>NW_027185761.1:33588561-33644545 GCF_028583685.1 Petaurus breviceps papuanus | reverse complement strand
CTCTCTCTCTCTCTCTCTCTCTCTCTCTCTCTCTCTTTCTCTCTATCCTCTGAAAGAAAGAGGCTGCCTGGTTCCTATAGTTCCTATCAGTTGTTCCTATCTTCATGAATTGAATAGGACATGATCAGATGTAGCCTCTATTTTGTTTTTCATTAATTTTTCTTATTTTCTTCATTAAATATAAAATATGTAGAGAGTTGCCCTGCCAGTCACTGACTAACATGTGGGAGATAGGGGTAGGGGAAGGAAAGAATACTTTCTTTGACCAAATGAGAAAATAAGATCAGTCCCCAAAGTTTTGTCACTAGTTTACAAAACATAATAAATACTTTTATTTACATAGCACATGTTCTCAACAAACAATGGAATTCGTCAGTTTAATAATTTCCAGTGAGGAACTTCTACTGATGCTCAGAAACAGAGGGGTTAAGTAATTTAGTCTTCCTCACATTGCTGGTATGTGTCAGAGACAAGACTTGAACCAAGTTCTTACCTCCAGGGGCCAACCCTTTATCCACTGTGCCATTCTACTCGTCTCTAGCACAATAAAATTCACATAGGCTTTCTTCACAATTTGTCTGTGAGGGTTAGGCAGTGAAAGTGATTATCATTCCCATTTCACAGATAAGGAAACATGAAGCTCAGAGACATTAGATGACTCATCTAGGGTCACTTAAGCTTTATTCACTTGACTAGATCATCTGGTAAGAATCAAAGTTGGAATTTGAAACCAAATTTTCCTTGACTCTAAGTTGGATGCCTTCTCTACTAGGCTACAGTTTGGGATTGTGGGAATATTAAAAAAAAACACTACACCATTGGCTGTCTTGCCTCTGCCTGTTTTTAATAGAGCTAATATCACTAAATAATTATCTCTCCATTGTTGAACTTTGTAAGTATCTGATTCAAAGTGTTTTCTCATCCCAGAAGCAGGACCACAGAGGCACTGTTACATAGTGGTTAGACTGTTAGATTTGAAGTGCAGGAGAACCCACCATCACATCCCACCCCTGCCACCTGGCATTATGGCCACGGGCAAGTGATTTGACCTTGTTAAGCCTCAGATTCCTCATTTGCAAAATGGGCATCCTGATACATTAGTCTCTGTTATACAATTATTTATTATAATCTGTTAGATAATGAATGATAATGATGAGAAATGTTGATTTTTCAGTTTTCCAAAACACTTTACATATATCATTCCATTTGATCATTGCAACAAACCTGTGAGGTTAGGTGCTATCATTATTTTCATTTTCTAGAGAAGGATTCTGAGGCCCATAAGGGGTGACATGCCCAGGATCACACAGCTGATGTGTCTGAAGCAATCCAAGTCCAGGACAGTATCCAATGCACCACCTACCTGTGGTAATATGAAATCATATATTATGTAAAACATTTTGCAAACTTTAAGTGACATTTAAACATCGCCTCATTAATGAGAACAAACATATGTCTACTTATGGTAGCACGGGAGTGAAATTTGAGGCTGATGTTTTGTGGGAATTCATCTGTTTGTTTGACTTGGCCAAAGCTCAATGAGGCTCACTATTGTGTATGCCATTCTTCAGAAACATTGGATTCTATCTTGTCACTGACCTGCTCTGGGATGTCCTATATATAATCTTCATGGCCTTGCTGAAATTCAAAACAGCATACCACTAGCATGTTTATGGCATGTCCATCCCCTGGTGCCTCACAAAACCCAAGATAACCAGAAATGAAATCCAAATAGTATGCTTTACTGACAGGGGAAGAAATATTTTCAAACAGAGAAGGAAAATGGCAAGAGTAAATTGAGTGAAGGAAAATGAAACATTAGGCAGCTGACTTGAAAAGCAGTAAAGACAGGTGTTCAGACCCCATCTAAATCCCTCCCCCCCCCACACACAATTAATAGGGGTATTAATGAAGGGATCAAAGTGAGAATTAACAATTGTTTTAGAATCTATTGTATCAATAAAATGATCCTGTTGCTGGAGCAGTCATTTGTAAAACTTAAATGATATCATAACCTTCTTAGGTCAGTTGTGTCATACAGTATTGGTTTTAGAGTCTTAGTGCCAAACCCCCTCTCTGCACCACTTAACATCTGTGTAATTTTGGACATGTCACATAATAAAAACAGTGATGATGCTGATAACATTTATATGGTTTTTTTATGGTCTTCAAAACACATCACATGTTATCTCGTTTGATCCTTACAACCCAGAACTAGGTGCTATTAGTATACCCATCTCACAGATAAAGAAACTCAGGCTATGTTTCACAGGAGGCACTGGAGTTTTTGGACTCCAGCCTCTCACAGGTTTATTCTTAATCTGAGCAGACAGGAAGACAGGAAAGGAGTTTACAGTAAGGGATTAAATAAACTAGCTTTATTCTATTCTAGTCTTCCCAAGAGGGGTTGCTGATAATGGAAGCACCAACTCCTACAGCATACCCTAATAACCCTTCTTTCAGGGGCCAACAAGAAAGGGGGGCAGTTACCCCTACATCTCAATGGGGTCAATCAAGACAGGCACAGCATTGTAGCTTGTGCACTCTCCTAAATCCCCTCAGGCCTTGATGGGGGCTAATTGAGGCACACAGAGCATTACACTGTCATATTCCCCTGTGGGTTCCTCACTCACTAACCAGTGCCCACTTGCTTTAGAGAGCAACAGACAAAGGCATTTTGCTGGCAATAGCTTTACAGGTTAACTTTAGCAATATCGTCATTCTGCGCAATTGTAATAAAAATCACATTATGCTACCCCTATATGTCACTGAGCAAATGTGGTAAAGATGTTTAGAAGCCATAAACCTGAGAAATATTATCTAACACCTGCAAATTAGTGATTGTTATGGTCATGAAACCTGGGAAACTAAATTCGAAAAAGGATAACAAAATCCTCCTTACTTACAGGCTAAGAAAGAGTAAATGACTTGCCAAAGGCCTCAATCTGAGGCAGGATCACACTCAGGTGTACATGACTCCTATATTCCAGAAATTGTGTTACTCACTCTGGGATGCAAAAAGGAAAGTGAGACAATCGCTGCCTTCAAAGAACGTGCATTGTTTTGAGGAGATATAATGTTCTTTTCTGGCTTCCACAGTTTAATAAGGACATTGACAAACTGTGGAGTGTCAACAGGAAGGTAACCAGGATGGGGAAGGGTCTTGAGTCAATTGAAGGAATTGAGCATGTTTAGCCTGAAGAAGATAAGACTTAGGGGGGACATGATCCCCATATATATGAGGGGTCATTTTGTGGAACAGGCATTAGGTTGTTCTGTTTGTCTAGAGAAAAGAACCAAAAATGATGGTTTAAAAGAAAGCAATTGATATAAAAACCAAAGCAACTTCTTAAGAATTAGAGCCATCCAAAAGTGAAAGGGGCTTACTAGAGAGGCAGTGAGTCCCCCCGACCCCCCGTCACTGGAGGTCTCCAAGAAGTGGATGAATAACAGCTTGCTGAGCATGTTGTAATGAAGATTACTTCAAATAGATGGCAAATAGATGGCCATTGAAGGCTGTTTTCACTCAAAAATTCTGCCCTGCATTGTTCACATATAAGTATGTAGAGCACACCAAATAAAAGGGAGTCTGGGAGAAAAGCAGCTTTCTTTCTTGAATAAGAAGTTGGCTTTGGTGATAGACGTATAAATAGCAACCAGGTGGATGCATTTGCTCCTCCTTCTCCCCTTGTGAGGAGAGCTTGCTTTTTTCACCGTGATAGAGACATACAGTAAGTACATCTGTGTTTCAGAGTAAGAGACAAGGGAATGTAAGTCACAGAAGGATATGAACTTCAATGAGGCTTCTACCAAGACCAAAGGAGCAGCTCAGGTGAAGAGAGATGACCTTGGGGTTGGAAAAGTAAAGGGAAGGGAAACCCCAGGGAGTCCTAACCCACTTTCCAGCCCCTTTTATTAGCAATAGCAATACCAGAGAGCATTTTAAAATATAAGAATGCACCAAGGTTCCTGTGGTTTACTTCTGGAGTGGGTGAATCCCCAAGGAAAGTGATAAAAATAGTGGGGCACTTTCCTTTTCTCTTCTCAAATTTTATCTGAATTCAGAAAAAAAGCCATTCTTCATTCAGGACTCTGCCATCCTGTACACAATCAGTATAGATCTGGTCTTGTTAAATATGGGGTTAATACAAATGAAGTGGTCCTCTTTGCACTGACTATTTTTACAATTATCTGAACCATTTTAAGGTTAAGAACTCAAGGAGTAAATGGGATAGGTCACTTTATTGATTCACAGGGGAAAGCCTTACTGCTTTTCTTTAGTTCTGGAAGGCCTGTGACTGCCTAAGGTAAAGGCCTGAGATTTCCACATGCTAAGCCTTTGGCTATTTCAATCACAGTTAAAAACAGTATCTGAGTCTTTAAAAAGAGAGGTGCTTTTGATTGACATCCATGGGATGCTTCAAAACAGTATTTCTTTGCAGTCTGGGAAGCTCAGTTAAGAAAATCATGTGTATTCCTGGATGGGAGACTAAATTCTCCCTTACACAGATAGAACTGAATCATGGAATTACAGATTTAGAGCTAAAACAGACCTTTTACATCATTTGATATATTTTACAATTTACATTTTACAGTTAAGCAAACTGAGGCTAGGATGGGGCTAGCTGACTTGTCCAAGACCATACAAGTTTTAAATAGGAAAGTTAGGACTTGAACCCAGTTACTTGGACTGAAAAACTAGTCATTTTTCCTAGCACTTTGGGAGAGATGCCTAAGATCTTTTTATTCCCCCCCCAGGGAATTCCACATATAACAATGATGATGATGGCAGTGGTAGTTAACCTTTATATACAACTGAAAGTTTGTGAAGTGTTTTACATTTATTATCTCATTTGATCTTCCTTATTGCCTTGTGAGGTCTGTTCTGTCATTTTCCTCATGATAAAGAATTCTTAAGATATTTCAAGTGACTTGTCCAGGGTCACACAGTTAGTATGTGTCTGAGGCAGAATTCAATTTCTGGTCTTGGGGTGATGACAGGCCACAAGGGGAGGGGATACCCAGCACATGGAAATATTATTCAGTGGAGTGGAAAACAGGCAGGGCAGCACATGGCAAATGGAGGCAGGAGGTGAGATTCCAGTTTCTGCCCTTTGTAAAGGAAGACATTGGGAGGAGTTTGGTATTCTACCTTCTAGCCCTCCAATCAGAGGGGAGAGGAGGCTAAGGGAGGTGGTACCAATAAAGGCTTGAAATAGCAATGTGGTATTGAGTTTGGAAGTGAGGAGGTCATCTTGGGAGGCCACATCTTGTTCTGTGGAGGGAAACCAGACAGAGCGGCAGATGCAAAGTGCAGTGAAGGGTCCCTCTGTGTTTTGAGTTTTGACAAATCCAAGAGGGAAAGGTAACAAGCGTGTATTTAGCACCTATGTGCCAGACACGGTGAGAAATACTTTATTAATATCATATCATTTGATCCCTAAAGCAAGGAATTATAAACTGTTTTTGTGTTTTGGAGCCCCTTTGAAATTCTGAAACCTATGAAACCATCTTCAAAATAATGATATTAAATGCATATGATAAAATGCTTAGGATTTTTAAGGAGACTGAGATATTGAAATAGTTATCAAAATGGTTTACTATTCAATTTCACAGACTCTGAAATCTATCCATCAATTATTTGGGGCTTGGTGTCAACCAGGTTAAGAACACTTCCTCTAGAATGTCATAGAATCTTGAAGTTGGAAAGTATCTTAGAAGTCATCTCTCTGGGGCGGCTAGGTGGCGCAGTGAATAGAGCGCCAGCCCTGGAGTCAGAAGGACCTGAGTTCAGATCCGACCTCAGACACTTAACACACACACACACACACACACACACACACACATACACACACGTACACACACACAAACTAGCCGTGTGACCTTGGGCAAGTTACTTAACCCCAATTGCCCTCCAAAAAGAAAAAAAAAAGAAAGAAGTCATCTCTCATAACTTCTACCCAATAAAGGCATCTTCTTCTATGATACTAATGGCAAATGTTCATTTGGCCTCTCTTTAGGCATTTTTAACAATACCAAGGCCTCACAAATTATTCCATTCCATTATTAAATATTTTTAATTGAAATGAAATCTGTCTCCCCAAAGTTTCTACTTAGTGATCTCAATTCTATCATTTGGAACATCAGAAAAAAATGTGAATTTCCTTTCCCATGACAGTCCTTCAACTTTTTGAAGACAGCTAGCACACCTTCTTTCTGCAAACCTGAATGCATTCATTTCTCTTAAATCTTCCTCATAGGCAATAACTTGCAATTTTCACTTGTCTGATCAACCCCAACTGGATGTTTCTTAGCTTGTCAACATTCCTTTGGGTATATTGTATGTAGAATTTTAACACAATTTTCCAAACATGATCTGACCAACACAGAGGCAGGACTCAAGAATCTTCCTTTACATGGGCAAAACCCTTCTATTAGTATACCTCGTATGTGTATTTTTTATCGGCACTATTCTCATAGTGTTGACCTGTATTGAACCTGTGGTCTACTCAAACCCCTAGGTGTTTCTCATATAAAATGCTGTCAAGACAAGTTTCCTTTCACCTGTACTTCTGCAATTGATTTTTTGATCCAAATGCAGGACTTTTGATGAATGTTTAGGAGGCAGCTTATCTGAGAAGAGCCTTCAAGGCTACATTATATTCTCCTGATTCAAATGCTTTCCTAAAATCAATATAGTATAAACACAATGCGATCTTGGGTTCCCTCCATGTCTCGGTCAGTAGCTGGACTGTAAATATTTGGTTAGCTATAGAAAATCTTTCACGAAAGCCACATTTTCCTTTGTATTTTTATTGAGAATAGCCTTGATGTAAATGCCATTCTCATAATAACAGTTCACATTTAAATAATGCTTTAAGGTTTGAAAAATGCCATTTTTCATAACAGCCCTGGAAAGTAGGTAATGTCAGTATTTATTTTCATTTCACAGATAAGGAAATAGAAGCTGAGAGGTTATTTACTAGTACTGCGGCTTGCCCTTTTGTTACACAGCTAGAAAGTCTCTCAAGCAAGATTCAAACCCAGTTCTCTTTACTTCAAGGATAGTAGCATTCCCAATTTATCACACTGCCTCACAAAAGTATTTTGTAGAGCTCTAGATGTAGGAATACTGGTCAATATTTGCTGGAATAACTTTTTTTTTTTAAATCATCCAAGATATATACTAATTTCCTCCCCTTTATGGCAGAAATACATGATTTTGGGGGTGTCTTTCAAATCATATCAGCCATAGGTTGTATTTTTTTCTGAGTAAATGACAGTGGATAGAGCAATGAACTTGGAGTCAAGGAGACAGATTCAAATCCTCCCTCAGATACTTATTATCTGTGGGGCTCTGAACAGTTATTTAGCCTCTCTCAGCCTCAGTTTCCTTATCTATTCAATAAGGATAATAATATGTGTGTATACACACACATATATATGAGGGTTGTCATGAAAATTAAATAATATATGTTAAGCACTTTATAAACTTGAAGGCTCTATATAAACATTAGTTATTATTATGATTATTGTTACTATTGCTACTAAATGTTTGAATCAGCATGATGTAATGGAAAGAGTGAGAAGAGAGGTGAATTTGAATCTCATGTCTGATCCTTTGGCCCAACCATTGCTAACTTACTTATGGTAACTCCAAACCCCAATTTTCTTATCTGTAAAGTAACACAAATGTCTCATATCAATCTTAGAAAGTTATTGTGAAGAACAAATGATATGATGTGTGTAAAGTATCCTGCAAACTTTATACAAATGACATCCACTGTTATTTGGTCAAGCCTAATTGTTCCTATTCTAAGTCTCCCATGCACACATCAGAATCATGGACAAATTTGGAACTGTAGAGAAAATTTTGCTATATGAGCTGAATATTGTTACCAAGTAATGTGCAATATGGAGATATATATATTTACCAAAAATAACAGAGATGTTGATACAAGGAAAAGAACATTAAATTTAGAGTCAGAGGATCTGAGTGAAATTCCAGCTTAACCCCTTATTCCCTGTATCACCTACACCACCCTAAGCCTCATTTTCTCTATCCAAACAAAGGATGGATTTAAAATAGGATTCTGATCCTGTGATCCTGAGTCTAAACAAAAGGAGTCTTTTTTTTGGAGGGGTGAAGGCAAGGTAGTTGGGGTTAAGTGACTTGCCCAAGGTCACAAGCTAGTAAATGTCAAGTGTCTGAGTCTGGATTTGAACTCAGGTCCTCCTGACTCCAGACTTTGTGCTCCATTCACTGTACTACCTAACTGTCCCAAAAGGAGTCTTTTCTTTTGTTGATTAGAACATTTTACAAATGCTTCTATGTGTTATTAACATTGTCCTAATTTCACTGAGCCTCAAAATACTGCAAATATATCTCAGTGAAGTTCACAACAATGTGAAAGAGATTGTTTAATCATTTACACTTGAATTAAATGGATGATAAACATACATTGCTCAGACTATAGCATGCAACTGAATGGACAGCCCATTGAATTCAAACATCAACAATTATCTTTGATAGGTGCTTTTACTGCGACTTATTGGACCAACTAGTCCTACACTTAAACAGTAGGGGACAGATTTCAATTGCTTTTGAAAATTTACACATTGTTTTCAAACATCCTGTTATAGTTACTGCTATAAAGACTCACCTTTTCAGGACCAATATTCTCCCAGTTATTCTCTGGCTACAAATTCTGGACCACAGTGGTCTCTAAAGAATTCCAACTACAAATAAATCATGTAGATGTAAAGACAGATGGTGGACATAAGTATACTGTAGTGTATCATCAACAATGTCTTGAGTGTATAATTTGCTTTAAAAGACATGTTATATGGCTATAATTGAAATTGAATTGGGCTTGATGTGTAATGAAAATGAGAGACAACAAGTAATTCAACACTACACTTATACCTACAAGTAAGTTGAAAAAGAAAGAAAGAAAGAAGATGGCCTCCATCATCTTCTCTATGTAGAATTATTGGAAAACAAGCACATAAGTCATGTAAAATGAGAAAAGTTTGCAGCCTTCAGAGATAAAGTCCCACATGATGAAATGAGAGTTCTGAAACACCGAATGTTGGTCTTTAAAATTACCATTAAATCTATCATTCTAACTGGTCAATATGACTAAGAATCTTAATAGTCTTAGAATGGTGATGCTCAAAGATTGTACTGTGAGTTTTGCTATTTGTGCTGCAAAATTTTGGTTGTTATATTATTGCAAATGAAAGAAAATGTATAAATGATTTTAATATAAATTTTGCTTGGTATGCATATGCATTATAGTAAATATAGTAATCTCAAAATGAAGAAAACTTTCCTCATTAACTTCAAAATATATCAGTCCTTTAAATCACAAGGAACTCAATGAAAATGGCTATTCATGTTGAGGAGAAACAGAACATATGAGTCATCTGACTGACCTATAGTATTATAAATGTAAATGTTCAGTGGGACACCATTCCTCAGGGCAAAGAGGAATGATAATATAATCCTTGTCGCTTAGTAAATATGTAATAAATGTTTGTTGACTGATGATTTGCATGACCAACAGAGAATACTATGCCATAAACATCAACAACAGAAAAAAAAGTTTAAGAACCACTGCCTTATAAGGTTATCTCAAGACTTCCTGTATTTGGGTGTGGTATTGTTATTTTGACCCTGACCAGTGATTTCATCTCATTGTGACAATTCCCTCCACTGATCAATCACCGTGTTATTTATGGTTTCAGAGTTGTGTGAGGTCATATGGTTGTGTCACATGCAGAATGCCAAAGATTTCCTGTCAATTATTGATTATCCAAGCTATATTTTAGCTGCACCCTTGCTAGAAGGATTTTACAGTGTGTGTGTGTGTGTGTGTCTACACAACAAATACATGGACCCTAAAAATCATTGCTATTATTTTGGAGGAGAAGTTTGATCTGGGAGGTGAATAGATTGCATGTACTTTTTGGGCAACTCATTTAACATACTATGTGCCTTCATTTATGAAAGCAATATTTGTGTGCAGCAAAGGGACTCCAACAGCTCAAAATGCACACCACAAATAATTGGAGAGCTTTCCAAGATATTTAATGATGAATTTTTTGAGGTTTTGGACCCTCATATCTGGGATCCCACTAAGTTTTGTGCAAAGAGCCTCTTTACATGCTAATGCTGGCCTTCTTTTTCCTCTTACTATATATTGTGCCAAATGAGACCTTTAATAATCTGAGATTCAGAAATGTTTTTATTGACATTGGTCATTGTATTTTAGTAGAGAGCAAAAGATGCCCTCATGGAGATGTATGATTGAAAAACTTAAGATGGGCCAGTCACCTAGTGAAAGTAAGAAATGCTTCATTTCGAATTCAGTTAATGAATGCTTGTTTATTTGAATTAAGGGTTGGATTCTTATCTTTCTTATTAGATAAGAAAAATAAGTGTCATCAGGCCTTAGCATCTATAGAGAATATTATAGCGATTCAAGAGCATTGGTATGAGTCATGAGAGTTTAAGAAGTAAAGGCAAGCCAAGACTGTGGTTTTGCATCATGTGTTAAGCTCTGTGAGGCTAGACAGAATGGCAAAATCACAGAGGCATAGTCTTTAATCTAGTGTCTTGGAAATCTACAGGTACCACTGGTTCCTGGGGTAGAAGGGTTAATGAAGCAGAGCTCCCTGCCAGTGGGCACAGCAGCCTGGTAGGATCCATCACGATTGTGGACAGCTGTCTGAGGGTATGGGCTGTCTTTTAGGATATAGCATCCCGGATTTGCCTGCTCAGCTTTTCCTGTTCAGGCCAACCTCTCAGAAAATAAATGTTCCTCTCTATTTCTGGACCACATTTCATCACTCTCCATTATCTTCTGGTTAGAGGAATTCCCTCTGCAAATATATGGGGAAACCTGGAAATGGATCAAAATGTCCCCTAGAGACTCAGGCACTGAGCTTCTCCTCTTCTCCATCCTGCTTTCATCCTCCAAAGGATGGGCAGGGACTCAGAGAGTTAGGATGGTATAATAAAAATACATGGAGTCATGAGACATGTCGATTCTCCCACCAGCTATATAGTTATATAAAAGGTAATTGACTTAGTTTATAAGTCTTAGCTTCCTTATCTTACAAATTGGATTTGATCAGTTTTTTAACTGAGCGTCCATGAGCTTATTTTTTGAAAATATCTCAACCACTATATATCAACACAATCCATTTTCTTTGTAATTCAATGTACTTTATTTTAGGCATTTATAAAACATTGAGAAGAGATCCATAGGATTCACCAGATTACCAATGTTTCCATGATACAAAAAGTTTAAGAAACCCTGGACCCTTTCCAACAATAACAAACTGTGATATGAGAAACCAGGCACTGACAAATCAATAGTTTTTCTACTTTTAATATGACAAAAAGTTATTAAATTTGTACATATTTTTATTATTACCAGTAAACCAAGTTATTCCAATTGATGTTGTACAGGATACTTTCCACCTGCTCCCAGGAGAAAACCTCACAAACTCAAAGATACAAAATCAAAGACAAATTTTTTTCTATCCTGTGGCAACAACATGACATTGATGTTCAACTACCTAGTCATTTTCTACCTTCCTCTCCCCCTCGTGGTCCTCAATTCTATGGTCAGCGGGTTTTCAGGAATAAAGATTATACTCCATTACTAAGTAGTGGGCTCCCTATAGATTCAGTAACTTTGACTAAAATAACCATTCCAGTATACTCCTTTTCAATGACGTTCTCCAGGACATGTAGCAGGGAACAAAATTATAGCACTTTAAGCCATATTCAGCCTCACACAATGTGCCCTATCATTGAGAAGCATCTATGATTCCGTAAAGAACAACTCATTTCTGTGTTAGTGGTGGTGGGAAAGTCATGTCGCCCAACTCAGGCATTGGGAGAATTATAGGTGGGAAAATGAACTGGACTAAAGGGCTATCACTTGGGGGGAAAAGATAAGACTTTTTTTCTGCTTGGCCACAAAGTACATAATCAGGTAAAAAGGGCAGAAGTTGGAGAGAGGAAAAGTTAGACTTACTCTGAAGACAACTTTCTAAAAAAATTAGAGAAGTATGAATCAGGGAGAAGGTCATGGGCCCTATAATATTAATGGGAGTTGAAAATTTTCCCTGACCCTTAATAGTGTGTGAAGAAATGTGTGTGTGTGTGAGTGTGTGTGTCACACTCTGTGTATCCGTTAAGGAATCCCTCAGCTTTGAAAACCCAGATGTTGGTGCTTCTCTCTAAGGTAACTCTGTATGTATTATTTGGTCAGACTGTGTGAAGTCCTTTGTTCTGATCTTGTATTATTTCAGTTTGTGATTTCTGTTTGTATTTTCTCTGAAGATCAGGGTGCTCACTTTTCCCCCTGAACTAACTAAATTACACACACACACACACACACACACACACACACACACACATATGTTTGATTAAAGTAAGATTATTGACCCCTATTGAGTTGCTTTTATTTAGAAAAGCACTTCAAAGAACCTGTTCTAGCAGCCCTCCTGTGTACTGATGTTATTGGTCTTACACCCCCACAGCAGCTGTAAGTAGCATTGCTGTTACAGGCCCCCATCACTGAAGGTCTTCAAGGAAACATCATATAACTACTTGTCATGTATATAATAGAGGGGATTGTTTTTCATGAATGGATTAACTCAATAGTCACTGAGGTCCCTTATCTCTCTAATTTTATGAGTAATTCTGTCCCTGCAAATGTTCATTCCATACAATGTTAAAGCTACATGCCTTCTTGAGAAGAAAGAATGAAACAAATGAAATAGAAAGATAAAGGCACAATTATTTACAAAAGCCAGTTCTCCATGATAACATTTCATCATGTTATTTACTAGTATACCATACCCCCAGGAGAATTCATTAATTAGAACCACTGTCATCAACAAGATTAAATGTGTAAAAGTAAAATAACACATGTATTTTGATTAGCAGCTGGCCTCTTTAAGAAATGCATCTCTACACTTAAGTGTTATTAAAATGTACAATTTGAAACATGGATCTGCTCTAAATATTTCTATTGTCTATGTTTTCATCCTTCTGTCTTTCTTCCCATTCTTCCTTCTCTTTTCTCTTTCCATTCTTTTTTCTGCCTTCCTTTCTTTTCCTTCTTACTCTAAATCTTTTTTTTGCCTTTCTCACTCTTCCTTCCATTCCTCTTTCTTCTTTCCCCTTCTCTCCATTCTTTTCCTTTCTCTTTTCTTCCATTTCTATACTCCTTTCTCCTTTTCTTTTGTCTTCATTTCTTCCTCCAAATCTTTTTCCTGTCTCTTCTCTCCCTCTATTCCTTTTTTCTTTCTTCCTTACACTTCTTTTCTCTTTTCTTCCTTTCCCATTCTCCTCCTCTTTCCTTTCCTTCCTTTCTGATTTTCCTATCCACTCTCAAAGGTTTTCATTGTCTTTCTTCACTTCCTCTCTTCCTCCTTTCCTTTTCCTTTCTTCCTTTCAAATTGAACCTGATCAGCACGTTTTCCATCACAAACGCCTTTATAGCAATTGCTGGCACACCAATATTTGTCTCTATGTTATGTAACTACATACCTGCTACCGTGGGTGACACTATCTGTCCTTTGCGAAACATTCAGCTATGATAGGGAACAACATATTACTCCTCTATTCTTGTCAGGCAGCAAAATATCATTCAGTTGATTTCCATTCAGTCCTACTGCATAAATTAAATTTCAGTTCCTTAAATTAAAGTTAAGTGCCACATTGGGACCCAGGAGAAGTATTAAATTTCTCACTAGGCACTGGTAATTCTATCCGCTTATTCACAAATATTTGAAGATTGAATCCCTTGCCTAAGTATTTCTGTAAATAGCAGGTTGAAAAGTTGGCAGAAAGAAGCTTTGCTTCTGAGAGGGTTTGAGTCTTCCTTTCCAAAAACAAAACATTTCCACTCTCTTTTTCCCTCATCTCTTTCCCTTCCTCCCCAGCTCATATAATCTTCCCTTCTTTCCCCTCCTGACCGATTGTCCTTGAAGCAGCTCAATGAATTCTCATACCTTGAGGAATTGAAGGGAAATTACTTACTTTTATGCTTTTTTTTGCAGCTTCCATCAATTATATACCCCCACTTTAGCTTTATTTTGTTTTAAAATAGAAGATAATTTGAGATTAAATTTATGTCTGGTATGGTCTGCTCATGTTTATTTCTTGGACTTTAGCATTCTGCAACAATATGCTCTGAAAAGCATTATGTCTTCTCACTGATGTTTCTCCCCACTCATTGCAATGGGTACTTCCTCTCTCCCTCCTTCTTCCCCCCTCTGTCTCTATCTCTGTGTATATATGTGTGTTTCTCTTTCTCTCTGTGGGTATCTCTGTGTCTGTGTCTGTCTTTCTAGGTCTGTCTTTCTAGGTCTGTCTGTCTGTCTGTCTGTCTGTCTGTCTGTCTGTCTGTCTGTCTCTCTCTCTCTCTCTCTCTCTCTCTCTCTCTCTCTCCCTCCCTCCCTCTGTTTTATCTCACTTTATCTTCATTTCTCTGTTTCAATTTCCTCATCTGTAAAAGAAGGATAATGACAGCATCTTCCTCCTAAGATTGTTGTAAACATCAAATGAGGTGATATGTGTAAAGCCCTCTTCGAACTTTAAAATGCTACAGCAATAATAGCTTTTGTCATGATTATATTGTTCTTTCATTAAAGCACAAATTCCCTGAGGGCAAGGACTGCTGGATTTCTGGTTTTGTGTCCTCAGTGCTTGGCATATATTAAACACTTCATAATGCCTTCTTGAATAATGTCATCATTATCATCATGATCATTGTCAATCACTGTCCATTATCCATGACAGAGGCAGAATGGTAGAGTAGAAAAACTCCTGGATTTGGACTCAGAGGATCTGAGTTTGATTTCTACCTGTTTGCTACCTACTCATGTTATGGTTGTCACTTTCTTCTGGCCTCAAATTCTCCCTCATAAAGAAGAGTGGTACAGTGGGACAGAAGAAGGAGTCCTAGGTTTGGAACTAGAGGCCCTAGGTTCAAATTACACATTTGATTACTTTTAACATTGGGCAATTTGTGAGGGGATTGGCCTAGATGGCCTCTAAAGTCCCTTCCAGACCTACATCTCTGAAACTATGACTTAATGGTCTTTAATTTTTCCTCTGATTCCAAATATATGAGTCTATATGCTAAAATAATTTCTAAGTTGGGGAGGAAGGCCTTCAATTGTCTATACTGTTCATTCTTTAGCAACTGACTACCATGTTACTTGCAAGAGAGTAAACTTTTCTTTTCAAGGACTAATATTTCATTGATTCTCTGAGTTGTGTCATGCTCTTGATATGAATAGTCTCATCCATAGGATTATAAATAATCCTTGAAAGGACCTTAGAAGGTCATCTAATCCAAATCTCTCATTTTCCACATGAGGAAACTGAAGCTTATGAAGGTTGAGCAACTTACCCAAGTTTTCCCAGGGAATAAGCAGCAAAGGTGGCATCTGACCATGGTTTCTGAGGCTCCAACTTCTCTGTCATACAACTTCAATTTCTGATCAATGATACTCACTGTACTAATTCTCTTTTAATCCTCATTTAAAGATGAGACATAGATTTGGATAGCTCGTACTTACAGCGTAAGCTGTTGAATGGGCTTCCCTTACTTTATCTTTTGAAGAATTTGAAGACTCTAATGAGAAACCTAAGGAGGCAGCATATCAAAACTGGCCTTAGAGTCAGGAAGAACTGTTCAAGTCTTACCTCGAAACATTCTACTTCTGTTCCCCACTTCAAAATGCCCCCAGTCAAATCTCTATAAATTTCAGGACATGTGTTGATATAAATTGGTAAAGAGAATTCCTCAAAATAAGCTTTCTGCACCAATGAAATAGGGGAGACCAACTATATCTTTGGATGTCATGAAATTGTCAAAATAATCCGCATTAACTTTGTTCTCTGTGAATTGAGTTCAGCTTTCCAGAATCATTTGAGATCCTAGAGTTCCTTGTAGATGGAAGGGAGAACATGCTATTTATATTGTTGTCTACTTTGGGGTACTTAGAAATTAATAGTTGATGGTTAAACAAATGCTGTGGAAATAAAAGCAGTAGATGAACCTGCCCACCATTAGTTGAATATGCTTGAAATATATCTCTTCTGTTTGTAGGTATAGATAGAGGCCAAGAAAGCTAATGCAATCTCCACCTGCATTAGGAGAAGCTTAACTTCCAGGAATACAGGAATGTGGAAGAAATAAATAGTCTTTCTATTCTTGATCTCCACCTTTTGATAGTCTGCCCTAAACTGGAGAACTGTATTGACTCATGAGAATATGATACCTTTATTATATTATTATATATTATACTCTATAATAAGGGAAGTTGACAAATACATTGTAAGAAGATTTTTAAGAACAAAAGTTAAAACATAAAAGACTTTCTGCTGAGTTTTAATTAATCATACAATTAAATTCAAATACATTGGCTTCAAGCATCCTAGTTAATTGAGGTTTTAATAGATGTGTGTATTTCTGCATGGGGGGGGAGGGAAGGAGAGGAGCTTCTTGGAGGTGCAAAAGCTGACAACTGAAATGGAACCTTTCTTTTAAAATGTCATTTGAATTTCTAGTGTCATGGACCCTACAGGCAAGTGACCTCCAACTCAGCACCTAAACAAAAGGCAAGAAGGGAAGGTCATAGAGTCTTCAGATTGGAAGGGGTCTTACTGGACATGTACCCTTATCAGAATCATCATCATGTTCACTCACGTTTACATAATGCTTTAAGGCTTACAAATCAATTTCAAATAATCATTCAGCCTCTTATTCAGTATGTCTAATGATGGGAATTCATTTCCTCACCAGATAGGCCATCTTTATAATATAACACCAGCTATCATTATTTCATATATTCATCCAAGATTGTTTCCTCTTAATGTGGAATCCTAGTTGCATAGAATTTTAAAGTGGGAATTTTAGTATGTGGCACTCTTGCCAAGTGGCTCATCAACCTTCAGTAAAATATGCCCTTTGATGGGCCATGAATTCTAACTTAAAGACTGCTCATTCTAGTTGTGGACAGTTGTAAAAAAAAATATCCAAAACTCATTATTTTGAGCCAATATCTACATCTCCTGCTAACTTAAGGGTTAAAATCACAGAAAACTGGGCTCAAATATGCCTCTGATACTTGCTGGCATTATGGCCATGGACAAGTCACTTAAATTCTCCCAGCCTAATTTTCTTCCTTTGTAAAATGATGCAGTTAGATGGTCTCCAAATTCCTTTCTAGCTCAGAATCTATGACGCTACAGGCTTCACTAGAGTTGTTCTTAGGTATCACACATGCAGTCCATCATTGTTCTTATATTCAAAACCTTTTCACCTTCTTTGATCTACCAGACCTTTCGCTCTAAAGGCTTAGAGAACCTGGAATATCTCCATGGCATAGTGAGGCACCAGAGTTGGACTTCAGGGGAATTCTGCTCATGGAGCTGACTATTGTCATATGGCAGATGGGGAGATGATATTGACAACTTATTTTCTTAGAGAGTTACCTAGGAGCACTGAGATATTGAGTGATATTTACAGAGCCAGTATGTGTTAGAGTTAGGAGTTGAACTCAGGTCTTCAATGCTGTACTCCAATCCACATGACAAAGCTTAAAATAATTTTAAATAACTAGAATGTGTCCTCTAAGCATTTCTTGTTCTAACTAAACATCCTTGATTCATAGGATCAGAGAGTTAGAGCTGAAGGAGAACCTCCGAATTTTAGATGTGGAAACTGAGTCAGAATCTCTATTTCCTTGCCCTGGAGTTTTTAAGAAAGCTCATTCCTGACCACATTCTATATTTTTTAATATGGAAAAGTAGACATAATAGAGCCTCAACCATTTTTTTTCCCCTAAGCTTCTCCCAAAGTCACTTCCATGAAAACTCCTAACAGTCACCCTGGGGGGCTGTCTTACAGGGCCAGATGTGTCCCTGATTAAAAGGGCTATGATTGTTCCATGGTACAGAGAATGTCCTTCAACTCCCTATGCCATCTGCTTAAAGCTCAGTTGGCTGGTGGCCTTTAGCCAAAGATTTGATCAGGGAGACAAAAGCCTCAGAAGATGTAGGAATTATATTATTTTCAGTTTTAACACCAAAAAGCTCCAACTCTCTTTCCAAAATATCTGTGATTTGCTAACTCTCTGTGGTTATTATGGAAAAAGGCAGTGAAAATGTTCAACAAAATGGAAAAAAAAATTCAAAGCTTTTTTCAAAGCCTGAACTTTTAAAATTTGCCTAAATTATAGAGAAGCAAAAAGAAGAGTTTTATCATTTTTGTGAAATGAGGAAACACATTTGGACCTAGAGATTCAAATGCTCTAAATTCAAATCCTAATTTAACAAATAAAGCCTGTGCTACCTAGTTTCTTCATTGGTAAATAATTTTTAAAATTGTTAAAAAAAATAATAATGGTTGGATTAAACAAACTCTAAGGTTTCTCCTTTGACCTCTGGATCTCTGATCCTATGAGACCTTCTCTTTTCACCCACAATTAAAGTGACCTATCAACAATTAAACTAAAATAGCAAAATTTATCCTAAATCTTGATTGTGTCAAGTTTTCAGTGATAACTCCATTATGATCCCTTTCCTGGGAGTCAACTTTATGGTTTTTTTTTCTTTCTCTCTCCTTGGCTGAACTGTGTGTGTTTGTTTTTCTCCCCTGATTAATTTACAATAAGGTCTTCAGGAATACTCATAGTGAAATGTCTGCCTGAGAGTTTTCTATTATAATCCCCAATTTTCAATGACTTATTGCTCCAATGAAAAAAAAATAGAATCTATTGGGTTGATATTTGACTTCCATGGGATCAATCTCAGAGTTTCCCTGAGTGCTTTAAAGAAAAATCCATTGGGCTACTTCTATGTTATAAACAAAGAAAAAAAAAACACACACAAGCAACAAAAAATGAAGACTCAAGTCATACTTAAATCAATGATTTTTCCTTGAAAACAGAAATGATTAAGTTTTCTGTTTTGTATTAGGTGTATTTCATGTGGAAATTTCATATAGGATATTACAGAATACTCACTCTTGTTGAGTAAGATCATATATTCATTGGCTACGGGTTCATTTTTATTTTATTTTTTAATCCTTTGTGAAAATGGTTAACCTTTCCGGGGCCACAGGAATGAGACTGAAATTCAATGAAACAAACATTCAAGTCTCTGAGGACACAAAAACATGACAAATAATTTCCTGCATTCAATGGGTTTATGTTCTACAAGGGATGGGGGATGGCATAAAACAGGGTCACAGGCTATAAGACTATTTGAAGAAATAAAGAAAACATAAGCAAGTAGGGGAGATCAGGAAAGGCTATTGATAGGAATTAATCAATGTCCTAAACTGTGAATGAGGCTAAGAATTCTATTTTTAATTTATAGGATAAAACAAGCTTTTTCATAACAACTAGCTATTCCTTTCAAATATACAACAAAATGATGTATTTTTTCATCCCTCCCCCCACCCTACAGATGGTAACTATAGATGGTTTGATGTGTGTGTGTGTGTGTGTGTGTGTGTGTGTGTGTGTGTGTGTGTAAAATTTTTCTATATATACTTCTACTTCTTCTACTTATCAGTTTCTTCTCTGGACACAGATAGCCTCTTTCTTCATATATCCCTTATAGTGAATTTGGGTATTTATAATAGACAAAATAACTTATCCATTCAAAGTCATCTTTAAACAGTATTGCTGTTACTGTATACAATGTCCTCTTGGTTCTTCTCATTTCACTCTTCCTTATTTCATGTCTTTCCATGTTTTCTCCAAAATCACTGAGTTCATCGTTTCTTATAGCGCAGTAGTATTCTATCACTATCATGTACCACAACTTGTTCAGTCATTCAGCTCAGCTAAGAATTCTAAGAGATGTGCCAAATATATAGTATATTGTAAATGCATAGAGCCAGGAAATGCAAAGCTGATTTCAAGGAGCAGGAAGTAGGCCAGTAACGCTGAAATATAGTGTGCCTGAGAGGAAGTATTGTGAAATAAGTCTGGAAAGGCAGAGTAGAGGCAACCCAGTCCAATTATACCTTACTATGTTTAAACCTGATTCAAGCAATAGGATTGCAGGAAGACATAATGAATAACATTCCCTGCCCTCGAGGAGATTATATTCAATTGGGGGATATAATCAGTAAAATATAAATATGCATGTCTATGCATGATACAATCATCTGATAATTTGAGGAAGAGGGAGGGAGATAAGCAACTAAGGGTATCAAGGAAGACTCTTTCTGGAGATGAGATATGGGCTGACCCTCAAAGAAAGCTACAAGAACTAAGAAGAAAAAAAAAAGTACATGGGAAGCAATGTGTGCAAGAACACAGAAGTTAGAGATGTGGTGTCAGCTTCAGGAAACAAGTATGCCAGCTTGCTGGTACTTAGACAAAAAGGTAGGCTGGATATAAATTGTAAGTGACTTTACATGCCAAGCTGAGGAATTTGCCTTTGACTTTAAAGACAAGGGGGAGCCAATGATAAATATTGAGTAGGGGAGTAACATAGTCAGATCTATACCACAGTAAGATTACTTTTGCAGTGAAGTGGGGGATAGAAAAGGGAGAAAAGAGATTTGCACCTGGGAGTCTGCTTAGGAGTTTGTGGCAATACCTAGACAAGAGATGAGTACTTGAATTGGGATGATGGCCTGTGCATAAAAAGAAGATGACTAACGTGTCTTGGAAATAATTATCAAGACTTCTGTTAACTTCTTCTAGGCTACTTCCCCAAACCCTCACTGAGTAGCAGATTAAGTCTCAGGAGGTGATTGCCTGCCTCCTCCATCAGTCCTAGGGATAGCTGAGTGATTGTGGAGTTTTCTAAAACTATTCCTCATGAATCCCACTGCTATGCTCCCCAATATCCATAAGCACACCAGAGTTAATTAGTTTTTTAAGATGTAGTTACTGAGATAGCAGAGTAAGAAAAGTTAATACAAAAATTACGCTCCAAAGTGAGACTCACTCTCTCACAAATAGATTCAGAAGCCAAGTGAAAGTTAGCTCAAACTTAGACAGTACATGTGGCTCAGGCTGAGGTCTCCTGCTGGTAGGAAATCCCATCAGTTCAGGCTCTGTAATTGCTGTTGCTATTCCCAGAGCTGGGCAAAATTTTTACACATGCTTTTATACATGGAAGGATTTGTTGTTTAGTTGTTTTCAGTTATGTCTGACTCCTTGTGACCCTATTTGAGGTGAAGATTTTGGAGTGGTTTACCATTTCTTTCTCCAGCTCATTTGAGAGATCAGGAAAGTGAGGCAAACAGGGTTAAGTGATTTGTCCAAGGTCCCACAGCAAGTAAGAGTCTGCGGCCAGCTTATAACTCAGATCCTCCTGACTCCAGACCCAGCACTGTGTCACCTCGCTGCACTATTGATGGATTTAGGATCTCATAAACATGGTGACTCCTACAGAGAGATCACAGTCCATCTACAGTTTTTCTTCCTGGATTTTGTATTTATCCTCCCAACTTCTTCCACAGGTGATTCATCTGGTATCCTTCAGGGTTTCTTCAAAACATCTTGGCATTGTATAGACACCAATTCAAAATGTAAACTGTCCTATCATTACTTCCCATACTATATGACCAGATTTTTTCCTGTTCCAACTACAGATCTATATGTTCTTCTTAGGTTTATTCTGAATGAACCTGTATATATTATTAGAATGTCAGCTTTTTAAGACTAGGGATTGTTGCATTCACGATATTTCTATTACGAACACTGACCATGGTTCTTGGAACTTAGACATTGCATAATAGATGCTCATTGACTAATTGATATCTTATCTGTCTCCTATTATTCATAGGTTACATGAGGCAGCCTATTTTTGTCCCCCACACTTCTCTCTGTTGTCTTTTGGATGACCTACAAATTCAATTTTTGAAAGTATTTTATGGATGTTCTTTGCTTTTTATATATCACTTTCATTTTCCAATTACCTCTTCCATAGAACTCTCTTGTGTAACAAAGAATAATAGATAAACAAAACAAGCCAATAAATTCACCATGCCTCACAGCAAATGTGGAATTCCATGACTAGTCTAACACCTCTCTATCTGAATGAGGGAAATGGGTTTCATCATATGTTCTCTGGAAGCAAAATGAGCTATTGCTTTAATCTGAATTTGATATCTTTAAATTGTAGTTTCAATTCTTCAGAGCCTTTGATATTTCATAATTTGAAGTTAGATAACATCATTGGGAAAATATTGATGTGGAAAAACATTTTATTTTATCAAAAGCTTGATATTATTAATAGGACTGAACAATTTCCCAAATAAATTATATTACACAATTCTTCCTGTGTTCAATTCTGAACCCAGTTCACTGTATCTGCAGGGTCTGCCCAATATTTATGTCCCAAAGTACCATTGCTGTGGACTATTCACAATTGGTGATCTTTATCTTGATTTTTCTTCTTTGAGTCATTAGGCCACATGCTTTCTGAGCACTTGAGGGTCTCATTTTCCAAGTCTCTGCAGTGCCCTGGGTCTTGAAGCCATCTGTACAAAATCACTGCAAATAGGAAAACATGGAGGATCATCTCATCCCTCTTCCATTTGTACAACTGTCCAGAAGTCTGCAAAGGCCTTGGGTGAACATTTATATCACTGTTCACTGTTTTGCTTGCCAATGATAATCAGAAGGTTATAGGGGGAAAAGTGTATCATTCTTTTGAAATAGTTTAAAGAATGTTGCATGATTTTTACCATGTATTTGGGAAACACCTCACTGGGGGACAATAGCATCATCATCATCATCATCATCACCATCATCACCATCATGAAAGGGAGCATAGTAGTAGCAGATAAAGTTAGTCTTCAAGACAGGAAAACCCGGATTCAATTCCTGACTCTAACACAAAACAGCTTTGTGACCTTGGACAACTTCACCTTTCAATGCCCCAGCCAACTATGTATGCCCCACCTGAAAGAATAGAGGAAGGTTCTTATCAGGAGCTCCTTACAACAATAAAATCACAATCACATATCCAGTTTAAAAAAATGTTGGGGAAGAAGATGGATTAGATAGCTGATCATGTTTCTCCCAATTCCAAAATTCTTTTCTTCTGTTATCTCTAAGATCCTTTCCACTTCTAAATCTGTGAATTCATGACCTTGGATTATCATAGACAGCTGAGTTGCTTCCCAGAATGTGTCTAGTGTAGCTAGATTTTTTTTTGCTTTTTTTTTTGGGGGGGGAGGGCAATTGGGGTCAAGCAACTTGCCCAAGGTCACATGGCTAGTTTTTAGTTTTGTGTGTGTGTGTGTGTGTGTGTGTGTTAAGTGTCTGAGGCTGGATTTGAACTCAGGTCCTCCTGACTCCAGGGCTGCTGCTCTATCCACTGTGACACCTACCCACCCAAGTGACTAGGATTTTTTTAAGAAAGATTTTTAAAAACCTCACTGGAAGGAAATTTACTGTTGTAACCTTCGATTTTGTCTTTCTTCAAGAGATCTGTAGGAATTTTCCTCTTTGTTCATTTTATGTTCTCACTGTCATTTGTCTGCTTTTAGAACATAAAGATAGCTACTAGAACATATTCTTTGATGGTAGGAACTGTTTTACTCATATTCCAGAAGCATATCACAGTGTCTGGCACATAGTAGGCACTTAAAACTTGTTTGTTGATTACTTGTGATTGGGATGCCAGAGACTCATGATTTCAATTATATAAAATACCACTATCCTCTAGGGATTCTTGCCCTTTGAATTGTGAATTCATTCTGCCTTTAAGCCTATTTGACTCCATTTTCACCCATCTCTGACTTCAGGATGCAAAGGTTTTTACATTAATAGGTTGTCTTAGGAAATGGAGTTGCATGTGTCTTTAGGAAACTAAAATTGGTGAAGATAATTGTTTAAACAAGAAGAAACTGCAAGCCGAGTTATAGAAATGCTTAAACAGGACTAAAATTAACCTAAAATTCAATAAAAGGTTTGTATAGATATATATTAGAAACACTACATTTAAAGGATCATTGGACATTAGGAAATATATTGTCATAAGACAAACATTATTAGACTGAATTGACAATAGGTGAACTGCCCTGCTCCTATTTCAGTACATCACAGAATACATTAGAGGCTTGGAGTTCAATTCTAATTCATTTCCAAAAAGACGTATTTAGCACCTGCTATGTGCGATGCCCTTTTGTGGAACAGGAGATACAAGACCAAAACAAAACAGTACCTGTTGTCAAGGAGCCTTCATTCTACTGAGAGGAACAATGCACACAGAGAGAGAATATCTGATCGATTGTTGTCCTTCATTCCTAAAGATGACCAAAATGACATCACTATGTTGGGGTCAGTGTACAGTATGTCCAACTGGGACTGATCAGACCAATACAAGCTCAAAAGGCGCTACCACAGGTCAGTCACAAATAGTCCTTACGAACATTTGGAGTGTAGAGGGTTCTAAGTTTTCATAGCATCTCACGTTTCTTTTGAGCTACTACAATTATGCTCAGCTCATAAAACACTGTGTCTTTGATGCCATGCTGGGTAGTCCTGTGCCAGTGTCTCCCATGTCTTACAATCAATTCTAAAGTTCTTCAAAGAATCCTTGATAGTGTCCTTGAGTCATTTCTTCTGACCTACATGAGAGTGAAATATTTATGTTGTTGTTTTTGTTTGAATGGGGAGTATTAATAATTGGCATCAGCAAAGACCTTATATGGAAGGTGACATATGATATATGTGATATATGAAATGGAATCTGGAAGGGATCCAAGTGAGGAAGGAGAATATTCCAGACTTGGGGAAATGGGGACAACCCTTGCAAAGGTAGGGAAACGGAAAATTAAATGTCTTGTACAGGAAGCAGCAGATAGAGTAATTCAATTAGAATATGGAGTATATGAGGAGGAAGAAAAGGAGATTGGCCTAGAATGATAGTTTGGAGCCAAATTGTAAAGGGATTTAAATGAAAAATAGAGTAGAAACTGTTAATGTAGCTGTCACAAGTATTCCATTTACAATTGGTGAGTGTCTTAAGCCTTATGGGAATCTGGCTTATTGTAACAGGGTCAATTCCCATCTACTACAGAGAAAGTTATTTAGCCATCAAAAGGAGCCTTTGACATCATGACTTAAGTACCCTACATCTCCAGACTTCTAATAGGAGCATCTGTCCGGAAATTTCTATCCATTGTTGATTTGACATTTCAAACATAATTTTGCAATGGATTTGAACCTGGCACTTTGTCTCCTTTGCACACGAATATTTCTTGCATGGCTTCTTTCTGAATTTGCACCTGGATTGTCTTTCACAATGGGTCTCAGCTCCAAAAGTCACACACAACTTCATAAAAGAAATCTCCCTGACATTTTCAAGTACAGCTTACTTGAACTTGTAAAAGTCAGGTGCAAATAGAGAATGGATTTGCTCCTGAGCTTTTTGGTTGAATCCAGCATTTATTTGGACCTGACATTTTGAGAAGAACTCAATTGCACCCCAGATTGGGCCAGAGGAGGGCAGGAGGCCAAATAGTAGCACCTATTTACTTCAGGTTGATCTCAAGCACTTTGAGTGGCTGTGTTTGGACCAATTATAAATGAAACAGAAGTGTAGTAATGGGGTGGTTTGGCCCTTTGAATCAGAATGAAGTGCTGTATTGTGCTGGTGTATCTAAGATGTTAATGACTGCAGGGCCATGTGCAATGAATGCCTCTATTCTTCACTTCAGGGTACTGATAATTGACTTTTTGGCTTTCCAGGCTTATCTCATTTTATTCTCCTCCAGGAAAACTCTGCTTCTGTCAAACTAGACATCTCTCTGTCCCACAAGCACTGGGCTCTCTGCATCCAACTCCTTGATCACACTATTCCTTCTGCCTGGAATGACTTCTCTCCCTTTCCTTGCCAAGCTGAATTCCTACTCATTCTTTAAAGCCCTATTCGAATTTCCCACACCTCCACAGAGCTTTCCTTAATCCCTGATTTTTATCCCCACTTTCTATGGCTAATACCTTACCCCTCTGAACCATATATATCATTTTCTCTTATAATCCACAAAGGCAATACTGATAATTATAGTAGTATATAAGTAGCATAGATAAGTATTGAAGCCTTTCCCTTATCTCCCCATTAGACCTACCTAACTTTGATGTCTCCACCCCTACTCCCCAGTGCCTAGACCAAGGGTGGGTTATAGACCTCTAGGTCCTCAAATACTTTACTGTGAAATTTGGTCAGTCAAAAGGTCACACTTGAGGACCTAGAGAGCCACGTGTGACCTCAAAGATGCAGGTTCCCCACCCTTGAACATTGAATAAAGGTTTAATGACTGAAAGAAGAGTGGTATTAGGTAACAGAATCATCTAAATAGACTAACTCAATCCTGCAACTGGGTTGGTTGTTATTGTAGATGATGTCTTATTCAAGATAATGATGGAATAACTCTGCCAAATTACTCTCACAATCTCAGGGTCATCTGATTTGTCTTACTTGCACCCCATGGCTAATCAGTTGACAAGTTCAATTGATTTGAACTTCTTAGATATCTCAGGATTCCGTCCCCTTGTCTACTCGAGCTCCCACTGGTTCAGACCCCTATTACCTCTGCCCTACCCTATTGTAATCATGTTTTATGAGATCCTTCTGGCCTCAATCTCTCTTCCTTCCTCTCTATCCTTCACTCAGCTTCCAAACAGTTTTGCTAATACAAATTAGAATGGCATTGTAACTAGAGTGCTGAGCTTGGAGTCAGGACCGATTTGGTTCACACCTGGTTCCCCACAGGTACAAGCTGTGTGACCATGGGCAAGTCACAATCTCTCTGAGTCTCAATTGCTATAAAAATGGAATAATATCTATACTACCTACTTCCTAGGGTTGTTAGGAGGCATAAATGAGATGGCATTTAAAAAACATTTGAACATGCTAAAGCTCAATATAAATGCGAGTTATTATCAGTAGTAGAAATGACTCTCACCATCATTCTCTAGTTCAAAAAGCTTTAAAGGTTCCCTATTGACAAGAGTAAAAAAGTGCATCTTCCATTTAAGACCTTGTATGATCTAACTCCAAGTTACCTCTCTAGCCTCATTTCATCCTTCTCCCCTTTACAGACTTAATGCCTGCCAAACTGTAGTACTAACTTTTTTTCTAACCTTGCCCTGAATTCTCCAGCTTCTGGGGTACCTTGTTCAGTCATCTTTGGCAGTGTCAGAGGTAATAAATGACCTTCTAGCCACTTGGAATGCAGAGAAGGGGACAGAAGAGAAGCAAACCTCCGGCCCCATTCATCGAACACTAGAACAAGAGGTATCAGGAAAGGGCGATTCCCCAACGGGTAATGACTGAGGGGGTGGCTTACCTTCTAATTTCTAATGTCAAAATCCTGGTGATTTTAAAATTGCAGTGTCCACTATGTCATGTGAATTGGATTGAGGTCATGCTTTTATGTTTATTAGCAGAGCAAGAACCTTTGGATTCAAAATTGGTTTCTTCTTTGGAAAAGGGATGTCATCTCCATTGACCTTCAAAGTTGACAGAGCTTGCTATGTAGAATAGAAGAGGTGTTGTCTCCCTCTCAGAGGAGTTAGTTAAGAATAAGGTCGAGATTCTAGCATGTGACCTGATTTGACAAGAAATTGTAGGGCAGGGAGGGCTGCAGGGTTCAGGTCTAGTGCTGTCTATCTCCTGACTTTGTTCCCTTCTGCATAACGTTGCCAGTAGAATAGCAGCCCCTTGACTGTGTTCCCAATCCGTTCTCCACCTGCCTGCCAAAGAGAGCAGCTTTTGGCTCTCCTACCTTTGTTCTGTCTCCCTTCCCTTCTGGCAAACTGGAGGAGCAAAAGCTCTCTGTTCATTTTCTCTTCTTTTCTAGATGGGATGAGGATCACCTTTATCTTTTCTACTCTTCTCAGTTGACAGAATGGCAGTTCCCTGAGATTAAAGTAGGCATGGATTGACAAGTCATATTTGCAGAAATAGTTGTGCCATATGCTTTTATGTTTCCTGGTGAGAAATTGTCATTATAAAGGAGTTATTCAAAATCATAGGGTTATGGATTTAAACATGGAAGGAACTTCAGAGGTCACCAGCTCCAACTTCTTCATTTTGTAAATAAGGAAACTGAGGCCCATAAGGATTAGGAGACTTGGCCAAAACTACAAAGGAAGGAAGTGGGAGAGGATTGATTTGACCATGTCCTCAGATGTTAAATCCATCAAACTTCCCATTTTATCACACTGCCTGTCTAAATCTATTTGTATCTTTGTGATGAGCTAAGAATTTTCAGATATTTTACGTTTAGTTTATACTGGATTTCTATTCCATTATTAAGCTAAGCATATGGAATGCAGAGGCAGAGCCAAGATGACATAGTAAAAGCACAAACTTGTCTTGGGCTCCAGCTGCAACCACTTCCAATACCTGTAAAAAAAAAACCCTACATTAAGCTAAGAATTTACCTAGTAATCTACATTCCTGCTCATTTTCATTAACCACCACTGTCTTCATCTCTCTATCTCTCTCCCTTCTTCAACCCCTTCTTTTATTTTCCTCCCCATCCACAGGTGCATGATACAGTGAAAAGAATGTCACAGTGGGTTTTTAGTCAGAGGAGAGAGTTGAGAGCCAAAGAATAGAAAGAAATCTTGTTTCTTCTACTTCCTGCCTATGTAATCTTGGCCAGTCATTGTCTTTCCTGGACCTCATGTTTTTCACAAATAAAATGAAGATGTTGGACTAATATATTATCTAAACCTGCGATAGCACTTTCTTATACTCTCAATAACTGTTGATGGTGGTCACCCCAAAAGTCCCCCCTTTCTAGGCTTTTATTATAGTGCATTTCCTTCACATTGCCATCTATTGAAATGTTCCTCTTCCTTTATGAGCTGACAAACTCCTTCCTCTTCATGAAGCATTTGTTTGTTTTCCTATCTCCCCAGGGGAAAGCAATTTCTCCCTTCTGGATTAAAGTGTCTTAAAGAACTTTTATAAATCTCTCCTTTGCTCTTGTATATTCCCTTCTATCAGAATCATTTAAGTCAAAGACTATGACATTGTTTCTCACTTTTGTAACCCTGGTACATAACAGTAGCTGGCATATAGTGAGCACTTAATTCTTATCAAGCTGAATTCATGCCACTGACACGAACCAATATAAACTACAAGATGTCAAAAGGATGACAATAGTGATTTCAACAGATGAAATGCACATACACACAATCAGGTATACATATGTGTATTTATATGCATATGCACACACATTATAAGTGTGAGCAATTCACTGCATGTTTTTTTAAGTTTTATTGACCTCATTTTCAAATGTACAATTTAACAAAATTTTTTGAGTCGGGAGTATTCCTAGAAATCATCTAATATTCTTTTTTTTAGAGGGGGGAAGGCAAGAAAGTTGGGGTTAAGTCACACAGCTAGTAAGTATCAAGTATCTCAGGCAAGATTTGAACTCAAAATCTCCTGACTCTAGGGCCAGTGCTCTATTCACTGAGTCACCTAGTTGCCCCTAATCCTCTTAATTATATAGATGAGGAAAATGAGGTTCATGAGAGTTCAGTGATTTGCCCATGATCAAACAATTATTTAGGAATAGAGATGGGCCTAGAAATTGAGTCCTCTGTTTGCTTGTCCAGTCACTTTTCACCATGACATACTGTCTGTCTACCAAATAGCAATGATAACCCATAAATGTTTATGCTATTTGTTTAAACTGCAGGCCAAAAGAATATTAGATTTTTCTACTATTACTTGTAAATGTCAGAAATTAGATAATTAGATTAAAATTTTTGTCATATATTCTCAAAGGTTTCTTTTTTGATCCTGCAGGTTCTAGAAAAACATGGTTGTGATACCTTTCTTTCTGTCTCATACAAATACTCGTTAGCAAGTAGGTTTGAAGTCAGCCTGCTGTTTGATTCACTGAGGTACTTAGAATAAATTTCCTAAGCCAAAAACAGGCAGGAAGGTTTTTATCATCCATATTGGGCAGATTCCAAGAATTCTCTTCAGTTTAGTTATTAGTTTTCCCTACAGTGTGGGATATTCAATTAAACCTTCCCTCAAATTGGCCATAAATTTGGTTGGAAATTAAAGAAGTTCTATTTAGCAAACACTTTTTGTCAAAGGAATCTAATGATGAGATGCAGTAAAAATAGTTTTCACCTGGGTACCTGAATGAAAATGCTTAGTCTAATATTTTTTCCCCTCTAGATTCAGTTCAGTTGATTATATCCAAATGGAAATTGGCACAAAGCATCTGGACTTCATAAGTCAGTTGATGTAATAGATATCCGAGCCTGCTATATTTTTTTTACTTTTGTTGGATTATCAGGAATGGGGCAGACTTTTTATCCTCCTCTATATTGTTCCTGCTTTGCCCCTGACTTTGTATATGACCTTGAGCATTTAGCAGAGCTTGCTGAGTCTACCCTATCATTTATGAAATACAATAGAACTCCTGAGAAATACTCAAAAGTTTGTTTAGTTACTTGGAAAAATATAATTAACTTATTCTCACCCTTCTTAACCAAGGAAACCAATCTCTTAGGTCAGGGTTTTTAACCTCTGGTCCATGAACTTGATTATTTTATCAATATATTTCAATATAATTGTTTTCCTTTTTAATCCCACATATTTTATTTTACAACTTTAAAAATATTATACTGAAGAGTCCATAGATCACCAGGCTGCCAATGGGGCCATAATATAGAAATGGCTAAGAACCCTTGGTCTAGATCAGGGGTGGGGTAGCTACAGCCTTAAGGCCACATGTGGCCTTCTAGATCCTTGGGTACAGTCTTTTGACTGAGTCCAAGTTTTACAGAACAAATCCTTTTATTAAGGGGATTTGTTCTGTGAAGTTTGGATTCAGTCAAAGAGCTGCACTTGAGAATCTAGAGGGCCGCATGTGGCCTGAAAACCACAGGTTCCTCACCCCCGATCTAGATGAATAAGATAACCTTCCACTTACCCCCAACTGAAATATTGTGTAATGCAGGGGAAATGAGAGAGAGACAGAGACAGAGACAGAGACAGAGACAGAGAGAGACAGAGAGAGAGAGACAGAGAGAGAGAGACAGAGAGACAGAGACAGAGAGAAACAGAGAGAGAGAAAGAAACAGAGAGAGAAACAGAGACAGAGAGAAAGAGAGGGAGAGGGAGAAGGAGAGGGAGAGAGAGGGAGATCCAGACATGTGTGTGTATGTATATGTGTACATATGTATATATACACACATACATACACACATACTGTGTTCTAGATATCAGTAGTACATCCAAGTATAGACGTTCAGCATATATCTGATTGTGAAGACCTGGAGTTCAGGATATAATGGGAATCATCTCCATATAAATGATGATTGAACCTCTTGTTACAGATGAGCTCACTAAGACAGAATAGAGACAAAAACAGATGGCTGAACACAGAACCTTGGAGGAGACCGATGTTGAATGAGAGAGTGGATGATGATCCACAAAAGTAATTAAGTTGGAATAGTGAGGTATGTAGGAGAAGAATAAAGAGAGAGCAGCAGCATGAAAACCAAAAGAGGAAAGCGGATCCAAGGTGAGAGGTAGTTGACAGTGTGGACTTGACCCAGGGGTCAAGTAGAATGGGGATAATGCAATGAATAATTTTTGTTAAATTTACTAGGAATGAAATTGAAATTAGAAAAATATCACATAGATTTAATACCACTTCCCTAACTGGCATGCTGGTTGTTCTCAATATATAGTATCTAATCATCTACCTCTTTGCTTTTTTTTTCTTTTTGCAAGTAGATTAACTAATCTGGAATGCACATCTACTTAGATTCTGCTGTGTAGACCCTACCTTCCTTCAAAGCACAGACTCAGTCACCACCTCCTACATAGCCCTTCTTGATTCTCCCAGATAATGATGCTAAAAGCCATTCTCAAAACCAAAAAGAACTGGGTTAAAATCTTGGTTCTAAAATATACTGGGTTGTGATGAAGGCCAATCATTTACAGGGGTGGGGAACCTGTGTCCTCGAAGTCACATATGACTCTCTAGGTCCTCAAGTGTGGCCCTTTGACTGACTCCAAACTTCACTGAACAAATTCCCTTAATAAAAGGATTTGTTCTGTAAAACTTGGACCCAGTCAAAAGGCCACACCCAAGGACCTAAAAGGCCACATGTGACTCTGAGGCTGCAGGTTCCTCACCTCTGATTTAAGCTCTTAAAGTGCTACACAGCTCTTTAAGGCTCTAAGCTGTAAAGAATATGTCAGTCTTTATTGGTAGAGCAAACTTCCTCTTCTCAGAGTTCAAATGGAACCATAGGACCAGCCCCTATTAGTATCGATTCAAAATTGATTGAGACAAGCTTATGTGGGATATTCCTGACATGTCTTAAGAAACCTAGGATTTAAAAGGCTAAGTAGGCATACTGGAGGTTAGTCAGGGGAAGTCAATCCTCAAAAATGATGTTACAGAGAAGAAACCAACTTTGCATTGGTAGAGGGAGTTTTCTCATCTGGGGTTCCCTGTACCAATGATATGCCATGTCTAGTCCTGTCCCTATCTGCACTTGAAATTACTTTGTATGGGCATAATAGAGACTGGACCTAAGATTTCATGGTATGTGGAATTATTACGTAAGGATGTGGTTTCTCCCAATTTAAGGCCAACATTTCTCTTCAGCATATAGTCTTAGAGCAGGGATCAGCAAACAGTGGCTCAAGGACCAAATCTGGCCCATTGCTTTTTTTTTAAATGGCTCTTGAGCTGAGATTTGTTTTTGTTTTTTACATTTTAAAATGTAATAAAACTTTATTTTTCAATGGTATGTGTTTTACAAAATTATACAAACAGCTTTTATGCTATTCTTAGTTTTAAGGCCATACAAAAAACAGGAGACTGGCAGGATCTCTACCACAGGGCTGTAGCTGGTCAACCAGAATGTTAAGACAAAGATTTTGTTAGGGTCATATACCAGTATTTATCAGAGGAAGGACATGAATCTCTATTTTCCTCATTCCAAGGCTTCCTCTTCATTCTTTCCTCTTTTCTTATTCCATATGTACTATATATCTTATAGTACTTATTTGAAAAGTTGAGCTATTCCCCTAGTAGAGTATAAACTCTTGGAGATCACATCTTGTTTCATTTTTGTCTCTGTATTCCATGGGACTGCTTGCACATAGTAGACACAATGTTTGTTGTGGCAGTGGTGGTGATTAAACTTAATGTGGCAAATTTTTATAATCGTTAATTAATATTGATAATATTAAATACAGTGTTTGACACTTAGCAATTGCTTTAAAATGGAGGAATAATCCCCATTTCCATGGCATTTTGTTTTATAGAGCACTTACCTCAAAATAACAGTCAAGTAGTATGAGGGTTATTAACACCCCATTTCACAAATCAAGACACTGACACTCACAGAGGTAATTAATTTGCCAATGGCTAAATGGTGATGATATGTCCAACCCTAAACTCTTTATCCCAGGTCTCCTGATTACAAGTCCACTCCTCTTTTTGCAACCACATGATTAAGTCATACATGTATAGAATATACAGATCATACAGTACTTTCATATCCATTATTTTATTAAGTGTAACCACTCTATAAAGTAGGTTGTATGAGCAGAATTATCCCCATTTGACTAAGAAGAAAACTTAAGCCCAAAGAAATTCAGGGATTTACCCAAGGTCCCGTGTTTAAAGAAGTGGCAGAGACAGTCTCTCAGACCTGATGTCCTACTCCCTGTGCCATGAACCTGACTTCTTGGTTGTGAGCCTGCATCTCTCAGCACAGCCTGGCTCATGATGTGTGCTATTCAAGGCTCTACTGTGTGCTGTGCATATGTAGGAACATATGCATTCGGCTCAAGATGTTCCATAAATTTGAAAGCCTATTCAAAATTGTGCGTGTGAAAACCACATACTGTGGTGTGCGGCATATGCTGCCTCTCTGGCTGTTGTTTTCTTCAGCAGAGTGCTGTGTCTTCTGTGCTATAAAATATGATATATACATTTCATGTTGTGCCAGCTTCTCCCAGGATGGGATCTGCTCTCTGCACCTGTAGCTAAGCAGGGTACTTCAGGGGTGGACCTGCATTGCCTCTTTCAGAGTCATAGGCAGAGAGTTTTACAAAATGGTCTAGGTTCCACATCTCCTTTCTGCTTTCCAAAAGGTTTTTTTTTTCTTTTTAATTGCCCTTGGCTTTAGATTAAGTGGCCCAACATAAATAAAGCATAAATTCTACCTACAACCTCCAAGCGTGCGCTTGCAGCCATTCTGAGAAATTTGAACCAAACTATTTTGAAATCTTCCTTATGGCTTCTATTTGGAAACAAAACCTAGGCACTCTTATTTTCCATTTGAACGAGAATACTACCAGCCCCCAAAAGTTAGCATCATTCTCTGCAACTGATCCTTCAGTGGCATGAGAGAGGTATGCATAGGATCCTAGATTTAATGCTAGAATTTATATAGCAAAGGCAATTTACATGTGTTATCTCACAATATCCTCACAATATTCACTGTGAAGTAGGCCCTATTATCCCCATTTTACAAATGGGGAAACTGAAGTTGAGAGGTTAAGTAACTTGCCTGCGGTCACATAGATGGTAAGGGTCTAAAGTAGCACTTGAGCCCAGTACTTTTGGATTCCAAAGCTAGAGCCCTGTGCATTGTACTCTGATGCATGGGGTTATCAGTATTTAATGCCATTTTTCCATTTAGAGATTAGAAAGGAAAGTGCTCTACACATTCAATTGAATTCAACAGACATTTTTATTTAGGGTCAACTGCATTTGCATCAGCAGGCATTGAAAGACAAGGACAATTGATTTCGTAGAGTTCGGGAAGAGAAATAAATGGAAAGATAAGGTGTTATGCTCTGAGAGAGGGGTTTCAGAATTCTGGATGATGGTGGTAGCATAGTGGAGAGTAACAGTGAGAAAATAGGTATAAACCACCCCTACAAGTGACATTAAATAAAGATGCGGGTAAGTCATTTCTATAACTTTTCTATGTGAACTTAGCTAATTGCTCTCACTTAAAATTCATTGGGAATGAAATCAAAGTTAGAATATCACTTTCTAGGTTGAATAGGTCCAAGATAGAGGAGTTAAGGTTTACAAATCAGGAGGATAGGGAGTTCAAAGAGATTTTGACGGTATATTTAAGACTATTTGTAGGAGTTAAAGAGTGAAGAAGACCGAATGACTTTGAACTGGTAACTGAACTTAGGAGGGAAGATGACCTGAAGGCCAGTAGGTGACATAAAAATCCAACACAAATGGACATGCTGAACATCAAACTGTCATTCAGCTGTCAGTCAGCTCCCTTCTGGGGTTGGTTGATACTCAACTTCTTTGACCTGTTGGTATGTCAGGACAGTTCCTCACTTTATCTTCTCTTCCTGGGTATTTAGCAGGAGGCCTGTTCTCTGAAATCTCCCCTTGAAGCTTCTTCCATAAGCATGCTGCTTCTACTTTCCATCAAAGTAACTTTGGCAGCTGAGTCAAAGACATATTGGAATGGGAAGAGACATGACATAGAGAGACCAATTAACCCCATGACCAGTGCTTTTTCTGCTATAGCACAAGGTCTCCCTCTAAGATTTTCTACTTAGACAAAGGAGTCAAGATTCCCTTTCTCAGCTCCTTGACAATTTTTTTTTCCTTTTCCCTTTTATAAAATGTGCTTAATCAATCAGCACTAGGCTAAACATCTGAGCAGAATTGTCCTTTCTCTCTCTAACCAAGAAGTGTGGTGATTAAGAAGGTTCTAGAGACATAATTTCTGGGTAATTTGATCACTTTTTAAATAAGGCCAGCACATTTATCAATAAAAGTAAGATCATTTGGTTGTCTTTCTTAAACCAAAGACAATCATGGTGGTAGGCCCAGATTATATACCCTTCTAAGAGTAGGTTGTTTCCCAGAGTGGGAACCACCCCTGATTAGTTAACAATTGATATCTAATTGAAAAAAATGAGAGAATGAATAGTACAATAAGGGGCTGAGAGTGACATCATGTCACCCTTGCACTGAGAGGCTACCCAGACCACCCCCAGCCTCAGGCAATCTATTCAAAGAATTTATGCCCCACTCAAGCCTGAGGAGATTTGTAAGGGCTACTCCAGTGGGTAGAGTCTGAACAAGAAAGTCCAGCTTCATTATCAGTAATGTCCTTCAAGAGACTAAAATTTTTAAAATCAGGACTTCAGAAAAAGGAGGAAACTCTGGATCTCCCCAAATCATAGATTTTTCTCTCAGGGGTTTGTTTATGAATTGGGGTCTGAGAGGACATCCACTCAAACCCATGCCTTCCTCCTTCCTGAGAAAAGTAGGTTGAAGGAAGAACAAAAGCAGAAAGTGACAATATCAAGAAGGATTAGAACCAATTTCCACATTTTACATACTTGTACCTTTGAGTAGGGTGAATTCAGATACATTTGAATATTTCAGAGGATTCATTATTTATACTAGTTAGGACCAACATGTAGTAGCAATATAATATCATGGTGAAACTGAAAGTGAGATTTTCCTGTGAAAAGCCTAAATATGGATTATCTGAACAAAGTTAGTCAAAAATTGATTTATGGCTTATCGTGATTTTTTTTCTTCAATAAACTTTAACCGGCTTCTTTCTCAGCAAAAGGTAATATGATCAAATTGAGCTTTAGGAAAATCACTTTGACAACTGGATGAAGGCCAGATTGGGAAAGGGTAACCCCTGAGGAAGGGAGATTAGCCAGAAGGCCATTACAGTAGTCCAGGTGTAAAGTGATGAGTACTTACATCAGAATGATGGCTTCATGAATAGATAAAAGAAGACATGCAAGAAAGATGCTGTGCATGTGGTCAATAGGTTGGAAATGTGGGGTGAATGCAAATGATGAGAAGAGGATTCAAGCCTGGGGAACAGGAGGCTGGTGGAAGTTTTGACAGTGAAATGAAAGTTGGAAAAGGAGAGGGCAGGAATGATAATGAGTTCTCTCCTGTACTTGTTGAGTTTGATAGGACTGTGAAACATAGGATCTGAAGTGACCACAATACAGTTGGTGACATGGGACTACAGTCCAGGAGAGAGATGATAATTATCTGGTAATCATCTTCATAGAGATGATAACCAGTACCCTGGGAACTGATGAGACCACCAAACATAGTAGTAGAGAGGGAAGAGAAGAGACACCCCAAACAGAGCCCTAAATGGGCTACCCATATTTAGTGGGCATGACCTAGCCTAGATGAAGATCCAGGGCAAAAAATAAAGCCAAAAAGATGAAGATAGGTAGGAAAACAACCAGAAAGGAACAGTGTAATGAAAACCTAGAGAGGAGAAAGCATCCGGGAGAATAGGCTTATTAGGACTTTGAAAGGCTAGCTAGAAGTCAAGAAGAATACAGTCTGATTCCGTTTGGAAGGCATGAGATCGCTAGTAATACTGAATAGAGCAATTTCAAGTGAATAATGATGTCAGAAGTCAGACTGCCGAAGGTTTAGAAGCAAGTGAGAGGAGAGGCAGTAGAGTCACCACAGAGAAAGCTTACATGGCTTTCCCAAGGACTCTGCTGAAAAGGGGAGGAGGGATATAAAATAATAGCTAGTAGTCATGAGAGGATCAAATATTTGTTAAGGATGGGGAGATGTGGCTTTGTAGTTGGCGGAAGAGGAGTCAGTAGAGAGGGAAAGACTGAAAAATTTGAGAGAGGATGAAGAGGTGGGATTACTTGTGTATGCGTGTAGGTTTGCCTTGGCAAGAAGGACTACCTCTTCATTTAAGATAGGAATAAATATATCTGGGTAATATGAAATGACATTGTTAATGGTGAGTGTTTGATAAATACTTCTGACTGAAATGATAAGTATATATGTCATTTAATTAGTATTTAGTGACTGAGCAGTATGGACATTGCCTTGCTATGGCCTACCAAGAGAATTTTTAAAAGCTAATAATAGGTTTACACATTTTACAATTAGTATATTTATAGAAAAAAAGGACACTAAATATAGGACATTAATGTGTGTATACATATATATATACTATATGTACTTGATTAAGGCATATAAGTGCTAAAGTGAAAGCAAATAGTCTAAGGAGAACATTTAAGGTACCTCATATATTTAAAGTGCCTTTCTGAGTAACATAAAGTTGCCTCTTAAAAAGACTATCTGAATGATGGTAGGTGCAAAGATCACTGGAGCACTGTAAGTCATGTGCTAAATCTGAGCATTAAAGAGAATTTTCTACATATAGAAATAATAGTGTATCAAGCATAATGGGTTTTTTTGAGTGGAGGTTAGATGTCTATTAATCTAGTAGGATATTTAATTGATTATATGCATTCTTTTGAAAATATGGCACATGTTGGGGGAAATGGTGATATAAAATAATAATAACAATAATGATGTAATAACAATAAGGTTAGGTGGTTCAGTAGATAGAGCACTGGACCTCCAGTCGACAAAGTCTGAATTCAAATTCAGTCTCAGACACTTACTGGCTGTGTAACCTTGGGCAAATCACTTAACTTTTGTCTGGCTCAGTTACTTTTTTTTTTGTTTATCTATAAAATAGGGATAATAATAGCCCCTGTCTCCCAGGAGTATTATAAAGATGAAGTAAGATAATGTTTGTAAGCTTAAGGCACTCTATAAACACTAGCTATTAAATAGTCATATAATGCAAACTACTGGAAATCACTTATGGGGCAATATAGTTTTTTTGTAGTGTCCTATGTTCTAGCTGTGTAAGTACCAGTCTCAACCATACTGCTTTTTATCTATCAGTGTGGTCTTCAGTTATGGAATTCTTCAGCCACACAGGAAATCATCAATGACTAAAACAACCCCTCATCTGCTGTGTGCCATGGAGAGTAGTCTTATTTCTATTAGACGACAATTGCGTGCATAATCCATACATTTCTCTTCTCAATTTGCTAATCTAGAAAAAAAAAAAAAAGGTATTTGACATTGTTATTTTATTTCTTGTGAGCACAAGTAGCCTGAATGATCTAGGTAATTTCAGTTTAGGCAACTGTAATGGCAATGTAAATTTTTAAGATCTTCCCTGCCCCTAGGCTAAAGTATACCTGGAGCCTGGGGTAGGAGGCTTGTTTTTCAGTAGATACTTTTTGATTGGCCAGTGTGTCCAGAAGGTTGTTACATTCTCTGAGCCAGGAGAAGGCTATATAAACCCTGATTTGAGGCTTTGCTTTGGGGCTCACTTTGAGAAGTGTTCTGTGATTTGATCACATGAGACTCTGGGAAGCCTTTGTTGAGAGCCCCCCAGCTTTGAAAAACCCAGATGTTGATTTGGTATGGATGTAATGGTTGGACAGTTTGGAAATCTGTCTACTTGATCTGTTTCTCTGTCTTGATAATTCTGTCTGTATACTCTGAAGTTCAGGGTGCTGACCTTTTTCCCCTGAACTAGGTAAACGATACATATTTGACTGATTAAAGTAAGCTTGTTAACCCATTTTGAGTTGCTTTCCTTTAACAAAGCAGATCTAAGAACCTGTGTTGGCAGCCACCCTAGGGATGGTTGGGGTGCTTGCTGCTACAGCAACTCTCTTTCAGCAATAATATTAAAGCCACCAATTGTTAAACTTATCGCTTATGATCAGAATCATCGCATTTCAGAGCTCTAAAAGACAACATTGGTCATATTTTAATCCTCTTCCCCAAGTTTACAGATAAGCAGACTGAGACTAGAGGAATTGAATGTTTTGTCCAAAATTATGCACTTATCTACTGGTAAAGCTGAGACTGGAACTCTCATCTTCTGACATCTGGGTCAGCTTACTTTTCAGTATACATCACTGCAACTCATTGGCAATTGCCCAATGCCAAGTTGAGAGAATACCAATCGGTAGTTGAATTAATCGGGGTCTTATTTGCATTTATCTTGTTAAAGCTAAGCATGTCTTTGCCTTAGGAAGGCTGAGTACTTAATGAGTAATGCTTGTATGTAAATGAAAACGTGTTCAAATGACAAGTATATACAAATTTGAACATCTTATGTTTCACAGTTCAACTAACACTTTTATTCAAAGAATAGATTCCTGAGATAACAAATATATAAACAGACTTCTGACTCACAATGTACAAATTGTGCTTCTTCCTGTAGGTTTACTTTCTAAACTACTAAGTTAGTGAAGGAGAAGGGGGAGTATGGGAAAGTGAAAAGTTGATGAGCCTTGATTCCTTCTGGGAGCTCCTGTATCCATTCTCTCCATTGTCAAGGCTAATCATTAGCATTCTTTAGGGAACTCAGTAAACAGAATGTTGATTTGACAATTGGCTTCAAGCTAGGAAACCAAATAGTTGCAATATCCCTAAAGTAGTCCCAAGTTATTTGGAACTTTAAAGTGTCCATTGGTTATTCATACATTTGCACATTACAAGAGAAAAGGAAAAAAAACCACTTACATTCGAATACTGAATTCTTTACTACCTATCTTATATAGAAATTTATGTTTTTGATAATGCAGGATTGTATCTTGAAGATATAAGTATGGGCCCCATGAATTGGAAATATATAAATTCTATGCCATACCTGTGGGGGTGATGAAATGGCTACAATGAAGCACCAACACTCAAAAGGCTCAAGAACAGAAAAGAATTAGTGACTAAGAATATTTGGAAACACAATTGGGAAATTGTGAATTAGGAAGGTTTCCTGTATTTAATAACACCATAGACATGGGAATGACCTGGCCCAACCTCCTGCCCTAAAGTAGGATTTAAATAAAGATAGTGCAGTATTGTGTCAAATGTGGATTTCTTTTGTCTACACTAATAATATTTATTATCTGTAGGAGGGGGAGAAGGGGAAGAGGACATATTGTGCTTGTGTGGCTTGTCCTTCTTTCTTGAAGAGGACCATGACAGAGAGATCATGACATGACTTGTAATTGAATTGAATTTGAGTGAAGGAAGACTGTGCACTTTCCCTCCAGAGCCACTTGGGTCCAGTGGCCAGATAGGATGACTGGAGATGACCCAGGGTACAGTGGGAGACTTTGGTCTTTTCAAATCTTTTCAGTTTCTCACATATGAACATATCTGAAAAATAATGTCTGAAAAGAGTCAAATAGAAATGTCTTGGAAAGACAGGCAGATGAGAGAGACAGATAGACAGAAGCATAGACAGAGAGAGAAAGAGGCAGAAACATAGTGAGGCAGAGACAGAGAAAGATAAAGACAGAACATTTATTAAGCACTTACATACTGGATTTGAAATCAAAGGACTGAGTTCCAATCCTGAATACCCCTTATTACATATATATGTAATTTCAAGTAAGTCATTTAACTTCTCTGAGCCTTATTTTCTTCATCTTTAAGATGGGGCAGGTAGACTGGTTGACCTTTGAAGTGTCTCCCAACTTTAAATCAATGAACCTGTGATTTACTGCATAAACTAATCTAAATTTGCATCTGACTGACACATGCCTTAGGAATGAGAGTTATATATTGTACCGGGTATTTTGTTCATTCCTTGATTTATGACCGTATTAATAGAAACCAGTGTGGTACTAAAAAAAAAAAAAAAAGGACTGGCTCAGAGTCAGTTCAAATCCCACATCTGATCACTTAATCTCTCTGGGAAGCATCTGTTTCCTCATCTGTAAAATGAGGAGGTTGGATTAGGTGGTCTCTGAAGTCCTTGAAAAAGATTAAATCTATGTTTCTATAAAGTCCATTAATATAATGCTGTAAGAGAAAATAATCTCTAAGGCAAAGTCAAAACATGTGTGATGAGGCCAGATTGTGACCATCATCATACATTTTGTCTGTTGTAGTATTTTAACCCAATGAAATTTAAAGAGCTTCATAAAGTAAATCTATTCCTAATAACTCTGTAGGCACTATTAATCATGAGCAAGATACCTTCCTGCTTTCAAACATGAATCCCCAGTTAGCCCAATCATTCCCAAGGCATTCAGGTATATGGTGTTATGTGGAGTTTGTAAAGTTGAGGTGCAGTTGCAACAAAACCTGTACATTTTTAAATCCTTCAGCACTTCAAAAGAGCCAAGGTTTCCTTTGCATGGACATGCCTTCCACCTATCTAGATCGCCACCCTTCTACATCTTGCAAAGTGGTCATCATGAGTTACAGGATTTCTAAACTGACAATCAGCCTTTTGGTGATCAGTTTCTTCCATCTGAGCTAGACTGATCCTCAGACCAACAGTCATTCATCAGGCCTATACTCAGTCTTTCCAGATGGGTAAAACTTCCCAGACTTTGCCCTCTTTCTGATATAACCTTTGGGAGTTGTCACCACTCCATAGAGACATTGGCATAGGACTTTAGTGAAGGGTCTGAATTCACCTGCCAAGGTAAGAGGAAACAAAGGTCATTAATTAAAAGTTTAAATGCATACTAATATATTTAACCACCACTGGGCTGACCAAGTCCCAGATAAAAATGTAAATGCTGTCATTTATTCCCAGACACAAGGTTGTGCATTCTACCCACTACTAAAGAGCATTTGAAGTAACACCAAGTTCTATATGGTTCTTGGAGAGATGGCTGGAAATCTCATTGTTCTACAATTAACATGTGTATCATAGACTTCTTTGGCAGTCCGGTGAATCCTATGAATTCTTTCGCAGAATAATGTTTTTTTAATGGATAAACTAAAATATATAGGAATACAAATAAAAGCATTTATATTGAAATAACATTTATACATACAAATAAATATGTGTGTATGTGTGTACATGTGTGTGAGTAGATATGTGTGTATGTATATAATTGTTCAGTTGTGTCTGATTCTTCATGACCCTGTGAACTATAGCATGCCAAAATTTCCCATGGAGTTTGCTCGGAAAAGGTACTGGAATGGTTGGCCATTTCCTTCTCCAGTGGAGTTAAGCAAAGAGAGGTTAAGTGACTTGCCCAAGCTCAAATAGTTAGTATCTGAAACTGAATTCGAATTCAGGTCTTTCTGATTCCAGGCACAGCCCTCTAACCTCTGAGTCATCTAGCTGCATGCATATATGAACACACACACACATACACACACATGCATGTCAATTAATCATATTTTTTGTGTATCTTTTTGGAGGGGGGAAGGCAGGGTAATTGGGGCTGTGACTTGTCCAAGGTCACACAGTTAGTAAGTGTTAAGTGTCTGAGGCCTGATTTGGACTCAGGTCCTGTTAGTAAGTGTTAAGTGTCTGAGGCCTGATTTGGACTCAGGTCCTCCTGACTCCATGGCCAGTGCTCTATTCACTGTGCTACCTAGCTGTCCCTGAGTAATCATATTTTAATTAATTAATTAATTAATTAATTAATTAATTAAGATAATAGTTACAGAAATGTATTCTTTTAAGAAAATATGTACTGATTATCTTTCCATTTAGAAGCTTCTTATTTGTGACACACCTTTTCTCTCTTCTAGTAAAGGAGAATTAAATCTTAAAAATTTTGTTTCTAAATAAAATATGCAATCTTGACTGTAGAGCTAAAAAAGACGTCAGAGATTATCTAGTCAAATTTTGTTTTCTGTTGTAGCAAGGATACTGAGATCAGGGAGGCTAGGTGGCACCGTGAGTAAAGCGCCGGCCCTGGAGTCAGGAGGACCTGAGTTCAAATCCAGCCTCAGACACTTAACACAAAAACTAGCCGCGTGACCTTGGGCAAGTCACTTAACCCCAAATTGCCTCCAAAAAGAAAAAAAAAAGGATACTGAGATCAACAAATTAAAGTATCTTGCCCAACTTCATACAAGTAGTGAGAAAGAGATGGAATTTGAACTCAGATCCTTTGGCTCCAAAGCCATGTTCTTCACACTGTACCTCACTGCTTCCCAATGTAACTTTTGAAAAAAAAAAGTTACAAGGCAGATTGGCCCAGCATTCCTCATTCCACTCCAGCACTCAACCTTATAATTAAAAATACCATATTAGGAAAGACAGTACCAGTGAAAATGCCATATGGTGGCTTCATTGCATAGCAACTTTATACTGTACATTCAGGCAATTTGGGCATGGGAAAACGTGTTACTGAGCTCACTGGCCTTGGAATGCTCTGAATAATGAATTATTTTACTGCATTCATCCTGTATGTGATGTGTACTAAGCAGTTTATGGATTGCTTATCTTGGCTAGACACAAGTAGTAATTAGTGGGGGGAGGGGGAGTAGAGAGCCAGTCAGGAATAATTATAATTGAGTATTGTTGGAGCAATTTCACTCTGGCTTTTGTTGTCCTGTAGTAGTGACAGCTGCACCCAGAATTTTTCATTTTCTTAACCAGTCCAATTTCCTCTTCCTGAAAGCTGTGTGTAGTTGTAACCTGCTCTTTTGTTTTTTCTGCTTTTGAGTAAGGAAATTAATTTTTTTTAATTGTCGTTGCTAAATGGATAAAAGACAAATGTTAAAAGGTGTCAATAGCGTGCATTTTTAGTAGGGAGAATGCACCCATTCTGTGGTCTGTCACTGGCTCATTTTAGATATGATTTTATTTTTCTGGCCACCCGTGGGCTTGTCACAAATTAATTAAATGCTTCATTTCTTTTATCTAATTGAGTCCATTCTACCTCTGATGAATAAACCCATAAAGTTTGCTACCAAAGAAATGCTTGGTGGGGAACTGTTTATGCAAGGAAAACACACCAAACAGCTCAATTGCTGGTCTTTGCTGCTGGCAAAGACCTTTCTGTCTCTCCATTGGGAGATCTCCCTACTCATAGAAGGCTAAACCTGTCCTTTTACTTATAGCAGGAAAATGAACTTGACCCCACACTTGAAAATAGAGGAGCTGGTTTTACCCAGCAGGTAGAAATGTGCATTAAGTGAATGAAATAGCAGAGATTGAGCTATGAAACCAGTAGAATTGGGAATTGAATTCAGGTCGGAGTCATTCAATCCAAAGACTGTCGGTTCCTAATAGCTCCTGAATAAATCCATTGGGTACTGGTCATTTCTTGGCATCTTTTTCTTAGCTAACATAGAAGGATTGAATCATAGAAGTTTAGAGCTGAAAGAGTCCTTAGAGGATATCTAGTCTAAGGATCCCCAACAATTTAGGGGTGGGACTATTTTTTCTTTCTTTTGCCCAAAGGCTTGTGAGCAAAGTAGAGAGGTTAAAGGCTCTGAGGAAAGAAAATAAGTGAATATAGTTAAATAGTTCAGTGAGACAGAGAAGGGGACTTCCATTTAGCTGTGTTACCCTCCCCATGGGGAAATGAAGCAAACTAGTGGGTGGGATCAAATTTGGGCTAGGAAAAGCTTCGAGACCTTGTGGTCATCCCAGTCTGCTGTTTGGGGACCCACAATCTAGTTACCACCTTTTCAATTTGAAGAAGAAATTCAAGCTTAAATAGTTGGGCAATCTGCTCAAGAATGCTAAATGAGAAAATGGCTATATTGAAACTAAAACCCAAGTCTCCTAACTGGCAGTCTGATTCTCTTTGCCCGTACTACCAAGATTTTTTAACTTGGAAGGTTTTATACAGTGCTTATTAAAAAAACAATTTTATTGGGGCGGCTAGGTGGCACAGTGAGTAAGAGCTCTGGCCGGGGTCCAGAGGACCAGAGTTCGGTTCCAGCCTCAGACATTTAACACACACACACAAAATACTAGCCATGTAACCTTGGGCAAGTTACTTAACCCCAACTGCCCTCCAAAAAGGCAAAAAAAAAAAATTTAATTAAAAAAACAGTTTTATTACAAGCTGAATCATAGCAAACACAAATGGTTGGATGAGGCATTTGACCACAGTGAGCCTTAATTTCCTTATCAATAATATGAGATAATAATATCACCTACCTTATAGAGCTGTTTCCAGGATAAAAAAATAATATATGCAAAAAACTTGGAATACCTTAAAGTATCATACATACATACACATACACACATATATTAGCTGTATTATTATTTTTATTTAGAACTTAAGAGAATATGTATATGAAATGAAATGCTAACTAAGGTTTGTTTTTAAACACATATCAGCTTTAACAAAGTAGTAGGAAAATCACCTTGTGTCCCCTTCAGAACTCCTTTTTCTTTTCATGTATATTTTTTGTCAGAATTAGAATTTGAAGGAAATTGTTCCTTTCTCTTTGTATGTATGCATATTCATTTGTCAAATATTTGGTTATGTCTACCATATGTCAGGCAGTGGTATATTCCCTTGGTATCTGAGGATTTTTTAAGTTTATTAATAGCGGGCCATGGACTGTCTCATGCATCTGACCAATGAAAGACTGATCCGTTACTCTTACTAATGCATGTGTTTGCTCAGGAGCCTTTGTCTGCCAAGCATTAGTCCAGATGGAAGACACCATAGTCCTAATCTAGATTGGGAGATAAATCTAGTCAAAAGAAAGAGAGAATGAATGGAAGAAAGAGAGAGAGAAAGAAACCACTTAGAGAACAATATAACACTGTATATAACTTTGTATCATATATACAAAGGGAAGATGTAAAGAATCACTCAGTAAGTATTTTGTAAGCATATGTTCTATAACAGGAATGTTACTAACTGCTAGAGATTCAAAGAAAGAAAGAGAGTCCCTGTGCTCAAGGAGCTCATAGTCTAATGCAGGAGACAACATGCAAAGATCTATGTACGGACAAGGTAAATAACAGGATAAATTAGAGATAATCTGAGATGAAAGGTGCTAACATTAAAGGGATCTAGAAAAGGTTTCTTGCAGAAAGTGGGATTTTAGGAAAGCAGGAAATCCAAGAGCCAGATATGAAGAGGGAGAGCATTCCAAACATTGGGGACAGCTGTGAAAATGCCTGGCTTCATTCCCCTGCTTACCTCTCCTCTACAAATGCTTGAGGCAGCTAGGCTAGGGGCGCCAGGTGGCTCAGCGAGTAAGAGCACCTGCCCCAGTGTTGGGATGACCTGGGGATCAAATATGGGCTCAGATACTCAGCACCACACCCAGAAATAACTGGCTGTGTAACCTTGAGCAAGTTACTTAACCCTTGAACAAGTTACTTAACCCCGATTGCTTAAAAAAAAAAAAAAGAGGCAGCTAGGCCACTCATTAGATAAATACCTGGACCTAGAGTCAGGAAGATAGAAGTACAAATCTAGCCTCAGATGCTTACTTAGGTGTGTGATCCTATGCAAGTCACTTAATCTCTGTTTGCCTTAATCTCCTGGAGGAGGAAAAGGTGAACAACTCCAGTATCTTTGCCAAGAAAACTCCTGTGGTGTCACAAAGAGTTGGACATGGCTGAATAACAACAGATGCATAACTATCCCTCAGAAAATAGGATCTTGTACCAAGGTGCCAGCATGGGGGGTGGAGGGAGCATGGGGGGTGGAGGGAGCAAGGGGTGCTTCTTTCCCCACCATCACCCTACCTCCATCCCTCTGCCTAAAACTCAAGATTTAAAGTCACATCCTTAAAGCTTGATTTTGCACAAGACTCTCCTAATTTGTGGAGAGAACTATGCCTCAACACTAGGTGACTTCATAAGGGAAGGATTTGGTGTCAGAGCTCTGGAGGGGAAAAGCATTCTTTATTCCTTCTCCAAGAGAGACACGTTTTCAGACCTCTCCTCAGAGAAAGACTTATGGAGAGAGATAGACTTAGGAAGGCAAATATGGAGAGGGAAATTGACTCTTCAATATTTCCCTGATTTCTAGGATATTCATATTCTCTCTCTCTCTCTGTCTCTCTCTCTGTCTCTGTCTCTGTCTCTCTCTCTGTCTCTCTCTCTCTCTCTCTCTGTCTCTCTCTCTCTGTCTCTCTGTCTCTCTCTCTGTCTCTCTCTCTCTCTTCCTCTTCCTCTGCCTGTCTCTTTCTGTCTCTCTCTTTCCCTCTCTCTCTTTCTCTGCCTGTCTCTTTCTGTCTCTGTCTCTGCCTCTCTCTCTCTCCCTCTCTCTCTCTCTGTCTCTCTCTCTTTCTCTGTATCTCTCTCTCTGCCTGTCTCTTTCTGTCTCTCTCTCTTTCATCTTGTCTTCGAGGTAATCCATTCTGTGTCCTTCTTCCCCTCCTTAACCCCCAGGGCTCATCACAGAGAAGGTTGCAGTGTTCCCTCCCCAATGAAGAATGTACTCTTTATTGGACAATCCCCTCTACCAGCTTGGCACACTTTTTTTTTTTACTAAACTAAGACAAATTTCTAGTCATTTTTCTAACCCTCAGCAAAATTAAAATACATGAAGCTACCTTTACAAATAGTACCAAGAACTATGTGGGCATCTAACTCTATGTATGAAGCAAAGCCTGAGCCATGAAACAGAATGTAAATTGTTTTGGGAGTAGGCTCCTGGGGATCCTCTGCTTCTACCCACTCATCCTTACTCTCCAACCTTAGGAATTCAGGAAAGGAAGGAGGGGATTTTCAATGAAATCCCTTATTCTAAGTACTTCTTAAAGTCTGTAAGTTAGAAGGAGCTGTCTTTCTTCCCCAGGAGCACACACAGAATGGACCTCATTACAAATTTCTCTACTAACCAAGGGGCAGATTGTAGCTACTGCTTTTGTTAGTGCTGTGCAAATTAATGAGCTTAGCTTAACCTTTTTTCATTTCTTAAAAAAAAATGTAAACCTTAGGAAATAAGTGACCCACATTCAGACCAACTATTTACCATATCAATGAGTCCCAGTCAAAGTCACTATCTAGTTTATAAAATGCAATATAGAGGGGTCTCCCTACCCTCCCAATCTCTGCCTGTATTTGCTTTCCATTGATGTGTACAAGACAGCAGAAGCCTGACTGCAGAAATCACTTATTTTGTTTCCATGTTAATTTTCAGTCCATTGAAAATAGTAAATTGTTTGGTCATGAAGAAAATGCTATAGTTCTGAACCATTTTGAAGTGTTCAATTTGCCGCTGGTCAATTAAACAGAATTAGCACCGTACAATGAGACAGTACAAACAAAGCTATTAGAAGAAAGACTCTTAGAGAACAGAAGCAGTTCCCCAATTACATATGTGGTGACCCAATGAGAAAGAGAAGAATTCAGGATAAGAATTAGCCACTTCCATACAAATCTTGATCCTTTCTTAGAGCCAAATTCTTGAACTTTCATGGAATATAGCATAAGGACTCAGGATTGTCTAACTCTGTTTAAAGGCTTGTTGTCAGGTGAGTGGGAAAATATTTTTGAAGAATTATTCAAAAGTTATCAAAAGAAAAAGAAAATATTTTAGAAGGTAGTAAATTTATCCTCATTGGAGGCCTTCAAGCAGTGACTGTATGATGACTTGTCTCCTATATTGTAGAGGGAATTCTTTTTCAAATACGGGTAGGACTGAATGGTCACCGAGCTCTCTTCTAAGTCAGAAGTCCTGTGAATCTTTAAGTCTGAGGGAATCACTATTTTCAAATTGAGTGATATTATTTTCAGAAACTCTGTCTTCCTTAAGTGCTTAACTAAGACACAACCTCTTCCGTGAAATCTTTCCTGACCACTGCCCCCTTTAGTCTCCTCTCTCTTCTTAACTTGTATTTACTGATCTGTGAACATGTTGTATGACCCAATAAAATTTAAGCTCCATGAGGGTAAGGAGTGTTCTATTTTTATCTTCATTTCACCATTTCCTTGCATAATGCCTAACCCATAGTGGGTTCTTTATAAATTTAAATTAAATTGGATGATAAAAGTCACTTTGTTCACATTAGTTGACTTTCTTATGTTTTGCAAATTCTAAGCAATTAAGAACAAAGCAATTAATGAAATCTTCTAAGTGGATTGAATTTATAGAGATCCTGGGACACAACAAATCTTCATTCCCCAAAGCCAGCAATTCTATCTAATTCACAAATGGTTGTAGATGATTTTCAATGATGACATTAAAACAACCTTGAAAAAAATAATAAAATTTCAACCTACTTTTTTTTATTTGTTATGGTGAAATTCATTGTGTCAGATTGTCCCAATCTTCAAGTTTCTACCATTGTATGTATCCCATCTTGAAATCACTGAAATTCCCAATGCAATTATTGTGTTGAATTGTGTCCTTTAGCAAAGCAGTTTTTGTAAGATTCATGCATTTCCCAAAAGTTCTACATTATTACCCTCATTATTCCTTTTGAACAGACCTTGGAAAGATCAATCAAAGTGTCCTATATGAACTATTAATCATAACTTAAAATTGTCTTTAATGTAATACTTCAAGTAGTTTGTTGATGTTGTTGTTTTGGTCTATAACTGATTATATTGATGTGCATAATTCTAGGCAAGGAAACCATCTGTACAAATAAATATTGGCAACTGCTTAGCAATCTGTTATTTTGGAGAATTACCCGAGAAAGTGAGAGATTAAGTGCCTTGACCTGGATCACATAAGTGATTGTGTGACAGTGGCCAAAATTAAAGCCAGGTGTTCCTGATGTGATATTGGTCCTCAAACCATTACACCAGGCTGCCTCCCATGATATGCTATATAATGCATCAATAGAGATTCAACCACCTCAGAGATGTTTCCAGATCCAATGACAAAGCTAGCATTGGCTAGTTAACAAGAGCTACAATAACATATCTTTTTTTTTAAAAGCAATTGGGGTTAAGTAACTTGCTTGAGGTTACAGGGCCAGTTATTTCTGGGTGTGGTGCTAAGTATCTGAGCCCGGATTTGATGCCCAGGTCATCCTGACACTGGAGCCGGTGCTCTTACTCACTGAGCCACCTGGCCGCCCCTAAGCAATTGGGGCTAAGTAACTTGCTTGAGGTTACATGGCCAGCTGTTTCTGGGTGGGTGCTAAGTGTCAGAGCCCAGATTTGATCCCCAGGTCCTCCCACCCCAATATTGAGAAGGCTTTTTAAAGCTAAATCGAATTCTAGTTTGGAGTTGATTTGACAAGCAGATATTAATAATTCCATGTGGTTAGGTTATTTATTGTTATTTTTGTTTGAATGTATTTTCTACCTTGAACATTATATCCCCATTGTCTGGGATAAGGAAAAAAAAACATTTTGATCCATTTTGTAGTATACTTTATAACTGTTGAAGCCCAAATAGTGGAAATAGAATTCTATTTAACTATAAATTTCACTTGATTTATACTTACCATGTATTTGTAGCTTTTTAATGCTCAGAAAAGTGTAAGAGACAGGATTTAATGACTATAATGCCTCTATAAGCTATGTAATGGCAGGTGAGAAGTAGGAAAAAGAGGCAACTCCCAGTTCATGGGCAAACATTGGTTTTATCGTTGGCTGTCATCACTTATGATCTTTGCCCAATCAATACCAAGAAGTTGACATATTGTTGGAAAAATTGAGACATACATATATTTGCTTTTTATTATAAATGATTCCTGAAGTCATATGGAGGATATATCTAAATGGAAAGATGGTTTGAGGATGTTCTTTAGAAGGACAAATAGAGTATTTGGTAGAATTAGTTTCATTGCATGCATATATTCAGAGAAACATGGCAGTTGGGGGCAACAACTGTTTTGAATAAAAGCTCATTTGCCAAATAACGTAGTTTTAGAGGATGTTTTCAAAAAGTTTTTATTTTCCTATGGAGTTGGTCAGGGCAGGGGACACAACATTTACATAATTAATTTCAATAAGAATTAAATTGAGAAATTGACCTAAAATGGGGGAAGTAGAAGAGAGATAATGGAGGAGGTGGTAATTTGTGGAGCCTTGAAGTTAAGAGGCAGAGAAGAAGGAAGTGTGAATACCACCAAATGAGGGGGGAGAGAAATAGAATGATCAGTTTAGGGAATAGCTAGTGATCCAAGATGGCTAGAATATAGCTTTCAGGCATGGGGAATAACCCATTGAAATGCATGGAGGCAGAAGGCAGATTATTATGTGACAGGCACAGCAAATATTTCAGTGTATCTGGCTCATAGGGTACATGGAGAAGAGTAAATTGTTAGATGTTGTTTGTCCTTCATTCTCAAAGAGGACAGTGACATTGGGAAGGTGAGGTCATGACTTTCAAATGAATTGAATTTAAATGAGGCAGGACTGTGCAAAGTCACCAGCCTCAACCTTGCCTTTTCCTTTTCCTTTCCCTTTCCCTTCCCCTTCCCTTTCTCTTCCCTTCCCTTCCCATTCCTTCCTTTTTTCCTTTCCTTTTTCCCTTCTTTCCCTTCTCTTTCTTTTTCCTTCCTTCTTTCTTTCCTTTCTTCCATCTCTCTCTCTCTCCCTCCTCTCTCTCTCTCCACATAGGGAATGATACCCTTACCTGCAGATGCTCTGATGAGTAAATTATAAGATGACTGGAAAGGTAGAAAAGGGTCAAGTTGTGAGACTCCAGGAGGAAAAATCAACAGAAATGCATAGAGGTTGCAGCAAAGCAAATTTCAGCTCAGTGTGAGGAAAAATAATCTAATAATTAGGACTGTTCCAAAGTGGAATTGACTGTCTCAAGTGGGAATAGATTTTGCTTTACTAGAGGTCATTATGCAGAGGCAGGAATGGTCAGACCAGATAGACTCTGAGGTCCCACCCAAATATAAAATTCTGTGATCACTTCAGACCTGAAATTCTGTCACCTTATGATTAAACAGAGTATCACCAAGAGTCAAATTAAAAAGTACAGATTAGATATTCAAGTATGGGTGGCTGCATAGTAAAGGAATTATTAAATTGAACATCAAAGAGGACTGCCTGGAAGAGATGGATTTTGAGTTTTGAATTTAGTCTTGAAGGAGGAATTGTGTGACCTGGCAAGCAGTGAAGAAGAAATAATACCAAGAAAAAAAGTCCATAAAGTCATAGAGCTTCAGAAACACATTTGCTTGACCAGAGCAGGCATTTTGGAAAAGGTCGTATGCTAGTTACTGAACTTCCAGAATGGGTGAAAAATAAAATGTGTTTTGTATTTATAAGCAAAATTAAGGTAGGATTGGGAAAAAGTCTCTTTTTAGTCAAGGTGGCCAAAAAATCAGAAGAGAATTACAAAAACAGCACAGCTGGAGATTTGCAAAAATAGGGCATTTGTCATAGATGCTATTGTTGACCTGCCTGGTGGAAAGAGACCAGGTCATTTCATCTCATAAGGCACTTTCCAGTACTCTGATTAAAGAAGTCCCATGGAGAGGCAGGAGCCAAGAGATACACAGCCTAAGACTCTGTACCACTATCCTGGCAATATGGAGGACTATTAGCTTGGAGGGGGGCAGTATTTCTGGAATAGGAAAGGATATTACCAATTTGTTTTTGTTGTTGTTCATTTATTTGTCATGTCTGACTCTTCATGACCCTATTGGGATTTTCTTGGTAAAAATACTGGAGTGGTTTGCCATTTCTTTCTCCAGTTCATTTCACAGATGAGGAAACTAAGGTAAACAGGATTAAGTGACTTATTCAGGGTGCCACAGTGTCTGAGGCTAAATTTGAACTCAGGAAGAAGAATCTTTCTGACTCCAGGTCAGGCACTATCTACTGTATCACCTAATCAATAATTCAGTTGATCCTTGTTACTTTTACATGAGTTTGGTTGTTCATAGGAGAAGGGTCAGAACTGGGCAAGCATCTGAGGCTTGGGAAGAATGAGACTGTGTTCTCTTAATTGCCAAGGAATTTTCCTGACATGAACATCTCCACAGGAAACCTGGAGATGGAGGGGACGATTGGTATGGGAATTAGAGAATAACTGAATTTGAGAGATAAAAGGGACCTTAGTGGTCATCTAGTCAAATCTATAGATGAAAAGAATCCCTATTTTAGTAGGGCCAGCCTTGGCTAAAGAACTCCAGTGAGAAAGAACCCCCTACCTCTTGAAGTAGTATATTCTGCTTTGGGACAATTCTAATTGTTAAAAAGTTTTCCTGACATCAAGCTGAAAATTGCCTCTTTGCACTTTCACACATCACTCCTGGTTCTATCCCCTAGAGTAAAATAGAATTTAAACGTAATCATTCTTCTGTATGACAGCCAGTCAAATACTTAAGCAAAGGTATTATACCCTTCCCAAGTCTTCTCTTCTCCAGGCTAAGAGCCGCCAGTTTCTTCAACCTATATCCATTTGAAAATGGCATTAATATTCTTCATTATGCTAGTTACCCTTCTCAGGCTCTTCTTTCATTTATCAATCACCTTTTTAACTGTGAAGATGTGGTGTGACTAGGGCAGACTACAAGGGGAGCATCACCGTTTTATTCCTAGAAGCTACATATTTCTTAACATAGCTCAGAGTCATATCAACAGGATCTTGTTTTTATTCCCCTCCCTCTAGGCATCTCTTATGCTATAGCTGTGCTTGGTAAATCCCACAATGGGTAAAGGGGGTAGGAAGGGGATGTGGTCAGTTTCCCAGGAATGACTGAGTCTATGACGAGAAAGTTATTTAGATACAGCCCTGTATACATTTCTATATGGTGACTATGTTGAGACTCCAAGCCACTGCTCTTCAAACTAAGGGCACATTTGAAAAATAACACATCCATTTTTAATAATCAATTGCATATTATGATTTGTATGTATAAATCAGAATACTGTTTCAATTACTCTTAACTGGTTCCATGTTGTTCATGAGAGAAAATACCATTGATGTTAAACTAGGAAAATGTATGTTGTAGTTTTTTTAATTTACAAGAGGCCCTACATCTGAGAGGTGTAAACAGAAATTCAGAGGATCATAAATGTAGATCTGAAAAGGACCTGAGAAGTAATTTGGCTCAATCTCCAACTGTGACCCAGACAAGTTAAGAGACTTACCCAAAGTCACAAAGTTAATAAGTGGCCAACTTAGGATAGAAGTCAGTTCCTATGAGCCTGAGCTAAGAAATCCCAAATAACCCAAGAATTATGGTTCCTTTTGTCCTGTCTTTGAAAAGATAAAAAAAAGAGATTGTGTGTGTCTGTGTGTGTGCACGCATGTGTGTGTGTGTGTTTGGGATAAGCCTAAAACTCCAAGCCAGTAGCATTTTTACCTGATGCCATTCATCCCTTTTCATAAATCCTTTTACTTTTCTATTTGTGTAAATCAGCATACATCCAGTTTTTCCTTATGACAGAATGACACCAAATGCCCAATAATTATATGCAAATTCTATGCTGGTAGCTTTGAAAGGTTATGAATTCACACTTTCCGAAAGGCTTAGATAGGGGATACTTTCAGAGAACTCTATAATTGGAAAAAAATTAGCAATGAGTATAACTATGTAATATCTCATCCAGTTGATGAAAAGTGGCTTTCACATACTTTCTCCAAAACCAAAGGATCAAGAAATAGATACTGACAAAATAATCTAACTCACTCCAGAAGAGAGTCTCTCTTTCTTCTCCAATATATTTCCAGGAAACTGCGACAGCTCTGTTTCTTTTTCCATTCTGGAAACAGGCAATCTTGAGGTCTCCCTGAGGTAAGAGGTCTTGTACTTTTTTTCCCTCTTTGGAAAATTGATGAAACCTATTGACCGCTTCTCAGAATAATGGTTTTAAATTCATAAAGAAAAATATGCAGTTATAAAGGAAACAAATTATATAGAAATAAAGTCGTCAAAATATATATTTTTATAAGTTCACACATCCCAGGTTAAGAACTCCTGACGAGAGTCTCTTCCATGTAGCCAAAAGAACACTAGACTGGGCATTAGGATCCTTAGTCTTGTCTGTTTTTGTACTTGACCAAGAACAAGTTATCTCACTTCTCTGGGACCTATCTTCATCTGTAAAATGGGAGCATGGAAGTAAATGGTATTCTAAAGATCCTTGCCTTAAAGGTCAAGATGTCTTTCCATTATCTCAAATTCAATTTGTTCTAAAGTAAACTTCTCATCTTTCTCCCAAAAATATAACACTTCCTTTAACATCTGTCTTTGTTTTGATGATACTATCATCCTCCCAGATAACCAGGCTTGAAATCTCAGACCATTTCTTTTTCCTTTCCCTACTTCTCATAAATAATCAGCTGTCTGAGACTTGCTCCTAATTTACCAATGTCTCTAAATTCTAGATCTACATGTTCATTTTTATTGGAAAAAGGGAGGGAGGGAGGAAGAAAGAGGAAGGAAAGAAGGAAGGAAAGGAAGAAAGAAAGAAAGAAAGAAAGAAAGAAAGAAAGAAAGAAAGAAAG
>NW_027185761.1:33585115-33588551 GCF_028583685.1 Petaurus breviceps papuanus | reverse complement strand
AGGGAAAGAAAGAAAGGAAAAAGGAAAGAAAGGAAGAAGGAAAGAATAAAAGAGAAAGAAGAGAAAGGAGGGAGAGAGATAGGGAGGGAGGGAGAGTGGAAGGGAAGGAAGAGGAGAAAGAGGGAGAAAGGAAGCAAGCATTGAAACTCGGGTCTACTGATTCTACATCTAATGCATTTTCCCTAGCTAGACCATAGGTATTTCTTTGCATTTTTTCCCTCTAACTATATTATATTGGTATGCATGTCTTATCCCCTGAGTTCCTTTAGGGCAGGTACTGTTATTTTTCCTCTACATTTCCCCAGGGCCTGGCATTGTGCCCTGAACATAATAGGAACATAATAAATGTTTGTTGAATAATTTTCGTAATGAAAATGCTATGGGTCAGAGTGTCCTTTGTCCTGTGGGGCTAAAGGTTAGGAAAAGATGCCTCTGTACCCATGCCTTGATCCTTAAGTGGCAAAAGAGATCATTTCTGAACCAGAAGGAAATAAGCATTAAGATCAATCTGTGGTTACGCATTTCTCTTGTTCCATTGGGTTTTGGATGTCCCCTAACTTTGCCTACTTCTAGATCCCCAGGAACAAAGCCTATACAACATAAATATTACTCTACCAGTTTTGTTGGGGTAGCTAGGTGATGCAATGAATAGAGCACTGGACTTGGAATCAGAAAGACTCATCTTCATGAGTTGAGATATGGTGTCAGTCAGCTGTGTGACCCTGGGCAAGTCACTTAACTCTGCCTCAGTTCCTCATTTGTAAAATGAGCTGGAGAAGGAAATGGCAAACCACCCCAGTATCTTTGACAAGGAAACCCCACAATGGGGTCATGAAAAGTTGGACACAATTGAAATGACTGAACAGATCAGGTTTTTAATGTATAAACCACTTGCCATGACCACCAAAAAAAAAGTTGAAAAGATACAATCAACTCCATTGTCCACACAGGTTTCAGCTGTCTCTTATGATCACTAAGGGGCAAAAAAGCATGTGTTGGCATAGATTTGAAGCAGTTGTAGCCCATTTTAGAATATAGGCCAAGTTGAAGCACCATCATTGGTAGGAGATCATAAGCTCCTGGGAAAGATAATGTTTTATTCTGTTTTGTTTCATTTTTCAGTGTGTACGTGCATGTGGGTGTGCATGTCTGTGTGTATGTGTGTGTATGTCCACAGCCCCTAGCCCAGTGCCTGGAACATAGTAAATGCTTACTGACTGACTGCTTATTGAACTGAACTGAATCATGTTCTAGAATGCAAAGGCAGCTGGACCTTTCAAATGCACCAGCAAATATCATACCCGTGTTTCCCCGATAATAAGACCTATCCTGAAAATAAGCCCTCCCCTTACTGTGTAAGATTCCTCTAAAATAAGCCCTCCCCCGAAAATAAGCCCTATTGAGATTGCTACTTTAGTGAAGGTGATCCCCTGGGCTACACGCTACATTACGGTAACCTCTGTATGCACCGTCTCCCCCCCCCTGGTGAAACGCACGCCGCGCTCCAAGCTGCATCCAATCAGAGCTGCAGCAGTAAGCGCGTCATCCTGTTCTTCCCCAGTTATTTGCTTGCTGGCACCATTGAGAGCAGTGCCACTGAGGAGAGCTGAGGCAGGACAACATAAGCCCTCCCCTGAAAATAAGCCCTCTGGTGTTTTTCTTTCCAAAAAAAAATAATAAGACGGTGTCTTATTATCGGGGAAACACGGTATGTATTTAAATACACCTATGATGAATACATATTAGTCTCTATGGAAGAGTTCAGAAAGAATATATGGGACAGTTCCTTTGGTCCTCTACTGTGGGCCTGAATTCGTGGCTCTCTTGGTCATTCTAGCTGTTTGGGTCCAAGTTTGCCAGACTTCATTTCCCACCATAAGTCAAAGAAGGTATGGTGATCCCCACCTCCCATGTTAACTCTAGGATTAAAGACAAACTCTCAAGCTCTTCAAAACCAGCTCCTAACCTAGCTTTCCAACCTTATTGTATATTATTCCCTTCTCACATTCTAAGGTCCAGGCAAATGCTGGATTTCTTGATGTTCTTCACATATAACGCTCAATCTCATCTCTCTGTCTATGCACTGAGTGCCCTCCAAACCAGGAACCTCCTTCCTTACCTCTCCCTCTTGGACTCCCTCATTGCCCTTATAGTTCAGTTCAAATGCTACCTTTCCTAATGTCACTGGTCACTAGCTAGCACTTTCTATACCTCCCACCACAAAAAATAGAAAAATCGCTAAAATTAAAATAACTTATAGAGTGGGCTTGATCAGGAGGATCCCTTATAAAACTGGGGCATTCCCCATTTAATATAATGAAGTTTAGTGTGTGTGTGTGTGTGTGTGTGTGTGTGTGTGGTATGTACATGTGCACGTGTGTATGCAGACACACACATACACGTGTATATGTATCCATGTATTTCTATCTATATCTATATATCTACATATATATATATGCACACTTCTATCTCCTAATAGAATGTAAGTTTGCTGAGGACAGGGATTCTTTTGCTCTTCTATCTTTATCCACAGAACCCAGAATAATTCTTGGCCTATCATCAGTGCTTAATAAAAGATTGTTGATTGATGTTTTTGTTTGTTTTTCCTTTACCCATAATGCTTGGCTGATAGTTGCTTGCCTATCAGTTCCTGAAAGTGAACAGTTTTATTTGATATTTCCTTTTGTTTATTTGTCAGACTATCATCTGGTCAGCAACTTTGGAGGAAAGATGTCCCTGGAATAGAAAGTATAAGTCTTGAACCAGATGTACCCCTAGCCCTTTAAGTCAATCAATCAATCTGACCAGTCAAGCAAAGTCTCAGCTACTATGCCAGGCATTGATAATACAAAGACAAAAAGAAAAATGGAACCCCTGTCCTCAAGGAACTTACGTTCTGTTCTATGAAATGTGCATGACATTGCAACCCGTCTCCTAAAAGTCTCATACGAAAGAATGAAAGCAGTGGTGTAGAGGACAGGCAGTTAAATCAGAGTTCTGTGGGCCTTTCCAGGAAAGGCATGTGGCAGGACTTTGGTTGGAACCCCTCCCAGCTCCCTCCTTCTCATACCTCCTAGTATATATTGACAAGTTCAGTGTGTGCCAAATTAAGAACCCAGAAACAGTTACAGAAAGGCAGAAGGCATAGTGCTCAAGCTGCCAAAAAGACAGGTGCAAAGGGCTCATGAATATTACTTGAGGAGCTACAGTGCATGTAACATGAAAGGACCGCCTGTAGGCATTCTGTGTTCAGGCAATTTGATGTCAGGAAATGGTTGTAGGGAACAAAGACAGTCACAGAGGAGTTAAGAACACCAGACGTCTGCCCTGAGAAGGGCTTCAACCAGATGGTCTCTAGGAAAGTGTGAAATTGTGTCTGAGAGAGAGATTGTGTGTGTGTGTGTGTGTGTGTGTGTGTGTGTGTGTGTGTGTGTGT
>NW_027185761.1:33554115-33585105 GCF_028583685.1 Petaurus breviceps papuanus | reverse complement strand
TGTGTGTGTGTGTGTGTGTGTGTGTGTGTGTGTGTGTGTGTGTGTGTAGGTGGGGAGGGCTGGGGAGGAGCAAACTAAAAACTTTCCTTCAATCTTGTTCTATTGCAAAAAGGGAAATGCTGAGGTACTTGGGAGCTCACAGAAGTAGATAAGAAATGAATTTTGCATGTATCCCACAGTTAGGAATGTGACCAATCCTGGAATATTCTAGGCTCTTAGTACAAAACTATAGGGATCCTTTGAGGGCATCTAATCCAACCATTGCATTTGGCAGCTGAGGATACTGTCTGTCACTCTCTGCCTGAGTAAATAACTCTAGGCAAATCATTTACCATCTCTGGGCCTCATTTTTCTCAACTGTAAAATGAAGGTGTTGTACTAGTTGGCCTCTATGGCCCAACCCAGCTTGCAATCCTATCATCTTATGAAAGTAAGGCTCAGAGAGATTAAATGATTCAAGTGTACGAGGTCATAAAGAATATAAATGGTATGGATCCCACCATTCTAAATAATTCACAGAAGAGTAGTGAGAAGATGATAGGTAGGTAAATAGACAGACAGATGGATGGATAGACAGATAGACGGATGGATAGACAGACAGATGGATAGACAGACAGACGAATAGATAGATAGACAGACACAGGCAGGCAGACAGGCAAGCAGGCAGGCAGACAGGAAGGCATTTCTGGTCTATCTGGATCATGTACCACTTCATTCAAACAGGGTCGTTTTCAACGATAAACATGCATGAGTAGTATAACTATGCACTCAGAGGTCACCCTAGACTTAGGCAGAAGAGAGGTAATCAAGTACCCTCTCAAATGGGGAATATCTGTTCCACCAGCCTGTGTATACTGTAGTGTCATTAAAGTTTTTTTCTTTTTAATTTTTTCACATTGGGCTCAGTTTCAATACTTGTTAAAAGGGAATAATAATATCTACCTCATAAGGGGCATTAGCAGGAAAAGGACAAAAGAGGTACTGAAGAAAATTCAGGGCATTGAAAAGGGCATTGACCTCTAAATTTACAAAGGGTTCTGTGATGCTGCAGTATTTGTATTTTTATTCCATTGAATTTCTGTTGATGTCATTTCTTTTAAGCTTACATTATTTGGAGCACTGATTCCTAGGATGAGCTTTCATCTAAAGTGGTTTTGCAATGATAAAATCATTGGTTTCTGAAGGCTGATGAATGCTTTCCTTGTTTACCCTATGCAACACCTTTTCTTTTTTATCCTGTTGAGGATAGGTCCCCATTAATGCCAACAAACTCCAGACAGTGTAACTCCATTCCTGAAAGCCTTTGAGTTTAGCTCCCATCTTGGAAACTGAGCAGTGCCCACTTTGAGACATAGCAAATCGGTTAAAGTCAGTCAGCCAATTTCCTGGGGGGTTACATATAGACTTTACTTCCATCTTGAAGCAAATAAAAAGAAGGCCCTGAATAGAAGGTATCATTGAGCCAATTCATCTAAAAGTTACAAATAGACCATTTACTCAGGGGAAGAAAATGGGGAGGGATGCATTCAAAACAGAACCAAAAATGACTAAGAATTTCAAACTACTCAAAAGTTGTCCAAATGAATTGTCTGTCCATATGGATACGTCACATGAAAGGGGAATGGATATTCCAGAAAGCAGCTGTTAGATTATCTTGGCCAATGTTTTTATTGCTTATTGATGAATTAATTATTCACATAATAATAGTGACTCTGAGCTGCATAAAGTGACTGAAGTTGACGTTGATGCTGAAAAGATTGTAAAGGAATAGAGCAAATACTAAGTTATTTGGTTCAGTCTGCTTAAGTAGGTCACTTTTCTCCTGGAAATCCATTTTCAGGTTTCCATATTGACTTTCTTCAAAGATGACAGTTGAGGGGTGACCCATTTAATTGTAACAGGCTACTTCACAAAACGGCTTGCAGTAGCCATGGTTTTATCTCAGATCCCTGGTGCAATAGTCATAGTTCAATAAAATTTGTTTTCAACAAATGTTGTATTTTTTTTATTATGATCCTGTATTTACTTTCCATTGTTTTTAAGGAATCTGGAATGAACTCTCCAAGATGTTATAATTATACCTTATTAACCTAAAGCATAAGATCAAGGTTAAAGGGCGGTACAGACAGTTACTCTGAAATAGATGACTGTTGCTCAATAAGACATACCAGTTTGTCACTGCTCAGCATGTTACTTCATGTTTTAACATTGTTGTTCAGTCATATTTGACTCTTCATAACCTCATTTGGCATTTTCTTAGCTAAGATACTAGAGTGGTTTGCAATTTCCTTCTCCAGCTCATTTTACAGATGAGGAAACTGAGGCAAACTAAATAACTTGCCCAGGGTCACTCAACTAGTAAGTGTCTGAGGCTGGATTTTTAAACTCTGAAAGATGAGTCTTCCTGACTCTATACCCAACACTCTATCCACTGAGCCACCTAGTATTATATAAATAATAAAATCTCTTTGATAGTGTACTCAGAGAAGTGTTAATCTTGAGGTATTACTAATATGTAATTGATGTGCCTCAAACATTTGCACCCATACTTAATTGAGGATTTACCAAACAAAAATGATGATCTCTTTGGCATGTTTAAGAAAGTAAAGAAATAAACCCAGAATAAAGTATGGCAGTAATGTTCAAATGTGTATCCTTAGACTAAAGGAAGCAAATGTTCAGAGATAGGCAAGTTGGATTAGCAAATTCATGTTTTGGGATTCCATTAGACTTCTATTGTCAAGGCAGATTAAGTGTTTGCTTTTAATCAAGGTTCTCTGATGTTCATTAAAAATATTAGTACTTGGGAGTTTATAAAAATGTGTTTGAGTTAAAAGCATCATCAACCCAACAGATGTGTGTTATCTGGATTTTGCCATCTGTAGTAGGCTCAATAAAAATCATGCATTAATGCCAATAATAAAGGTACAAGATTGCCCTCAAATCCAGTTCTTTCCTTAGTAGTAGCCCATCAATCAATGGGCAACTTTCTGAGACTATACACTGTATAGAAGATGCTAGTTTTCATTTCATTTCCCTTATCTGGAAGCTTCCTATACTATTATGGCAAAATGGCATTAGTTGGGTGTGGGGCATGGCAGAATTATGCAGTGTGCATAATTATGCACTGTGTCCTAAAGAGCCTGAGATTTAAATAGCTAACCAGGCATTGAAGAGATTGTCCAGGGAAACTTATACTAGTCAGGATCAAGGGAGGGACAGGCAAGAGGTATAAACAAGAGAACTTGTCCCTTACTTCCAAAGAGAATAGAACAAGGAGAGAATTATAAGATGCTGATGCAGGACAAAGATATGGAAGGGGGAAAGGTTAGGGAGATTAGGCAGTTCAGCGCCTAGAAAGAGAAGAAACAAATCATGATGAGGTTGACAGATTGATCTAAAACTATTCAAGTTGAGAAATAGAATTGAAGTAGAAGACTCAAAAACCTATTGGCAGCCTTTCTCTTAATTAAATGATTTTGCTAGAAATTTGAACACTTTTGATGCAACTATACTTACTCATCATGTGTGAATATAGAGTTGTCCTGGGGTCTGACACATATGAGCCATGTGACCCAGAGTATACCACTGAAGCTCTTAGTGCCCCAGGAAATTTTCTAAGACTGTAACTATGAAGAAGATGCATACATATACAGGAAGAGGAAATCTCCCCACCTTCCCCCTGAATTCCTTACACCAATAGAGTCACAGATTTTATGAAACAATAATAATAATAATCGACGTTCATTCAATTCCTCCCCTAAGTCCTCATCAGTATTCTTTGTCCATTCTCGTTCACTTTTCTTCATGTGATTATAATGAATAATTAAGTCTTTTAGTTATGCATCCTTGTCTTTTGGCATTGGCAATCACTATTGCCATGAGTGAATGAAAACTCCATTGTACTCTGCTTAGCTCAGCCCATATCTGGATTACTTTGTTCACTTATAGTCATCACAAGTTGGGAAGCCATTAATAATTTGGTGAGCATGAATACAAGGACATCCAGGTTGGTAAAGTGCTTTGAGTCTATGCCATATGAGGATAGGTTGGAAGAACTTTATTGTTCAGTCTAGAGAAGAGAGGACTTGGGAACATGATGGCAATCTTTAGATATTTGAAGGGCTGCCATATGGAAGAAATATTAGACAGCCTCCATTTGGGCTCACAAGGAAGAACCACAAGAATTGAGGAAAAGTTGAAAAGAGGCAAACTTAGGCTTGATGTCAGGAAAAGTCTTTGGAAGGTGTAATGGGCAGCCACCAAAGTGAGAGCTTTGCCTTGGCTGGAGATTGTCAGATAGAGGCTGGCTCACCATCTCTCTGGCACCACAACTGGGATACTTTATCATGTATGTTTTGGACTGGGTGGCTGCTGGAGTTTGTCCCACATCTAAGACTCTTTGATTCATTTGGGAGATGTAAAATTAAATCCAGACTGTGAAGGCCTGTTGATTTTATTCAAGTAAATTACAAATCCAAAACCCCTTTTAGAGGCTGCTGGAAGTGAAGAATCAAGCCAAATGAAGGTGAAACCAGTCACCTAAAGTTATATTTTCAAAAGATTCATTCACTCGACTAAAGAAAATGCTCTCTTTATTCTTTAGAACTGCTTCTTTCTCTTTCCTTTTTCTTCTTTCTTTCTCTTTTATTCTTTCCTTCCCTCCATTACTCCATCCCTTCCTTTCTCTTTCTTTTCTCTCTCCTTTTATTCTTTCCTCTTCTTTTCTTTCTCTCTCTTCTTATTCTTCCCTTTTCCTTTCTTATTTTGTCTTCCTTCCTTTCTCTTCCTTCTTTTTATGTCTTCCTCCCTTCTTTCTTTTTTCTCTTCTTCCATCCCTCCCTCTCTTCTTTATTTCTTCCTTCCTTCCTTCCTTCCTTCCTTCCTTCCTTCCTTCCTTCCTTCCTTCCTTCCTTCCTTCCTTCCTTCCTTCTTTCTTTCCTTCCCTCCCTCTTTCCCTCCCTCCTTCCTTCCTTCCTTCCTTCCTTCCTTCTTTCCTTCCTTCCTCCCTCCCTCCCTCCCTTCCTTTATCCCTTCCTTTTTTTCTCTCTTTCTAGCATGTGTGTATCTATGTGATCACTATCAAGCCATTGTTTTTCTGTTTTTAAAACCCATCATCATTGAAAAATTATTTCCTAAGTGGAGACTATTTTCATCTCCATGAGCCTATTTTTGTATTTCCAGGATCTTGCATTACCTATGATTTGGACCTCATTATATGTGACATAATGCATGATGGCAACAGCTTTATGATTTCCTGAACTGGAGAACAAAGCACTGGGATGAGAAAAACACATTTCCTCTTTGGATTCCCTTTCAGTTCATCCTAAGATATGCTAGGTGTCACTAGACAATTCAGCTCCTTGCTGTTTAAAATGCTTGTTTTTCTTGGGTTAACAGGAAGAAAGGGGAAGGCAAGGACAAATGAAAGAAACTTTTTCTCTAAGCAAGTATGTCTCCTTCTGTGCTTTGCCTGTTGCTTCATTCTATAACCCAGCCAAATAGATCATTAGGCAAAATGTGGTATGTTTTTGCTAGTTTTACACATAATATTAATATAATACCTTTGTATGATCCTTGCTATTTCTTTTATAAATACTGATAATGCTAAATTGTATTTGCTGTGATAATGACATCTACCTAGCCATCATTGTTAAAGCTGGCAATTTCATTTAAGAGGGATATTTCTCACACTCAGCCAAATCACAAAAAGAATATTTCATTTACATCTGGTTCCCTGTAGGAGATTGCAAATGTATTCCATGAGTTTTCTTTATCCATAGGGATGCTGCTGACCTAACAGTTTTACCACATGCATGCACATGAGTGCACGCGCGCGCGCACACACACACACACACACACACATGGAAGGTAGAGGAAAAGGCTCTCAGCCGGCCTGTGACCCAATGGGTGCTGCTGTGTGTTCTTCTCAGGGGCCTGCAGTGACAGCATGAGTTGTGGCCAATCCTATAGGAATTCTACTTTTGAACTAAATGCAATGTTGGGGGAATGGGAGGGTGTGGGATGACAAATAAGTCTGACATCGAGATCATGCCCAAGAGAGTTAGCTTGTCAAGAGAACTTTATTTTGCATGTCCTTAAAGGCCTTCTTTTGCTATCTATTTACAGTTCCCTTTCCATCAATGGAAGAGCCCATTTTGGGTGTGGTCTTAAGACCTCAGGGTTACGCCTTCACATAACCATCTGAATACTTTCCCAAATGCCTTCACCTGTACAGAATGCAGTAACTCTAAGGAGTCCCAAATATTCCACACAACCATATCTCTGTGCTTTCTGCTGGTTACACACTTTCTACTTTATGCTGCTTTTGATTTTGCAGGATCCTCAATGTTATTTTAGAATTAACTTTCAGGCTTAAGGTTGTCGGCATTCAAGGTTCTACTCGGAACCTGACTGTTTAATCAGGCAAACTAACTAATGCTATTGGTAAAGTGTCTGCAAACCACAGCCCCACATATTTTGCTTGTGTCATGTATACACATGCACACACGCACAGTATGTGCATATGTTGCATACATGTGTTGTGTGTTGATGTATATGTGTCATATACACATGTGTGTCATACAGGCTTTGTGCATGTGTGTGTCATGCATGCATTGCATGTGTAATGTATCCATATGTGCGGGTGTGTCGTATATACATATGTACACATGTGGCGTGTGTGTCCTCTATACGTGTGTACATATGTCTATCATGTATGCATATGTACATTGTGTTGTTGCTTCAGTCGTTTCTGACTCCATTGTGACCCCATTTGGGGTTTTCTTAGTAAAGACACTGGAGTGGTTTGCCTTATCCTTCTCCATCTCATTTTACAGATGAGGAGACTTGGGCCAACAGGGTTAAATGACTTGCCCAGGGTCACACAGCTAGCATATGAAACCCTATTTGAGCTCAGATCTTTTGGACTCTAGGCCTAGTGCTGTTTCCACTGCATCACTTAGGTATATGTGTATTTCTGTATGTGTGTTATGTATGTATTATATGTGTATACCAATGTCTAAGTGCATGTGCATGTAAACAAATTACCCCTCATTGCCCTCATTGAAAGTTTGTCCAACATAGAATACCCTGGGTTAGTCCCATCTCTAGACTTCACAAAATCACAAAAAAACTCTTACTAGGAAGTTGTAAGGGATCCCAAATGTCAATGAGTTCAACTTTTTTTTTTTTTGCTAACTTGCCAAGGTCACACAGCTAGTTTTTTTGTGTGTGGGTGTTAAGTGTCTGAGGCCAGAACCAAACTTAGGTCCTCCTGACTCCAGGGCCAGCGCTTTACTTCCTGCGCCACCAAGCCGCCCCCAATGAGTTCAACTTTTACCTGAATAGGACACCCCAAGAAGCAATCCTCTAGCCTTTGCTGGCAGGGCTCCACTGATGGGGACAAACATTCCCTAGAGAGGTGGCTCCTTCAACTTTTTAACTCATTGTCCTCTTGAATAGCCTCCAGTTCCCATATCATGCTTATGGTCATACTGACAACTGCAACCTTCTCTCTCTACCCCATGTTCGTGGTCAAACAGAAATGATCATGGATAGTTCATGTCCCAATTGAAGGAACAGGGGATGTCCTATTTGGCAAAGAGAAGATTTGGGGATTGGGGGTGATGAAGACGACAGCTGTTTACAGGTGTTTAAGAGCTGTCATGAAGAAGGGGGAGTTAGACTTATCTTTGACCTCAATAGACAGAACTAAAATCATTGAGTGGATGTTATAAAGATTTATATAAGATTTAGGATTAATATCAGAAAAAAATACAAATCCCAGGGATTGGGGCTACCTTGGGAAGGAATGGGTTTCCCCACACTAGAGGTCTCTGAGCAGAGGCTGAATGACTGCTGGAGGTTGTGTTATCGTAGGAATTCTTTTCTTCAGGAATGGTTTAAGCAGGTGATTGCTGACATAACTTCCAGAACAGAAATGGTGGGTTCTATAATCTGTGCAAATTCCATTCAACTTATAATTCTTTTCTGAATCTGAGCTCTTATTCTCTTAACGCCAACATTCTCATCATGTTGGCAGTTCCCAGACTTAGTCAACTCGGGCATGTTATGTACATAGGTTTCTAGTTTATAAGTACAAACAAGACATGTATGACCGGAAAAGAGAATTTCAAAGTGTGTCACATGGAACATTAGTGCCTTAGTTCTAGCCTTAGTTCTATCACATTGAAACATGTATATTTGTATACATATTTTGTGTGAATATATCTACATATATGTATATTCATGTATATATGTGTATTTATACTTTGAAAACAGAAAATAAAATATCAACTGCAGATTTAACATTAGCTAACCATGGTGAATTTGGTTAAGATCAGTCCTTGACACATCTATGAACATTTTATTGCATGTTTTATTGTTCAGTCATTTCAGTTGTATCTGACTCTTTGTGACTCCATTTGGGGTTTTCTTTGCAGGTCACACAACTAGTTAGTGTCTGAGGTCATATTTGAACTCAGGTCTTCCTGACTATCGGTCTGGGACTCTATTGACTATGTCACCTAGCTGCCCTTTTTATTGTACCAAATGAGATTTTGTTGTTGGCATATCATCCCACAAGCACTCGCAGGCTTTTCGAGTCTTTAAGAGAATGGAAAGGAACTCATCTTCAGCCAAAAGAAAGATTAAGTCTCTTTGATTTAACAAATTAAAAGCAACGATATCTGCCTCCTGCACCTAGAGATGTGACCTTTCCAAAACCTCTTCTCTGTTTGGAATTTGTGAGCCCAGAAAACTCATGCATGAGGGATTGTGGATTTCCTTACAAAAGAATTGAATCATACAGCTTTTTGTGGCAAGAATAATTTATAGGCAATAAGCTTGGTTAACCAACAGAAAATCAACACTTTAGAGAATCTCAGGTATTTATAACTCAATACTTCCAAAGAACTGTCACTCTATTAATGGGTAATCTCTCCCTTGATGCAAATTTCAGCCCCTATGTATCATTGTAGATATTTTCCAAATATTTCAAAAGTATTTAGTATCTTGTAGACTACCTTTTGGAAATAGGTCTTTCTGACCTTGACCTTGCTAAACTGGTCTCTGGATGAAAGATATGATGTCCATCCCTAAGCACATCCTCAAAACCTTTTCAATTTGATAAGGAGTTTAGGTCCAGAGCTGAAAGAGACCTAAGGGACAATCCAGTTCAGTCCTGTAATTAGGTCCACTGACTTCAGATTGGGATTTTTTTTCTCTGAATGCAACAGTTTCCTAAATGTTCACTTTCTGAGCATACCTATCCTTAAAGAACCCTTAATACAATAAGGCATCTGGGTATGATTTTAATGAAGATTGCAGTTTATTCTGAATGGATTAAATCATTGAAGAGCTATTATAAAATATTCTGAAAATATTTTTCTACATCATTCAAATGTGAAATAACTACATTGAAAGGAAGTATAAATATTAACTTATACCCTCCCATTTAACTACATGTTGGCCACAACAGGATACATATGTGCCTTGGACCACAATCTTGGGCGTTCAAACCAGCTACCCAAGTGAAGTAAGAAGGGAGAGTTAGAAGGTGTTTGAGAGAAAGAATTGCTTGGAATGACAAGCAAATGTGTATGAAAGTCAAGTCAAGGAATATCTGTGAATAAAGAAGCTATATAACTCTTTTAAAGATAGAGACAGAATTAGAAAAAAATTCCTTCTTCTGTGAATAATGGAAAAAAAACTTACTGGAGAATAATTTGAAGTTGAGCTATGGGCACAGGGTCCCTTTCCTCTTTAGTGTTTCTTTAACAAAGAAGAGGAGAGATGAAAGAAATGAATAATGCTATACTTAATGGCCAAAGGTGAAATACATTTTCAGGAATAAATAGCTATCCACAGCTCTCATTTTCCTCAACTATAAAATGAGAATAATAACCAAAGCTACCTCTCAGGATTGTTTTGAGGATCAATTGAGATAATATTTGTAAAATGCTTGGCCCAGTGCCTGGCACATAGTAGGCACTCTATAAATGCTTATTTAACTTCCACTCTCCCTTCCCATGATTATCTCCGAGTCTCATCTGGATGATTCCTCAACAGACAGTTTCTTATCAAGTGGCTAAGACAGCCTGTGTGATTTTGATGCTTATTTCCCAGTTTCATTTAAATTCAAATTGGAGCTTCACTCTTTGGTATTTTCTCTTCTAATTTCAGATGACAATACACTGCACGGACCGATTTTTATCCACGAACCAAGCCATGTGATGTTCCCATTGGATTCAGAGGAGAAGAAAGTGAAATTGAATTGTGAAGTTAAGGGGAATCCCAAACCACTTATCAGGTTTGTTGAGTTTAAAAGTAAAGGTTACCAGTTTCTCTCATTACTCGATAAAATATTTATTGGTCACTCATAATGTATAAAAATATTATACATGCATATTTATATAATACATATTCAGATGGACATAATATACATTCAGATGGACATACATATATACATCTTATATTTATCACCTATATTGTATATTGTATACACATACACATGATGAAAATATATACCTGGTGAAATATACATGATGAATACATGCATATGTTATACACACAAAAATAATGCGTATACAAATCTATGTGTATTTGTGTGTGTGTATTATATGTATACATACATATAGACATGGTTACATACAATGGGTACATATATGGATATTCACATTCTTACATGAGGTGTCCCAAAAGTCTTAGTGCATCTTTAAAGCTATTAAAGATACACCAAGACTTTTGGGACAATCTGTACCTGGGTGCATACATGGTTATGTGAATATGTATGTCCATTATTTCAGCAGTATAGAAAGTTTCTACTAGAGAGAAACTCCTTCTGTTAATGTAGATTGGCAACACATGGGTAAGTTATGGCCATGGATAGTTGCTTGGGGGAAACGAAAGGTTGAGTCAGTCAATCACTGAACAATAAGTAAACGTTTCTTAACTATTCTCTGTGTGCCAGATACTGTGTTAGACTCTGGCAATAACAAATTTCAACAAAAATAATCCCTGAAAGGAGCTGACATTCCAATGAGGGAGACAATATCGCTACCCTGACATGTCAGAGACATACAGAGAAGGTGTAAGATAACCTTAGATGAAAGGTTCTGTCAATTAATGAGCAGCAAGAAAGGCCCATTGATAAGAGCAGCAACTGAATTTAGTCTTAAAGGATGCAAGATATCTAAGGGTTGGAGGTAAGGACAGAGAACATTCCAAGCATGGGGGGCAGCCAGCAAAGGCAAGGAAATGGGAGATAGAGGGCTGTGTATGATTTGTCTATTGCTACACAATTAATTGACTTTGGAGGCTAGGCTAAAAATTTATTCTTTCTTAATTCCTGGGTTGCCAAAGTCAGTTTTGTTGAACTTGCTCCTGTTTGCAAATGGCATTGTACTGATTTTATAAAGTATTACATACTAATACTAAAGAGAGACTCCTAAATGAGCTACATAATCACTTAAACTATTCATGTAGGAAATATAAAGTGGATGATAAAGTGGTTGCCCAGACTATGATACACAATCGAATGAACAACCTGGAGATGGGAGAAACACACAGACAGACAGAGACACAGAGACAAACAGAGAGACAGAGGCAGAGAGAAATAGAGAGACAGCCAGATGGAGACAAAAAGAGAAGAGAGAGGGGAGGGGAGGGGGAGTGAAGGGGGGGGGGGGGGGAGAAAATGAGGATCTTGGACAAATATTATAGATAGACAGTAAGCTAATTCCAGAATTGAAGAGGATCATCATCATAGATTTAGTGCGGGAAAGGACTTTAAAAGTCATATAGTCCAATGGCCTCATTTCATAGATTAAGACACAGACACAAAGAGAACCAGAAGTGAGATTAAAATCCAAGTGCTCTAACTCCAGATATGGCACCATCCTGCTTCTAAGTAGAAGAGAAAATTAAATTGTCTTTGAGAAACTATACAGTACTTTTAATGACTACAAGCTTCTCTGAAATAAAATCCCATTTTTAAAGCATACATTCTTTTGATGATTCTATTATATCTAGGAGTCAGGGAATGCCAATCTGAAGAATCAAAGTTGTGAGATATATAGTGGATATGAGTAGGTTGCAGCAAATTTCCAATTTAAAAAATGTGCTGGTGAAGCTTTGTAACATATCTTATCACAGAGATGGATAACTGGAAAAAGAGGTGGCCTGGTCATGTAGCAAAAGTCAGGTTTAACCTGAGAGGACCACAGCTACCCAAGTTAAGTAAGAGATAAAAAGGGAGGTCTGTGCTATGTTGGATGGTGCCCTTCTGGAGGACTTATAGGATAATAGGGATAAAAGTCACAAGGGGATGCAAAGGAGTGAATAGGCTGGGAACAGATCCACATGTTGAGGAAATGACTCAGATCCATCAAAGCATCAAGGAGGGTAGACTGTAAAAAGAGCTGCTCCTCTTCATGAGTTCTAGTCTAGTCAATAGCACAAACTTTGGTCAATATGCCATCTCTGTACCTTTGAAATGACTGTCCCCCCTGTCTAAAATGCTTTCTTCACCCCCCTCCACCATTTGGGATCCTTTGTTTCTTTCAAGACTCAGTTCAGGGACAGCTAGGTGGTGCAGTGAATAGAGCACCAACCCTGGAGTCAAGAGAACCTGAGTTCAAATTCGATCTCAGACACTTGACACACTAGTGGTGTGACCTTGGGCAAGTCACTTAACCCCAATTGCCTTGCCTTCCCCCCTCCAAAAAAAAAAAGACTAACTACAATTACTACCTCCTGCAAGAGATCTTTCCCAGTCTTCTTCCCCATCCCTCATTTTTCCCTCCATTCACCTGTAGCCAGTATATACTTGATATATATATATATATATATATATATATGTTGTTTCTTTATTTAAATGTAAGCTCCTTCAGGATAAGAACTATTTGTGCCTTTTTTTTCTTTTACATACCTAGCACTTAACATAGTAGCATGCAGTGATAGAGACTGTGGTTTCATTGGTATAGAGAGATCCTGGATGAAGATGCTCAGTAGACTAATGCAGGTTGGCACCTTCTCTGCAATGGAAGTCTTATGGATATTTAGCCTAGAATACTGAGAGATTAGGTGACTTTCTTAGGGTTACACAGCCAGTTTGTGTCAGAAGTAGGATTTGAACTCAAGATGTCCTGGCTCACAAACCACCAAACCATACTGCTCCTAGCATAAAGTAAGCTGTCCAAAAATGCTTATTGACTCAAAGAGGAGCTACTCCAGCCAGTAGTTCATAAGATCAAGGATTTATAACTGGAAGGCACCTTAGAGAACATCGTGTTTAACCCCTTCATTTTAAAAATGGGGAAACTGAGGCACAGTGAAACTAAATGACTAGTTTAGGGTCTCCTGATAAGTGTTAGGAGTGAGATTTGAACCCAGATCTTCCCAATTCCAAGTCCCATGTTCTATCCACTATTCCAGCTGTGGTCATACTAATATGTACTTGCTTATGGAAAGTCATTGAGACTCCTGTTTACCTACTATGTGTGCAAAAAGCAGGAGTAAATTACAGAGGGTTAGTTATTCCCCTGATCCAGCTATGTTTCTGTGTTTATCATTCAGTGACCCACCCATAGGAAAGTGGCCAGAAGACTGCTGTATTATTTCTAAATGTCTGCTAACCATGTATATCAGTGTGCTGTTCCCTCTGGGTTGGGGGCAACTTTCTGGAAGAGGCAGATCTGTAATGTAAAAGCCCTTCTGAGACTGAATCTCTGAGATGATGCTTGTCTGATGTTTTCTCCAATCATGTCAGGCCCTTGTTCAAAAAGGCCCCCTATGGTTTGGGGATAAAATACAAACTCTCCTGGCATTGAAAGCCCTTCACACTACGAAGGGTTGCTTCTCCAGGTTTATGAGGTATTACTCCCTGTCATATACTCTATGTCCCAGCTAAACTGGCCTATTTCTTCTTCCTTGTATGTAACATATCATCTCCCATCTCTGCCTTTTTTCATGGTGTCCCTCATACCTCGAATGTTTTCACCTTTGCCTCACTCCCTTTACCTCCTACATAAGACCTTTCTTGTCCCCATACTTATCATAGCTCCATTTCCAAAAATTACTTTGTATGGTTGTTACTACATGTATATATGCCATTTACCTCCAAAAGAATGTAAACTCCTTGAGGGCATTTCATTTTGATGCTTTTATTTCTTTCACCAGTGTTTGTCAAATGAATCGATTGATTATTTCCCTGGAGAAAGTAAATAAATGTAACAAACGTTGCTCATTCTTAATGAAATACCAAGATGTATCCCTGGCTCCTGTATTTTCCAAAAGCTTCCTCATTGCATCCCTAGTCCTTTGACTTAACAGCCGTATCCACACAGAAAACATCTTCCTGATGAGGCTATGTAACCCAGGCATTTAACACCCTGAGCCTTAGTTTCCTAACCTGTAAAATGAGAGGTGGTTTTTAATGTCCCTTCCTGCTCTTGACCTGTGATTCTATGTTATTATAACGTCAATTAATTTTTTTTCTAATCACTTCAGATCACTCCCTAAATAAGTCTTTTAAGACTGACTTGTTGAATCTTGCCTTGGTTCCCAACACTGGCAAAACACAGATGCTTTCCATGTTTTTATATCACCCATGGAGCAGGCCCATTTCCAGACCTGTGGAATCACCTTCTTCTTTTCATACTATAAGTGTAAAAGAAAATAAAATCCATAGTGGGGGCAGGGGGAAAATGTCCTATTTCAAGTTAACACACTCTTTCCCCTCCCCCCAATAGTGTTCTTTAATTAACATTACTGTGATAACTTAACATTATTCAATATTGGGACTTTGCCTTGTTGCTTAATAGGAAGAATATAATGTAAAGGCTATTATTCTTTTAAAGCCCACCAGGAAGAAAGTCAAGCAAGAAAACTTTTGATGAAATTCACCCAGAAACGTGAACAGGGAAACCTGGGGCATTTCTCTCATTACTCCACTGCTGATTTTCTCCTATAGGTTTTTGTAAAATTGTCTTGGTGTCTGCATGAGCTTTAAAAAAAAATCTTAAATCCTTCTAGGGAAGGCAAAGATCATGGGAAATGAATGGAAGGAAAAGTTCCTACTGCAGCAGTGTCTTTCTTCCTACAGAATTTCAGTCTTCTGGTAGACTTTGAGAAGGGAGGGAAGGCACAGCTAGGACAGATACCAAGGTTATCTACTCGGCGGGGTTCTTCAATAGCATTTCCTCCACAGATACCCCATCTGACCCCTCCACATTGTACTTTTCTCTCCATTGAGCTTCCCCTTCCCATTGTCCCCATTCCCTTGATTTTAAATGAGCTGACCCAAGCCCAGAAAAGATGAAGCAGTTCTGACTCACCAGCATGCCAGAAAGTGATAATGTTCCTGAGGACATGTGACATCATTCGCCCTGTCTCTACATGGGCCCTCCAGGAAGGGTGACTTCGAGTCCTTAGCTAGAAGTTAAGCTCGATGGTAGACCCACTTTCCACTGTGACATTGGCACTCAATTGAACCTCGAAACACAAAACTCAGATCAGCCAGTTTTTTTTTTTCTCCCATGGAGTCAAATTGAAATAGTTTATAAAATGAGTGGTTCCAGCTGGCAGCAACTCCTCCCTGCTAAGAACATTTCTATCTGTGTATCTAGAACTTCATAAAGAAAGGAGTCCAATGAAGCCTTGACCCCAACTGTGTGTGGGTTCCCCAGGGGACTGATGAATCTGCCCATGCATTCTGCTAGCATGTCATGGCTGGAGGGCATCTCCACCTGTGCCATCATGTCTGCATTGTTTCTGAAGTGCTAGTACCCATGAAGTACCATACAAAGTACAAAGAAAGTAGACAGTTTTTCAAGAGATTTTTTTTTTAAAAATCTCAGTCAAATAAGGAACTGAATGCAGGACATGTTGAAATGAACAGAGACTATATTGTCATAGAAGGCCCGGCAAAATTTTGTACTAGAGAGTGCAAAGAATTGCACAAAAAACACTTTTTCCCCCAAATAATTCTTTTTACTATTCACATATAAAAATAGTTCTTGTATATAAAACAATCAAGCAGACCAAAAAGAAAAATGCTTTCTATAGACCATTTTGTATAGAATGACCAGTGGTGACAGACCAGTAAAGTCATTCTCATTACTCTCCCAGCTGCTTTCCTGATGGGATACCATTTCTAAGTCCCAAACTCTAATCACAGTTCACATTATGTTGCAGTTTCTTCTATGAGTTTTCAAAATTGTCATACTGAATTGGTCTGCTATTGTTTGAAGTGAGAGCCAGGGTGGAGGCCTGCTTAGCTGATTGAAAAAAAAAAATTTTCCAATGGGAAAGCTCTGGCAAGTGAAAACTATTTTTATCTCATTAGATGTGAGCTCCTTGGGATTGAGAGAGCATATATTTTGAGAGAGAATAAGGCCTAGTAGATAGAGGGTCAGCCTAAGAACCAGGAAGAACCTAGGTTCAAGCCCCACTTCTGAAACATCCTACCTGGGTGTAAGTCATTTAATATGTCCAGGAACTCTCCAATGTACCAGAATAGATGCTGATTTTTATTGTTCTCGATATAAATCACAAGTTTAACTCTATCTCCAACTCCCTAGATACCTAGCTAGCTCTCAGAACAGAGCCTAGCACTCAGTAAGCAAAGAAGAAATATGGATTGATTTATTTCTTCAGTTAATAGGAAGACACATGCATTGTATTTGGAGATTTACTCCTCAATTGTAACATAAAATACTATAATTACAGAGACACCTCAGTGGAACATTGGTTAGAGTACTGGACCTGGAGTCAAGAAGACCTGAGTTCAAATGCAGCCTCAGATAATTACTAGCTGTGTGACCCTGGGCAAGTCACAACCTCTGCCTAACTCAGTTTCCTCAACTATAAAATGGTAACCATTAAAATGCCTACTTTCCACAGTCGTGAGCATCTATTGGGATGACATTTGTAAAATGCTTAGCATAGTTCCTGGCACATAGTACGTATTTAATAAAAGTTCATTCCTTTCCAGAATGTCTCCAATATCTAACGTACAAGTAATACAAATAGATATCACCATGGAATATTATTATGGTATTCCATGAACTTGATTTACATAGTGCCAAATATCCAGGCAAAAGGTCAACTACGTAGGTCTGTATGTTTGGTCTCCATGATGTCAAATATCTTGTCATTTACGAATACTCCAATTCTGAATTCATTTGTCTTTTTATCCAATCTGGATCCAGTACCCATCTATTTCAGTGATGTTCCTTAGAATGTCTAGGTCTTGGGGCGGCCAGGTAGCACAGCAAGCAAGAGCACCGGCCCCAGAGTCGGGATGACCTGGAGATCGAATCCCGGCTCAGACACTTGGCACCCACCCAGAAACACCTGGCCGTGCAACCTTGAGCAAGTTACTTAACCCCGATTGCTTAGGGGTGGACAGGTGGCTCAGTGAGCAAGAGCACCGGCCCCAGAGTCGGGATGACCTGGAGATCGAATCCCGGCTCAGACACTTAGCACCCACCCAGAAACACCTGGCCGTGCAACCTTGAGCAAGTTACTTAACCCCAATTGCTTAGGGGTGGACAGGTGGCTCAGTGAGTAAGAGCACCGGTCCCAGAGTTGGGATGACTTGGGGATTGAATCCAGGCTCAGATACTTAGCCCCCACCCATAAATAACTGACATTGAGCAAGTTACATAACCCCAATTGCTTTAAAAAAAAAAAAGAATGTCTAGGTCTTACCCTTTGCTTCTTCCTTCATTTCACATTCTCAACTATGGGGAAGTAAGTGCTAAAATGCACTTCCTCCTTGTCCTGTTCTTGAGTTGCCTATGAATGTTGGAGAAGATCAAAACCCCACATCTATTGGAGTCCATCACATTTTCAACTTGTCTAACTCACCCTAACTAGGCCCTCCCTTATAAGTCTTCAGCCCTCTTTGGTGCTATTAATTAGCTCCCAATTCCCTGCACCAAGCATAAAGGATAGCTTTCTGTGGACAGAGACTGGATTAGGAGCCTTTTTTTATCATTCAGGGTACAAATGATGAAGACTTGACCCAGAGTGTTGACTACAGGAATGGAGAGGAGATCATGATCAGAGTGGGTTGTAGTAGCAGAACTGATAAGATTTGGGTCACTGACTGAATATGGCAGATGACAGAAAACGAAACATCAAACAAAGGCAAATATTTGCTGCATTTACCTAATGTCTGTATGTAACCACAGAACTGAAACCAATAGTAGATATATAGTTTGTACCTGACTGCTTGGCAGTTCATCAAATTGACATATGATCAAGCAGGTTTCCTCCCCAATTCAACGGAAGCCTGCTGTTTTACATTAAGGTTCTTTTTTAGTCGTATTATGGGCTGAGCCTACTGAATTGGGCTTCAAAGCCTGTCTTTCAGCATTTACTTGCTGTGTGACCTTGGGTAAGCACTTCTCTGGCCCTAGTTTTGTTTTGTTTTCATTTTTTAAAATGTGAAGTTTGAACTAAATGATCCTTAATGTCTCTTCCAGGCTTACCTCCTATGTCATATGGGACAGTACTTCAGTTTAATCAGATATCCAGCAATCATAGGATAATAGATGTAGGGCTAAGAGAGGCCCTTTGTCCTTGAGTCCAGTGTCCTCAATTTATAGGTGAAAAGAACAAGATCAAATTGCTTGTGCGGCGTCAAACAAGTTCTAAGTAATAGAAACAGAATTGAAAGCCACATCTTCTGAATCTGTTCCCGTGTACTGCACAGCTTCTATCTATATGCATGTGATTGATTCAGTCAGTCTAGAGTATCATTACAGAATTGAAAGAAACAAGACACCCATTCTGAAAGAGCCAGAGAAACAGAAAGAGAGGGATATACTTTCTTGGCAATGATCTCCTAGTCTGGAAAGAATCATTGAGTCACAAGATCTGGATTCAAGTCCCAACTATTACATGCAATAGTTCAAGGACTAATGTCTCAAAATATTAATTTCTTTATCTTTAAAATTAAAATGATACTTGAACTATATATGTTACAGGGCTATTATAATGAAAGTACTTTGTAAAACTTAAAGTATATAGTAAGTGCTTATAGCAAGTGCTTAATAAATTATTCTTTATTGATTATATAAATGTGAGCTATTATTACTGGATAATTGCTTAATATTTTATTGTAAGCTGCAAAATTTTGCAGTTGTGATCATTCAGGAAAAATGCGGTATTAAGCCCTGGGAAATTATAAATGATGTTGAAGATATTATACAGTGTCAAGCATATTATCTAGTCATAAATACAATTGTTTAAAATGACATTGAATCCTTTTAAGTATATTGCTTGGTCAGGAAATTTTAGGATCTTACCACGGTTGAGTAAGACAGTATGAATTTTCAAATTGGTTTAAAAAAATCAGAAATACTATTTCTGCATGCTATTTATATTTCTTATGTTTTAGACAATTCAAAAATATTGATTAATATTATAAGAATTTATCTACTGGCATTTTTCTACCATAGGTGGAAGTTAAATGGAACAGATGTTGACATTGGTATGGATTTCCGCTACAGTGTGGTTGAAGGCAGCTTGTTGATCAATAACCCCAATAAAACCCAAGATGCTGGAACATACCAGTGCATAGCAACAAACTCATTTGGAACAATTGTGAGCAAGGAAGCAAAACTTCAGTTTGCTTGTAAGTAGCAATTAAATCACGTGGCAAAAACAGTATTGCATTTCTGTACCATTATGCCAAGAAACAGTAAAAACCATTTCTTTAAAAAGGATACACAAATATTTTTTAATTTGTTGTATAATTTTATTTCCTAAGATGTCTCATTTTATTTAGAAAATATCATGATTTGTAGGATAATTTGTTAAATCTGAGTGGGAAGAGAAAGTTCTATTTTTATGAGTGTCGAGATATTTTGGTGGCGTGTTGCTTTGTATGCACTGCATATCCAGCTAGGGAGTGAGGAAAGCCACCTGGTAACTGAGAATAGTTTATAACTATTTTAATCACTAAACTGTGATGGTGGTTAATGGCTTTAAAGATGCAAACACACAAACTATATTTTGAAACAGTAAATTCATAATAGATTCTATGAGCAGGTGTGACATGGGTAGCCTTCATTTCAGCATATCTGGTGGAAACTGAAGGTTTGGCCACATTTTTAAAAGGGTTTTCTGTTTATATGATTAGGAATTTCCTAGTGTAACATCAGGTTCCTTCCAGTAGTCTACTAATGCCAAAAGCATCATAATTGCAAAGTCTAGCAGCAATAACATTGCAGAACATTCTCATTAATGAAAGCCTCCCAAGGAACACAATATCAAATATAGCTAATATCCAGTGCTTTAATCTATTACTACCATTCAGATGCATTTTCATTAGCTGAGAAATGAATTTTCTAAGTAGTATGTATCTGTGACTTTCAGGATTGTATTATTTGTGGATGTCTACTAAGATATTGCTTCAAAATATTCTTAGGAATAGGGATTGATAGCAGGATAATATGACTGATTGAAAGCTACACAGGCAAAATCCAGTCATTAATCAAGCAATTTCTTAATCTGTATGTAATACAACCTCAATACCTAATCCTGTGTTTAGTAAAAAAAAAAATCCCAACAGCTATTTCAAAAAGTGAAGATATTGATCCATAGGAATTTAGAGTGACAAGGAATCTTACTGGTCATGATCCTAACTCCCACACAAAACAGGAATTCTCCACATTCTCCTTCATGGGTAATTGTCCTACACCTCTTTCTATGCTTCCATTCTTTCAATCAGCCTGTTCTCTTTCTGAATAATGTTAATAATTAGAAATTTCTTCCCTTAGCTGTGTAAAAAAAAAATTTCCTTGGCAACATTGACTCATTGGTCCTAATCCTGCCCCTGAGGCTACTAAGAACCTAATATCTCTTCCATATGACAGCCCTTCCAATATTAGAAGACTGCCTGTCACCCCATCTCTAATTCTCTAGACTATATGTCATCAGTTCCTTTAACCATTGCTCTGATAGCATGTTTTCTAGGTTCCTCATCACCAGAGTCATATTTCCCAAGCTCTTTCTAATTTGTGTCTTCATATCTCCAGCATATATCAGTTTTGATCCATACTATACTCATAATAAATTCTTATCAAAAAATGAATGAATACCAGTTGTATGCAAGTTCTTTGAGAGCACAAATTATCCCAATCTTTTTGTCTACCATTCCTGGCATGTAGTAGGTGCTTAACAAATGCTTATTGACTTGACTAATTCAGTCCTGTATTAGAGGATAATTCATTTATTACTTCTAGGGACCTTAGAAGTTATGTCAAAACCTTTCTCAATTACACAAGTGAAAAAGTGACATTCAGGAAGATAAAATGATGTACCCAAAGTTACATAGGTAGTAATTATCAGAGCTCACTTAAAACATGATTCCCAGTACTGAAAACAATACCTTGAATGTGGTTTGACTAGCACAGTGTATTATTGTAGGACCACTATCTTGCTTGATCCATAATGGAATTTGATGTCATGTAGCCCAGGCCCCACCACGCCCATTTTACAGATGAGAAAACAAAGCATTTTTTAAGTGACTTGACAGAGGTCACACAAGTAGTGACAGAGTTAACACTTGCACCCAAGTCATCTGACACCAAATTCAGTTCTCTTTTCACAGAAACACATTTCTCCAGTGTCTTCCATTTGTCAGCTCTCCCCCATTGTCACGTTCTTTAGATGTCAAATTCAGCCATCTTTCTATGTTAACATACTATCTGGGCACACGAATCGGATTTTAAGTCAATATGATAGCATCGGTGAGGGAACTCTCTCCAAAGACACAGCCTATAACCCATTTATAGCTTTATAACTTCTTGTCCAAATGTATTACTGAATTTTGTTGTTTTAGACTCAGAAAGTTAAATAACTTACCTTCAGTCACACAGCTAATAAATGTGACAAGTAGAATTTGAACTCAAAGCTTCCTGACTTGAGATACTTGGCTCCTTTCATTATGCATGCTGATCCTGACTGGACTTTCTAACTCTATTGAGACAGACTAAAATGGCATAACCATTCTTAGCATTCATGGTGTTGGTTACCTTATATATCAACTAAAACATACAGATGATATGGATTTATATAAGAAAGATTTCAGGCATCCCCCCCCATCCTGTATTTGTATGAATTTATTTTCTCTTTACCTAAATTCAGTTTATATTTATTTCTATTAAATCTCATCAGGGTTCATGGTTTGTGAACCATGGTTCATCATTGTTTGTGTTTTATTCCAGCCCATGGAGATAATTAGGACTCATAATTCTATCATACAGTATTTTTGCTATAACTCCCAGCGTTATGTCACCTGCAAATTTGATAGTCATGACTTGCAATTCTTCATCCAATTCTCAGATAAAAATGTTTAGCAAGATAGAACAGAGTAAAGAATCCTGCCGGCCATTCCAACTGACACTGATTGATTAGCCAACACTTGTTCAGTACTGTGACTCATTTCAGTTTGAAAAACATGTAAGTGCTGGCTGTATGCAAAGTTGTCCTCACTAGGCCCTGAAAGAGACGTAGTGTTTAGAGAACAACTTGTCCCTGCCCTCATGGAGTATACCATGAAATAGAGGAATATAACATATTCTCAAATGACTGTAATATGAAATAATGAGTAGTATTTAAGAGCAAACGAAGTCCTGTGTGAAGTCTAAGAGTCATTGCTGATTGTAAAGATTAGGGAAGGTTTCTTTAAAAAAGCATCAGAGGTTGAGAAATTCAATACGTGATAAGTAGAAAAGAAGAAAGGGAATTCCTGGCATAGCAAAGAGAATGAGCAAAGTTGACAAAGTGTGAAGATTCAAAATTTATATGACATAACAAATAGTCAAATTTGACTATATCATCAATTATATGGAGAGGAATAATATGGGATATTGTCAAAGAAGTAGGGTGATACCAGATTGGGGGAGGGAAGGGGCTTGTATACCAGGCAAAGGAGTCTGAACTTGATTCAATAGGCAATAAAGAGCCATTGAAGGATTCTGATCAGAATATTGAAAATAATTCTGGCATCAATTTGAATATGGTTGGGGCAGGAGGAGTTAAGAAGGAACATAGAGGTAGATTCCATTAGTTGATTTAGAAGCTAATGGAGTTCATACGTAGGGTGGTAATAATGGAAGAAGATAGATATTGCAAAGATAAAATTGACAGAATTTGGTAACTGAGAGGAAAAAGAAGAGTGAGAAAACACTAAGGTTCCTAATCTAATCTACTGAGTGAATGATGATTCCTCTAAAAGAAAAAGTGAATTCAGAAGAAGGAAAACATTTTGGTAAAAAAAAAAAAAAGATTAGCTGATATTTAAAAAAAAATCTTGAGGTTAAAGAGCTGTTGGAACATAAGTTAGAGCTATCCTGTGGACAGTTGGAGATGTGAGACTGGAGCTCTAGAAAGAGGTCCAAGCTGGAGAGCAGATCTGGAAATTGTTTGCATCAAGGTAATTGTTGATGTGGGAGTAAGTGAAATTTCGAAGGAGGAGATGGAAGAGAAGGGAGATGAGGATAGGACTTCAGGGTACATCCACTTTAAAGAGTTGGGAAGAGGACAAGGAGAGAGTGAAAGAGACAGAGAAACAGTTATAAAGGTTGAAAAAAGTCCAGGAGAGTGCCATTGTCTTAAAGCAAAGGAGAAGAGATTATCCAGGAGAAGTCTTACATTCTACAGGATAGGTCAAGGAGGAAGAGGATGGAAAAGGCCTTTGGATTTAGTTATTAGGATGTCCTAGGTAACCTTGGAGCATGATTTCCATATAAATCTAGGGAATAGAAACTAAAATGAAAAGAATAGCAGAAAGGCAAGTTAAGTAAAGCCATACAGTAGAAACTTTTTTTAAAGCAGCTTTACAATGAAAAAAAAAAAGACAATGACTATATAGTGAAGAAGGAGTCAAGGGAAGGTTCTTTCATCCTATCATTCCCATCTCCCTTGGGAAATTGCCACTTTGATCCTTCCTTGCCTCTCTTTCTCATCTTTAATTTATCCCTATCAAGGAAGAAGCATAAAAGAAAAATGAGTTTTCTTTTTAAATTTTTATTTATTTTATTTTTAATTTGTCTAATAAAACTGACATTTCCACAACATATTATATAAAAAAAGATTACATATAAAACTACAAATCTATTGTGTACAACTTGCTATTCCTTTTAAATATTTAATAAAGTTAAAATGTCCATTTCTTTTTTTCTTTTTTTTCTTCCCTCCCCATGGCTGAGTTCAAATCCTATCTCTGATGTTTACTATTCACATGACCTTAGGAAAGTCACTTGAGCTCCCTGGGTCTCAAATTTCTTTAACTATAAATGGAAGGAATTTGATTTGACTGTCTCCGAGGTTCCTTCTAGTTCTAGAGTTCTAATCCTAAGAGAGACTCAGTTTCTCCTGTCAAAAAATGGGCTCAGGTCTTGACCTTTCTCTACTTAAGCTATCATCCCTTTAAGTCCATACTTTTCATCACTGATTTTCTAGGAAGTGCCTACAGTGACTACTGCCTCCATTTGTTCATGTCTCACTCATTCTTTGTACTTTTGTACCATAGTTTATGATCCCAGTCATTCACTGCTCTCTCAGAAGCTACCAGTGATTTCTTAATTGCCAAGTCAAATGACTTTCTCAGTCTACCTCTCTTTGATAGTTTTGCAACTTTTGACTATTGCTATGGTTGACCACCACCTTTTCCTGGATCGTCTCTTCTCCTTTGGTTTCCATGTTAATTCTTTCCCCAAGCTCTTCTCCTACCTCTCCTCTGCTGTTCTCATTCTCCTTTGTGAGTTCCCCTGAAGGTTCTCTCTCCTGAATTTCTATCTCTCATAATTCCTAGCATCTCAAATTCAGTATATCCAAAAGAGACCTTATCCTCCCCTTCCTAAATTTTTCCAGGCACAAACTTCCTTGTTCCCTTGATGCACCATCTTCCAAAGTACCCAAGTTCTATAACTTGACCTCATCTTTGAATCTCCTTTCTTATCCTCATTTTCAATCATCTGCCAAGTCTGTGGGTCATTGGTTTAAAGACTCCTTGACAAATAAGGGATCATAGGATCATAGGTTTAGAACTAGAAGGCCTTTCTAGTCTAGCCACTTTATTTTAGAAATTAAGAGAACTGAGGCCTAGAGAGACAAGTAACTTGTTCAAGATAACAAAGATAACAATAAGATCATAGATTTTGAGCTAGAAAGGACTTTATAGGCCAATGAGTCCAACCTTCTCATTTTGCCATTGAGAAAACAAATTGATACAGATCTTATGTCACTTGACCCAATGTTGTTGGGATAGTAAATACTTGAATTTGTTTTTGAACCTGGGGCTTCCTTACTACAAGTCCAATGTCATAGCCATTATCCCAAGCTATCTCTCAGATAGTAAGTGATAAAACATGACTTAATTCCAGGGGCTGGGAAATCAAATCAAGCACGTTTTTCTCTAGAACACACTCTATGTGATTGGGCTTTTTAGATAGCCTGGCAGTCTTGCCCTAATTATATTCTAAAGTGTGAGGCAGAAAAGTCCCTTAGGGGTGGGAGGATAGCCCCAGAGGTCCTAGGGATGTGACATTCTCTTTCTGGCTTGTCCCTGAACAGTAGGGTGTGGCCTGGGAGCCTTGGAATGAACATAATTGTTAATTGAGAAAGCACATCACTTAACTCACCCAAGACATTTCTTTAAACCCATCAATAATTGTGGTCATTCAAAAGGGGCACCTTTTCACTAAACCTGCTGCTCTATATTATACAATTAGAAAGACTTGCAGCCTATTTATAAAATGAAGGCTTCTGAGCAACTGAAGGAGCTATCCCAAAGCCCACGCACTAAATCAAGGCATATTAATTAGAGACAGCTGGTGACACAGTAGATAGACTACTGGGCCTGGAGGCAGGAATGCCTCAGCTCAAATCTGACTTTGGATGCTTATTAGCTATGTGGCCTGGGCTAGTCACTTAACTGCTGCCTGCCTCAGTTTCCAGATCTGTAAAAATGGCATAGTAATAGCACCTACCTCCCAGTGTTATTGTGAGGATAAAATGATAGAATATTTGGGAAGCACTCTGGTAATCTTAAAGTGCTGTAAGCTATTAGTATTATTTGACCCACACTTACTGATTCATTTAAAACAACAATTCTTTCTAAGTTTGGTAATAATCTACTTTCCCAGCCTGTAGGTGTTTTGAAGTAGAAAACTTCAAGGGGTGAAGGAAAGTGGGCATAACAAAAACCAAATGAACAACAGCTCAGTATAACAGTTGGCACACTGGCATTGAAGGAACCGTGATAAAAATAAAAATACATATGATTCCATTGATATGGCACTGTTTATATGCAGATAGATAGGGGGTGGGTAAATGTGGGTATCAAATCCCTTTGTTTAAAGGAGCAGGGGAGTTGTTGATCAACATTTTAAGCCAATATGTTTCAAATAAAGAAAAGTAATTTATTAAAAGAATCAGATCAGAACAGGTTTAAGAGGGAACAATACATATATATTTAGAAGAGTATAAAAGTCTTCTAAATTCAGAAGAAATAAAATGGTAGGGGGATAGGGAAGGGGGAGAGGAGAAGGGAGTAATCTTTAGAGGGGAGGGTGAGAGAATAGGTAAATAGGGATATAGAGGGGTGGCTAGGTGGAGCAGTGAATAGAGCACTGGCCCTGGAGTCAGGAGGACCTGAGTTCAAATCTGGTCTCAGACACTTAACACATACTAGCTATATGACCTTGGGCAAATCATTTAACCACAATGCCAAAAAGAAAAAAAAAAGAATCAGATCAAGTTATATGCATATCACACATATGTGTACACATGCACAGGTACACGCATACCCCATGGAATAATTCCCTTATATGAATTCACAGTTTTTCAGGTCAAATCCTCATAAGCTCTATTACCCTCAGATTAACCTCAGGTTAACCTAGTATAACTACCCTTATTCAAAGTCCCCACTGCTGTGCTTCTCATGAAATCAGACAGTAGATTCAATTAGCTCTTAGCAAAGGCATTTTACTGAGATGACATAGTAAGAATACTAGCTATTAAACATTCTCCCCATAATACTCAAGTTTACTTTCTCACAAATAAACATAATGTTGGTCATGGTTCTTAAGTCTTTCATAGTTGCTCATTTTTACAACGTTATTATTATTGCTGAAATAATTCTCCTGGTTCTGCTCTATGAATATTTGTCATCAGGGTAATATTTTTTACTATCTCAGTTTAGAAGGAGGGAGGGGAGGGGGAAAAGGAAACAAATAGTTGTAATTATTTAAAAATAAAATTTAATGACAATAAAACTAATGCATAAAATATACATGAGAAGAATAGACTCTAATTTGAGTACAATTATAGTGAATCACATGTATGTATTCACATGTAACAAAGACAGCTCATGATTTCTGGTACTGCAGGACCTAAGAGTTGTTCTTCTTTCTTCGTATTTCTTATTCAGCTCCAATGTGATGCAGCATCTTTGCTGGACAGATTGTTCATCTAAGTTCCCAGGGTCTTCTCCTCCACAGCTCTCTTCTCTCCTGCCAGAAGCCCTTCCTTGAAACTATTCTTTCCTTCAACTGACCAGCTTTCTAAAGCCTTGTCTCTCTCAAATGTTTGTCTTTATTTCCTCTCCTGGCTGCAGTGTCTTCTACCAGACCAGAATCTCATCTTCACAACTATATAACTGCCATGAGTAGGGAAGGGAAGGAGAGAAAAATTCCTTCCTTTTCCTTGCCCTACCTTCAGCAAAATTTCCTTTCACAGATAGGTCCTAGCTTGCAATTCCTTGAAAGTCTTCAACTCTGAAATTTATCCATAGTTAATTACACAAAGGACTTAGAGACAGGGATAATATGTTTGTGCAACCAATTGTATTATCCCTTTCTTGACTCAATCAGAGCTCTCCATACCTCATAAAAGGATACAAGTTTCATTATACAGTTTAACACTTCTTTGAAAACTTGTAATTACAGCCACAGACATCTATGACTACAACTGAAGTGAAGTGCGGTAGGGAGGATCCACTCACTTACACATAGAAAATTACTTAGAGAACACTCCGTTACCTTACAACACTGAAAAAAAATGACTTCTCAATGTTGAGCTGATGTAATGAAAATAGCATTGAGACAGTAGTCATTAAGATCTTAGTTCAAAATATATTAGCATGTCATCTTGCCCAAGACACTTGTTCTCGTAGGTCTCAGTTTCCTCTGTTGTAATATGAAGAGTTCAGGCCAAATTGTCTCTAAGGTCCTCTTAGCTTTCGATCTATGATTTTATAATCCCAAAGGAGTTCCCAGATCAAGCTAACAGATTTGCAGGACTGTGAATCTTTGTTTGAGACTGTTGAAAGCATCTACCCATAGAGGATGTACATATGTTCAATGATAGATACTTCCTTGGGGGGAACACATAGTCTGATCAAGTCTCTCTCCCTCACACCATTCATAAAACTCTCTTCTACTCAGTCACTCTGCTCAATCTTCTAAGTTTGACACCATCTATTTCCTCCTGAATTTGTCCTCACACTTCATAACTTATTGGCAATTCTCTCATTTCACATACCAACTATTTCCTCAATCGTAAATGCTAACTTCCTCCCATGCTGCTTCATTCACCTCACTCAGAGGTTAAAATCTCTTTTGCTGTACCTCATACTGAAGAGGTTACCCATAAAGAGGGTGAGGGTTGCTCTGGAGATCCCAAAATACCAACACACCGGGTCCTGTCGAATGTGTTCGACTCAAGTCTTCTCTCACCCAAAGAAAAGTAAAGTTTATTAAAAGTTCGCTTGCATTAGACACAGAGTAAGTTTGTGCTAGGTCATTCTATGATGCTGTCACTATTCTATGGTGCTCTCACTATTCTATGGCACTCTCACAAACATGAAGACAGGATGGGGTCTTATATACAGAAGGTTGTGGGAGGAATCTAGGGGTGGTGTGGAGGAGGAGTTTGGGGAGGGTCTTCAGGAGGAGTTAATGAGGTCAATGAGTGATTAAGGATGGGAAATCTCTGGGGGCCACCTGGAGACCACAAACAATGGTGGGCTAGGTCAGTTCCAGGGTGGTCCCACACTTTAATTGGGAAGTCTAATAAATGAGGGTGTGAAGTCTAGTAACAGAGGCTTGGACTCAGCCACAATGGAAGGCTTATTGCCTCATGCAAATGCCTCATCAAATGGGATGATTTAATCAAGAGTCCAAGGGAGGTTCCCAGAGCCTGTACCTCAAGGACTCAAGGAGAGCTAGAGGGGGGTTCCAGAGCCCATACTCATCTACACCCATGGCAAAGGTATTGATGGGAATATTGACTAGAACTTCTTATATAATCCCCAACACTCACTGGCAACCCGAAAATTCAAGGTTCCCTTGATTCCAAGGCCAATTCTTTATCTCCTATACCACATCTCCTACACTCAAAGTATTTCTGTGACTTGGATAAATAAATGGTCTTTTTCCCCAAATGTAGCACCCCTTATAGATGTCTTTCTGCAACTCCTACCATGAGTAATGGTTTGCATACTCAGAGGCTGGTTGACCAATTACTAATTCCCAGATCTAGGATATCTCTGGAGGATGGGGAGGGGAGTTTTCTAAGATTTTTAGTAGTATTGATCACAATCCCCCCATATAGTGTGGTCCCTACTGACTATCAATAAGAGTCAACTAGTGTTTATAAAAAGGTTGATGTGAAACATTTCCTCCTAAAAATCCAGAGCACAATCTCCCAAAAGTACATACAGAGTCTAGAGGAAGAACGGGCTTAAATTTAGAGTACAGTAGTTGAAAGGCACATGTGTAGAGAACACACTTAGTCTAAGAATAAACTCAACAATTCTTGGTTGTTGGATTCCTATCTTGAATATAAAACCAGCATTCTTTTATGGTTCAAGGTGCCATATGCCTTGAATCATCTGCATCTATATTTGTTCATATTTGTCTTTGGCTTGTACCTCATTCTGTTCTCTCTCTCCTCTATTCTACTGGTCTCTTCTCTGTGAATGTATGCAAAATGGGTGGGAGGTGAGATAGAGAGAGGAATAAAATACTCTTCTCCTCCAAAAGTATTTGACTTGAAATCCTTAACTCCAAAACTGAAATCTTCTTCTACTGGGGATGGACCAGTCTAGACTGAGTTCACCTATCACACCCTTACCTGTAGATGCTCTGCCCAAAGGAAAGTAAATTTTGATCACTGAAAGCCAGCAAGATATTTTGGGGTTTATGGGTTAGATGTTTCTTTTTTTTTTCTTAAAGACCATGATTTAAACCCAAATCATTCCCACTTTCCTTGATTGGCTTACAATAGGTCTCAGCTCAAGCCACACTTAGTGGTCATTGTTTGGGCCCTGATTGGCTCCAAGTGAATGCAGATAGCATTTGTTTTTGTTTTGACCAGGAGCCCTAAGGGTCTTTGCCTCCCAGATTCACTTTTTTTAACTGCGTAAAAGAAGCCATTCTGGGTTTAATTTCTTACCTGGCCTTTTAATCACTGATTGAGCATTGCCTCAGTCAAATTGAGCCCTGTTAAAGACCTTCGCTTAAAAAGGTCAAGGTCTCCTTCCCACGGCATCCAGGGCATCACCAGTCATCTTGATCAATATCTTGCCACTGGACACAGATGGCTCTGGAGGAGAAAGTGAGGCTGGTGATTTTGCATTGTCCTCCCTCACTTAAATCCAACTCATTTGCATATGATATCACCTCCATGATATGAAGCCATGAAGCCATGGCCCTACTTGAGAACTGAGGACAAACAATAATAACACCTCTAATTGTCCTTTTACACCTGGTCCAATTGGTATGACTGATCCTCTCAGCCATTCTCATCATATTGCTTTCTATCTTTGACTCAATCAAAGAAATGCATCTCCAAAAGAGATCAAAAGGTATGAGCTATCCTGTTTACACCTTTGAAACTATTATTGATGGATTAGAGTGGGAGGGTAATCCTGCTCTTCCACAAGTAAGAAGTATGTATGTTGAC
>NW_027185761.1:33493042-33544115 GCF_028583685.1 Petaurus breviceps papuanus | reverse complement strand
GCAGGGACTGTCTTTTTGCCATTTTTTTTCTTTTTGTATCCCCAGTGTGAGCACAGTGCCTGGAACATTATAAGCACTTAGGAAATGTTTGCTGACTGTCTAAATATGTTTCCTAGAGGATTTCTATGCTTTGTTTTTAAGTTGCTACTGTAATGCTAATGGAATGTGAGATCGTTGCTGCCCATTAATATGCCTCGCATGGAGCCCATTAAGGGAAGTTTGATTAGGGAAGGCTTGTTTTTCAGGAAGGCCCACACCTTTTGTTACTTTGTGATTAGACAGTGGGTCACAAGGGTTTTAATGCCCTCTGATCCTGAAGAAGATCATATATACTCTGAGGTTAGCATTTTCCTTGGTGGCTCACTATGTCCAAAGATAGCTATAATTCATTATGTCTTTTTAACTCCTGCATCTAATACAAGGCAGGCTATGTAGTTGGGGCTTAATAAGTGCTTGTTGATTGACTGAACGATTATACTAAGTGAAGCCTATCAATCATAGAATCATAGATATAGAGCTGTGGGGCCTTACAAGCCATTTAGTCTAATCATTTCATTTAACAGAAGAGGAAACTGAGGTCCAGATTAGAGAAGTACCTAAAGTTATTTGGTGATAAGAGACAGGTCTGGGATTCAAACTAGGTCCCCTGACACCAAATTCAGAACAATTTCGCTTTCCTATATTGATCATTTCACCTAGATACTCAAATAATAGAGTTGAAAAATTGTATTTAAATCACTGTGTAGACAGCTAAGTGGCACAGTGGATACAGTACCAGACCTGGAGTCAGGAAGACTCACCTTCCTGAGTTCAGGTCTGGCTTCCAACACTTACTAGCTATGTGACCCTGGGCAAGTCACTTAACCCTGTTTGCCTCATCTGTATAATAACTTAAAAAAGGAAATGACAAATCACTCCAGTGTCTTTGCCAAGAAAACCCCAAATGAGGTCACTAAGAGTTATGACCAAAAGGAGCTGAACGATACAAACAGTTAAATCATCAGGCATATCATGATTGTGAGTACTAAAATGTATATATTTTCTTTGTACCTGTAAGTTATCTTGGCAAGAAGGCTGGTTGGGATGAAGTGGTTGTTAGTAAAAGGTAGATAGGAGAAAGTTTTGTGGAAAAGATACCATCAATTGGGTAGCCATGAGAAGGAAAAAGAAAAGACTGAATTCAAATATAAGAGGAGGATGGCTAGTCATGGAGATGGGGCTTTGGGATAGATGACCTGGGGAAAGTATGAGAGGGGTTTTGGAAACAGAGAAGGAATGTAGACTCAACAAAGGTAGGGGTAAGATGAAAGGGATTTCATAGATCACTTCTTCTGACCCCTTTATTTGACATATTGGAAAGTAAAGAGAAGAGATGTTAGTTATTTTGCCCTAAGTCACATTTGAAGTAAACAGCAAAGTCTGAATTTAAATTTAGGTTTTCTGACTTCAAATCCAGTAGGCTTTCTACTATAATCTAATAAAACAGGAGCTCCTGGAAGGCAGGAATTAATTATATTTTATCTTTGTATTCTAACACCTAGCAAAATTCTTGGCACATAGTAGGCACTTAAAAATTCTTATTCATTGACTATATCACAATTGAAAACTGGAAAGGTCTTAGCCCAACATTTAACAGATTTAGACAAATTCCATTGTTTAACAAATGAGGAAAGAGAGGCATAGAGAAGTTGGGACTTATCCAAGGGCACATAGGTAAGAAGTGACAAATGCAAAATTCAGACCAGGGTCCAGAGTCTTCTCATTCCACTTTTTGATAGTTCTACTTGTTTGGAAGTTAGTGTTTTTGTTTGTTAAGCTACATTAATCCTAAATTTTATTCTCTATAAATTCTACTCGCTTCTTCTGGCTACTCCCTCTCCAGTCAAACACAGACCAAGTTTAATGCTTCTCCATCCTCAGTCCTTTATGCCAGATATTTGAAATCAGTTCCCCCCCCCCCACACACACACACACACTCTAAGTCTTTTCTCCTTTAGGTTAGATATCATCATTTATCTTAATCGTTCCTTGTAAGTCATGAATTCAAGCATTTGTACCATCTTCCTTGCCTTCCTTTTGACATTTTCCACACTGCCAATGTCTTTCCTTCAAAAACAAAGCACAATTCTGTGTATGTGGGCAGATCAGGGTGGGATGCAGGTCTATTAGCTTCTTCTTGGACACTGGTTCTCTTTATTCAGTCGAAGCTCACTTGGCAGATAAATCCCACTCCTGGCCTTGATACTTACTAATCTTGAATCCCTCCACACATACACAAAAAAAGGTTGTCTTTGTTGTTTTCAGATGGATTGAAATTTAGGTATCCCTCCTCTTCTTATATTTCTTAAGCTGATTTTTTAAAACAAAATTGAAAGACTTTCCCTTTATCCCTAATTTTTTTGGTATTTGACCCAATGTTCTGAGCTACTGAAATCTTTTTAAATTCTGACTTTCTTATTTAACTAGCAAAAGTAAAAAAGGGCTGTTGGTATTATTTACTTAGGAAAGCCAGTTATATTGTTCTGTGTGTGTTGACACATACCAGCTGGTTTTGCTATGAAACTGAAGCAATGCTTATGAGATCCTGATGGGGGGAAAGGGATCCTGATAGGTTCAACAGGGCGTCTGGAAAGAATTCAGTTCAGCCTTCCTTGGAGTTAGAGTTGAGAAAGTTTATTATTACGCCATTACAGCGGGCAAGAGTCCTTTAGGGGACCGGCGAGTGAGAGGGATACATGCTTTTACTTTTAAAGGGTAAGGCTGCCATTGTCTGGGCTGACCAGAGGGAAGGGACCTCAATGCATAGGTAGTTTAGATAAGATTTGGGTCAAGCCTGAGGAGACTTGAGGATTTGGGCCAGACCAGAGGAGACATGAGGGATTAAGTAAGAACAAAGGAGTCCCTAGGTGTTGCCTAGGCCTAGTTCGGATAAGGGGAAGGGGCAGAGTCGGTTGGGAAAGGAATTTTACAGATAACAATTTTACAATACAAATTGCAGTTACAATTTCACAGACTGGTTTCACAAGTTGGTTTCACAAATTGACCTAGACCCCAGGTACCCCATCAATCCCTTATAGAAATAGTGGTTTTCAACAGGTCTATAACTTGCTTACCACACATGAAAGTTTACAATTCTTACTGGACAACAAGATTGATGTTAAGTATTTTAATTCCTCCCCATTGCCAAAATCTTCAAATAGTATTTATTAAATGTACATATATTGTAGGTGTTATATAATGCCATGAAATGACCATCATTCCCTCATCTTTTGTACCTTTTCCAAAATACATATTTTTTAAAGAGTCAAACCCAAGATTAATGTAAAATAACATATTTAACAGAACTAAAATATAGGGCAGTTCTCTCTTTCCCATTAAGACACTGGCTCTGTGTCTACAAAAATTTTTATTAGAATAGTTTAAAAGGGATTTTTCAAAGTAGAAAAGATTCTCTCTTATGGGAATGGTCAATGAGATGATGAGAAAGGACTAGGTAAATGCTAAAGGTGTCTCTTGACCCAAAGGGTTTCTAGGAAACAAATCTCCTCAATTGACTTGCTAAATAAATTTTATTTTTCTTCTAAGAGAGAATGCCCAGATTTGACACTTGTCTACCTTAAGCCTACCTAATGTTCACTTGCCCAATTTAAAAGACAAGCAAAGAATCTAGGCTACAGCTGACCTTTCATCTCAATAGTAGCGATAAACAACATTATGAACACTATGCTACCAAGTCCCAAAGGAGACACTAGTAGAGAGTTGTCTTCCTTTAGCTTCATTTATTCCATAGACAAACACATGTGCAGAATAAATCTAGAGACAAAAATCGTGCATTTTGCCTCCATAAGTAATATTGATCCTAAAGGGGAAAACAATCTCCCAATGGTTTGATTCTTTTGTCATCAAGTAGCTACATAAAAGTAATCATTTTATCAGGTAGATACTGAGGCGTAAAAGTGACAATTTCTCATTGTCCTCATATTGAGCTGGCATGTTATGATTGACTTTTGAAAATGGGCCTCTTGTTTACTTCCACTAATCAGAGCCCAGTTTGTTCATCTGGGAAAGCAGCTTTTGTGAAACTCACTTCCTTGGATGAGCTTTTCATTTGTTTTTGATTTAGTTTTCTTTCTGGTTAACAATGGTATACTGGTCCAGTTTGAGAAACACTGAGAGTTGCAGTTAAGTAATGAATGAAACCAAGCTTAGAATCACATGGCAGCCTTTGATTCCCTATATGACCTGAAACTTAGCCACTGTATACCATGCAAGGGTTATGTGTCTATAAACCTAGCCAAGGAAAGTTTTTTGGGGTTTTTTTAGGAGAAAGAAGTCATGTGAATTTCAAATGCTCATACGTAATTTTATGAATGTGATGTCATGTATTGCTGGCCAAACAGATACTCAAATAGGAACCAGCTATATATAAATATCTGCTTGATTTGCTTATTGAGGTAAAAAAAAAAAAGATGATGGTGATGGTGATGATGGTGATGGTGATGATGATGATGATGATGATGATGATAACTACATCCTCCCTACCCATAAAACTAAATGCTAAAATTTATGGGAAATGATCAAACAGTGTCACTTAGAGATGAACAAAGGCATTACATCTGCTGAGCCTTCCTATTTTTACTTCGTTTATTCACACCTCTTCTTACTGTAAATTAAGCATCACATCTTTTTCTTTCAATGGAGTTGAGGTGTTTGCAGCCTCTAGAATGTCTGGTAAAAGTAGGAATGTCAAGTATAAACAAATCCTATACATGTCTATCCCTTAACCCAACTTATCAAGTAGCATTTTGAGATTATTTAAGAAATTCTTGTCTCCAGCAATTAATATTTCAGTAAAAATGAATGCATTAATGCTAGCAGATAAGTGACACGGTTAATTGGCTCAGTATTAAACTTGTTAACTCTAGGTGTTTTTTAGCTTAAAAAGTGTTTTGTCTAAAAAACACAGAAAAACAGATGATGGGCTTCTCAGTGCATTCTTATCCAGTCAGCTGTCATGAACTGTGCAGGTAAATCTGAAGGGCTTTACAAATAATTTTCAAAAACCATTAGGTCCAGGGATTCCCAAGATCCTTCTTTAACCCACAGCCTCCCCCCGAGGGATACAAAGTTGTCATTGTCCTTCTTCCTTTTAATTGGCCATGCCCTTGTCATATTTGACATTCCTTGTAACCTCCTACTGAATCAATCACTAAGCTAAAGGAGTACAATTGAAGTAGGCAGCCAGCATGGGATTCATGCAAAAGTGAGTTAGATGCTCTGCACACAGTAGGTATTCAGTAAATGTTGAACAAATTAAGGAGGGAGCATTTATTGTTCCCCTTTTTCATGCAGCTTCAAGAAATCCAGTGCCCTTCTGTTTGTCCCTAGCTGTGCAGCAGGCTACATTTCCATGCTGAACTCAAACTTGTCCTATCTCAGTGTTCCTAATGTAGTCATGTTTATTTATGGCAAATTGCCATTCCATTGTCAATCACTATCTTCTCTCAGTTTCCTCTTCTCAAATGTTCTAGCTCTTTCTAATTACCTGGAAGGGATTTTTTTTTAACTAATTCACACTAAAGTATTATTGACTAGGAACAACTTAGTGTCGTCATCTCCCCAGGCAATACAGTAAGCTCTTTGCATTTTCATAGGTGACCATGCTTATCCACTGCCAAATAATGGATTCCTAATGGTAAAATTTCAGGCATCTGTGGCATCCTGGAGAAGATATTTTCCAACTGACCTCAAATCATACTCTGCCGGCTGCCAAGTGCTCTGCCCATATGCAAGATTGTCCTTTGGCAAATACCTTTAAAATCCTGCACAGAAACAGATTTCCATGGGAAATCAACCAAGCAAAATGAAACTACACAAAGTTTCTCTAAGAAACACTGACTCTCAGGAGATCCACTGTCTTATTTCTTTCAACTTTCATTAGACAGTGGAAAGAATACTAATTTAGAGGAGGAAGGCCTAGGTTTAAATCCTAGCTCTGACACTTAACTGTGTGACACTGGCCAAGTCACTTAGCCTCTCTAGGCCTTGGTGTCTTCACCTGTAAAATAAGGAGGTTGAACTAAATGACTGTGAAATGCCATTCGAGCTCAAAATCCCTTCATCTTTAACACGTGAGCTAAGTCTTGTTATTGGAACAAAACTGAGACTTCTTTTCTGTCTTTATGTAAGCAGTTAGAAGCTCTTGCTTTTGGTAGATATGATAATGATTTATGCATCCACATTTCTGCATCCTGGGAAAAGGCATATTGGCACCTCAGTCCTTAGAGAAAAGTGAGCTGTTAAATGTTGGAGCCATCATGGGTCTAACATTCCAAAAGAGAAAGAATTTGAAAAGCTGTAGGTTACTTTAGTAGAATATTAACTTTTTCTCTAGTTCTTTGTTACATGTTTATTATTCATACCAACCCTTTAAAGGAAAAGAAAGAAAAGAAAGGAGGGAAGGAAAGAAGGAAGGAAAGAAAGAAAGAGAGAGAAAGAAAAGGGATGGAGAGAGGGAAGAAGGAACAAAGCAAGGAGATAAAGAATGAAGGAAGAGAGAGGGGAAGGATAGAATAGAGGAAGGGAGGGAGGAAGAAACAAAAAAGAAAGGAAGGAAAGAAAAGGGATGGAGAGAAAGAAAGGAACAAAGGAAGGAGGGAAGGAATGAAGGAAGATGGATGGAGGAAGGGAAAGAGGAAGGAAGGAAGGAAAAGGGGTGGAGAGAAGGAGGAAAGAATGAAGGAAGAGAGGGAAAGAAAGGAAGGAGGGAATGAGGGAGGGAGGGAAGGAAGAAAGGAAAGAAGTTAATTTCCAGTAATACAGAATAACAAACATGTAACAATATATAATACAGAAGGCCAGATAAACTGAATATAGTAAAACAAATGGAACATCCAATTGTCATTTGAGTAAGAAATAAAAACACTAACAATAATTATTATGCATATAGCACTTATTAAGGGCCAGGCAGAAGCTAGATGGGACAGTGGACAGAGTGCTGAGTCTGAAGTCAGGAAGACATTCATTTTCCTGAGTTCAAATCTGGCCTCAGACACTTACTAGCTGTGTTACCCTGGACAAGTCACTTGCCTGAGCTGGACAAGGAAATGGAAAACCACTCCAGTATCTTTACCATGAAAACTCCAAATGGGGTGAGGAAGAGTTGGACACAATTGAAACGACAACATCATGTGCTAGGTGCTGTGTTAAACACTTTGTAGTTATCTCAGATGATCATCATAACAACCCTGGGAGGCAGGTGTTACTATTTTCTTCATTTTACAAATGAGGAGACTGAGGTAAACAGAGTGTGACCCTGCACAAGTCACTTAATCACTTTCAGCCTCAATCTCCTACTTTTTAAAATGGGTATAATAATAACACATATGTCCCAGAGTTGTTGTAAAATGAAATATTTGTAAAGCATTATATAAATCTTAACTATTTATTATTATTACTCCCTTCCTACTATAAATTTACAATTCTATAATGACATGCCCCATTTTTCTATAATTTCTTAACCAAAATTTTGGTTTAAAAGAATAGCTAAGTAGCATCATTGATACCCCCTTTCCACCCTTTTTTCTTCCTTCCTTCCTTCCTAGGAGTTTTCTTTTTGGGATCTTTTTTAGGAGGTGATCAGCGGATTCTTTCAACTTACATTTTGCCCTCTGGTTCTAAAACATCAGGGCAGTTTTCTTTGAGAACTTCCTGGAGGATGCTTTCTAGGTTCTTACTTTGGTCATGGCTTTCAGGTAGTCCAATAACTTTTAAATTATCTCTCCTGGATCTATTTTCCAGGTCAGTGGTTTTTCCCATGAGATATTTCACATTGCCTTCTATTCTTTCATTTGTTTGGATCTGTTTAACAGCATCTTGATTTCTCATAAAGTCATTAGCTTCCATTTGCTCCAATCTAATTCTGAAGCAATGATTCTCCTCATTGAGCTTTGGAGATTCTTTTTCCATCTGGCAAATTCGGCTTTTTAAGGCATTCTTCTCCTCATTGCCTTTCTGAGCCTCCTTTGCCATTTGAGTCAGTCTTTTTTTTAAGGTATTATTTTCCTCAGTCAGGCTGTTGACTCTCATTTCACAATTTTCTTGCATTGTTCTCATTTCTCTTCTCAATTTTTCCTCGACTTCTCTTACCTGCTTCTTAAGGTCCTCTATGGCCTTTAACCAGATCGTATTTTCCTTTAAAGCTTTCGGTGCAAGAGTTCTGACTTCACTGCTTTCCTCCTGTTCCATGCTTTGCTCTTTTTTGTCCCCAAAATAGGAGTGTATTGTTGGAATCTTCTGTCTGCTTTGTTTCCTTTGCCTGCTCATTTTGCCATTCAATTACTTGACTTTTGGGCTTTTTGCCACAGTAGGACTCTGCCACCAGAGAGGGGAGCTTTCATCCCAAACGCTGGAGTTTTCTCAGCTGCTGGAGGTATTAGATGGGTGCCCTCTCTTAGGTCTCCACATGCTCTGTCAGGCTGGATACACACCCCAGGACCTCCACCCTAGACTGCAATCCAGATCCAAGCAGGTTAAAGCAAGAGCTATTACCCCTCAGACTGGTGCTAGGTCCCCTACACTCTGCAGGCCAGGAGCTGAAGCTGCCACATGGCACTGGCTGGCTGTGCTGGCCTCTTAGCCGCTTCTCGCCCCAGGGGTAAAAGCCACGCACTCCCACTTACTGGTCCCAAAGTCCAGACTGCACTGACCTCTCACTTTGTCCTTTGTGTCTATGTGTTGATAAATCTGGAAACAGCCACAGCTGTTGCTGATCTGGGGTCCCTCTGGCCAGGGGCTGGTCAGGCCCGCCCTGGGGCTAAAGCCTCAGCCTGGGGCTGGGTTCGGCTCCCAGAGTGCTGCACTGGATTCCTGCTGGCCTGCCGGGCAGTCCTCAGCGGGAGGTTGGCTTCTCTGTGTCATTTTGTGGCTTCTGCAGCTCCAAAGTTTGTTTAGAGTCCCCTTTTTACATGGATTGGGGAAGGTGGAAGCCAAAGCTGCGGGAAGGTCGTGCTTCTACTCTGCCATTTTGGCTCCTCCTCTTCCTTCCTTCCTTCCCTCCTTCCTTCCTTCCTTCCTTCCTTCCTCCCCTCCTTCCTTCCTTCCCTCCTTCCTTTCTTCCCTTCTTCCTTCCTTCCTTCCTTTTTTCCTTTCTTCCCTTCTTCCTTCCTTCCTTCCTTTCTTCCCTTCTTCCTTCCTTCCTTCCTTCCTTCCCTCCTTCCTTCCCTCCCTCCTTCCTTCCCTCCCTCCCTCCTTCCTTCCCTCCCTCCCTCCTTCCCTCCTTCCTTCCTTCCTTCCTTCTTTCCTTCCTTCTTTCCTTCCTTCCTTCCTTCCTCCCTCCCTCCCTCCCTCCCTCCCTCCCTTTTTTCCTCCCTCCCTCCCTTCTTTCCTTCTGTCTTCTCTCTCTTTTTCTTTCTTCCTCCCTCCCTCTCTCTCTATCCCTTTCTCTCTCCCTTCCCCTCTCCCTCTCTCCTTTCCTTCTTTCCTTCCCTCCCTCCCTCCCTCTGGACAATTTACTTCATTTGTCTCACTCTCAGTTACCTCATCTGTAAAATGGGCTTTAATTATAGCACTTGTCACAAATTATACTTAGAAAGCATCTCTTAACCCCCTGCTCTCCTATTTACACCTTTAGTTGGATTAGTCAGGTCTACTACAGATGGGAACAAAGCCTCCTGGGCAGGTAGGCTTTTGAGGTCCTTTTGTTCCACATGCTTATGTTAGAAAACAGTTTGCAATAATTCACAGGGAGGCAATGTCATCTGCCTTGGTGAAGTTGTTTATTCAATAGTTTAATTTCTGACCTTGTGACCAACCATCTAGAACACGGAACAGATGCTCTTTGAGATAATTTGCAGAACAGTCTATCTGTTCAGGCAGAATCTCCACTTCTCTTCTGTCAATTCATGCTATACCACTGCAGATGAACAACACCTATCTTCCATCCTTCCCCCACCCACCCACCCGTTTTTAATTTTAACTCTTAATGGTTATTTCCCTTCAACCAGAGGTTTGGTCAGGAGGTACACCCTACATACCTCCTGTGCAATTTACGTATCACAAAGTCTGAAGGACCACAATGACTCTCCGGAAAACCTAAGTCAGACTGCATTTTTTCATCCTAATTACATATATCATGTATGATGTAACCTACATGCATTATTCTCATCAACATATTGAAGTGGTCCTATTTCAGGGTTATTCACAATTGAAAGGGGACTCCAAATTTTATTTCTAAGACAGATCACTTTTAGAAATATGTGCTCCTCACATCTCTTAATCTTCTATTTCTATCCTTCCATCCCCTGAAACTACCTAACTGCCTGCTTCTTATCACCCTTCTCCTTATAGCATCCCCTTTGGCTGAATATTGAATGGGCCAACCTTTCCAGCGGATGGCTAAGAGCCCTATTCACACATATAGAAGGAAATGTGAAACTTTGCTATATACTGTGAAATTCAGTTGAGCCAGAACACTCATAGAAATGTAGACAGCTGAAAAGAACCTTAGAAGTTCCTTCTCTTATGAATGAGGAAACTGAGATACAGCTGGGCCAAATAGCTCACCCAGTATCTTGTGATCTCTATTGTGTCTTGAGGTAGGGTTTGCTGTCAATCCTTCTGGACTCAGAGTCCACCCATAGTGTAGGTGGTTGCCTCCATTGTACCAGGACAGTCTATGCAGGGGTGGGGAACCTGTGACCTTGAGGCCATATGTGCCCTTCTAGGTCCTCAGGTGTGACTTTTTGACTGAGTCCAGGTTTTATAAAACAAATCCTTTTATGAAGTTTGAATTCAGTCAAAGGGCCACACTTAAGGACCTAGAGGGCCATATGTGGCTTTGAGGACATAGGTTCCCCACCCCTGCAATAGAGTATATAGCATAGTAGAAAGAAGATAGGAATTCAGACAAGAAAATCTGGTCTCAAGTCCCAGCTTACTTGTGTAGCTTTTTGACCATGGGCAAGCCTCAGCACCTCTCTGGGTCTCCATTCCTTCATTAGCAAAATAGAGATGAGCAATACCCTGTCTACCTCATGGAGATTTGGTGAGAAAAGCACATTATAAAGTGTTATGTAAATGTAGTCAGTTATTTTCATTAGATGTGGGCTATTTCATGTCTAGAAGATCTTTAAAGTACTTCACTTTATCTCTTCTAAAGCATGTATCAGAGACACAGAATCTAAAATTAGAGCTTTCATTGCTGGTCTCCAATCCAACAGTGACACCTATGATTTGGGGCACTTATTACCTCTTCAGAAGGACAGAATTAGTTACACTCAACTTCATCTGATATTTAGTCATAAGTGGTCGTGCTAATTAATTATTTATTAATGCTGCTGCAGGAGAAGAGAATTAGACTGTTCTGGACTAAACATACCTTTCAAGATGAGGGTGTTTTCGTTTTCTTTTCCAACGTTCAGAAAAAAATGACGTTAAAAAGAGCTCAGCTGATGATTCCCCAGTGCTTTATCCTCTGACGGTCTTTTCTAGTTAATTATATCTGGTTTTCCAATTGTGTTGTCACTACATTAGAAGGGTGTCTTCTGACCTTTCAGATATGTTTCTGTAGGCTCATATTTATACCCTGGTGTATTGGGGGATTGTATGGTCCACATGTTTTAGATGCGTGACTTAAAAAAATTCTTAATACATCTTTTGTAGGAAAATTGAGTTTGCTAGTATATTAATGTACTCTTCTAGGCAAGACAAATTAAATTCTTTGCTCAAGATGTGGGCCACAAATCTGATATTTTGAAGGCAAGTACATGGCTGGAGACTCCCTGGGCTCTTAGTCTAACAAATGGGACACCTCAAATTTCACCAGCCTTTTCTCCAGCCTCCAGCCTAGTCTACCCTTTCAAATCCCCATTGCATTTGCTCATATCCATTATAAAAAAAATTTTAATTTACTTTAACCGGGACTACATTTAATAAATGCTGTTTCAGACTGGAAATGGAACTATTACAGTGATGGACTTCTCTTCCTAGTTTATTAAAGAAATCTGTTTTATAGGCCTGATTCTCTTAAAACTTCTTATAATGCACAAAATAATAAATACTGTTTAGTTCAGTGTGATGCAAATAATGGCAGAACACACAATAATAGCCAACTTTTAATGAGAATACTTTGGGATTTTGACCTGCCAGATATAAAAGAATTTATCTGTGATAGTGGTGAAAGCAAATTACTCCTAGCATTATGCTGTTTAAGGCTTGTCGCAATATTCCCAGGGCTCTAAGCTAAGCCTGCCTCTTACGTTAGAGCTGGAGCCAACTCCATAACTTTTGCTATTAGTTGCTAAGAAACAAATTATAATTGTAGCTCAAATCTTTTGCTATGTTCTCCACTTAGTGCCCCCAAGTACATTCATTTCCTTCTGATGAGTAAATGATCAACAAAGTAATTCTTTTAAGTATAATTAATAATAAAAAAAATATTTTCAGAGTCACCCGTGTTTGCATGGTTTTCATCTTTTTAAAACTGGAATGAATTAGCAAAAAATGGTGAGCTGGCAAGCATTTGACATACTTGAATTGGTTCCCATTTTTAAGTTTGGGATAGTGAGCTTAAAGGGGCTCAGACTCAAAGTTTGGAAGGTCTGGGTTCAAATTCAACATCAGTACTTCCTAGCTAAGCATCCAAGCCCAAGTCATCTCAATTTCCTCATGTATAAAATGGGGGTAATAATGCCTGTAGCAGCTACCTTTATACTTTGGGTGAATCTCTTCAGCTTTTTGGAGCTCAGTTTCCTCATTTGTAAAGAATTTCAGCCCGATGACCCCTAAGTCTTAGAGCTATTCTGAGACTTTAAAATTGTATGAAACTCTTTCCAAATATCAGAACATTATATAAATGCTAACAATTATTGCTGTAGTTGATAGATGCTAGGGGCAGCATAGTGTAATGGTTAGATGTGTGCAGGACTTAGAATCTGGAATATGGGTTCATATATGATGCAATGTAAAATCCTTGAGAGTAGAGATTGTTATAATAAATGCTTGCTGATTAATTGATTTGATCACACCCCTACCACTTACTGACTGTGTGACTTTAGCAAGGTCACTGAATGTCCATGTGCTTCAAACATTGCTCTCTATTTTTCTTGTTTGGTTTTGTTTCTTCTTTCCCATTGTTTATTCCATTGATTATAATCCTTCTTTACAACCTGACTAATGTCTAATGGGAAAGTATTTGCAGATCCAGTACTTGATTGCATGCCACCATGGGGAGGAGAGGGAGAAAATATGAAACTCAAGGGATTTGTAGAACTGAATCTTGTAAACTAAAAGTAAAAAAAAAAAAAAAAAAAAAAAAACTGGTATAAAAAAAGCCAAGTCCCGTGTTTTGCATAGCAAAAAAAAAAAAAAAAAAAGGCAGGATTGGGGAGGCTAGGTGGCACAGTGAATAGAGCACCAGCCCTGGAATCAGGAGGACATAAATTCAAATCCAGCCTCAGATACTTAACACTTACTAGCCGTGTGACCTTGGCAAGTCACTTAACCCCAAGTGCCCTTCCAAAAAGAAAAAAAAAGCAGCATTAGTAGGAATAGGGTATTTTATACAAGTAAACTGAGGCTATTTAGGGAGCTGCACTTCTATTTGGCCTTTGGGATGTAAATTTATGAGGTAATTAAGTTTGCTCTGAGTCCTGTTGCTTCCAAACATAAGAGATCTATGCCTCAACATTTCTCCAGCCCTAAGAGGTTTTAGCCACACGTGGACCATTTAAATTTTTGGGATTTGTGGGGCTAAGAACCTCCCCATTACTAGAAACCTTTAGTCCCTCATATTTAATCATGAGGTAATAATGGTCAGTAGGCCCTTCAAAGAAATACATAAATTAAGGAGTTGAACAATTCATTGTGTATTTTGGTAATGCATGTTAGAGTTAATGTTGTACTAATTAAATGGAATATATTGCTTTTCTATCCTGGTAGCTATTATTTCATGAAAGCTTTTAAGAATAACAGGGAACACATTTAATAAGGTATATCTTCTTAACTTGTGGGGGCAGTGAACCATAACATAGCTTTCCAACTGGCCAGCAGAATTCATGATGTCTGTCTCCCCTTTAACTGATAGAAAGATTCTGAAGAGTCTAAGTTAATTATTCTTTAAAAACCCACCTATCAAAATTTGCAATCTTATCAATGGAGGGAACTCTTAATGTGGGAATTTTCTCCACCAACCCAGATCATAATTATCTGTATACGACTTGCTTGATGGGTCCTCGGGAATTGTTTGAAGCACATGGACATTCATACAGAGACTACTCACCTTTGAGAGCAGTTAAGACTCGAATTTAGTGAGTTGTCCTTACTTTCACCCTAAAGAACCTATATGGTTACTGTGACTTACAGTACTACCTTGGACCAGCAAAGGAAAAATACTACAATCCACTACTTCATGTTGGTGTTCTGCCCTACCACTGTTGTTCCCTATTTCCTGCAGGGGGAATATTCTTTCCCAGGATGTAGCCTTAGCTGTGTCATTGCTTTCCACTGTTCTGCTCTCCTCCAGGAGGTGACATATCAGATCCTCAACGGTTTTACAACTAGCGCGTCCCTTTGGCCTATTTAAACTACTGTCTTACATCAGGGCCTCACAGACATATCATCAATATAAAGGTAGCTACAGGAGCATGTCCTTCTTAGTCTTAATGAGCTATTTTCTATTTCTGTTAACTCATGGTGAGTTTGGAGCCCTTAACTTTCTTTTTTTTTTTTTTTTTTTTTTGGTGGGTAATTGGGTTAAGTAACTTGCCCAAGGTTACAGGGCTAGTTGTGTGTGTGTGTGTGTGTGTGTGTGTGTGTGTGTGTGTATTAAGTGTCTGAGGCAGGAACCAAACTCTGGTCCTCTTGACTCCTGGGCCAGCGCTTTACTTACTGCACCACCTAGCCACCCCCGAGCCCTTAACTTTCTACCTTTACTGCTATGGATAGTCCCTTGGACTCCTACCTATATCACTTCCTCCCGATGAGTATTTTCTGGCTCAGAAAGCATTTCTATTTTTTAAAATTTGCTGTTCTATTTCTTATCTTTTTTCTAAGGCTACTGATATGGGTTTTATGCAAATTACTCTGGGTTTCTTCTCACAGATCTTCCATCAGGGAATCAGGAGAGAAGCACTTCCAGCATCTCTATGAAAGATAGTCAACAATTTGTGTCTTTGCGACATGATTTTTTAAAATTGCTTAAAGTCAATGTTACATTCAATTCAGCAAATATAGACTTAAATACTTACTATAGTATTCGATGACAAACAACCATAATAATACAAAATGAATCAGTTCTCTAAAATACCTTCACTGCCAAAGTGACACTTTCTATAAATGATAGTCATATGAAGTTGTCTTGAGGGCAAGACGCTGCATAGTGAAAACAGTATAAGGTATCTCATTTCCAATTCCGGCTTCTAGTTAAGTACTTTGTGACCTTGGATGAATCACCTTATTTCTCTGCCTCTGTTTCCTCAATTGTAAAATGAGGTTAAGCTAAATGACTGCTAATGTCCCTTCCAGGTATAAATCTATGAACCTATGTAGAGATATATCCAATCATTTTTCTAGGTAGGGGAAAGCAGTATGAAATTAAATTTTAAAGACATTTAGATGAGGGGAACGGGAAGAAGCCCCAGGGTGTCATTCTATGCACAGGAAGGACAGACCCTGGGAAAGCAGCTCATGTCAGCAGAGATCCAGGGAAGCTAGTCTACAGCTGCAGAAGACTGCCACTTTGGCAAGGGATGGGGGTAGCAAGATGAGGGTAGGGTAAATCTGGGTCTGAGCCCACCTATAGTGTAGTCAGGGGGATTATCCTACTTTCATTGATTATTATTGCTAACAAGGCAAAAGCCTCCATTTTTCTACGTGGATAAAAAATTATGAGGGCTGTTAGTGCCCTTTAAATTTTGATGGCTAAAGACAAAGGCATAATTGTCCCTAGTTCTAGCTCTGATTCTATGATACATTTAGGTGTAGGGCTCTTTTAGTTTCCTAACTTCCTCTCCTACCCCCATGCAGAAGCAAATACCATTTCAGTGCTTAATGACTCATTATTCTTCTAAATGATTATTTGAAGTTTCCAAAGGGGTCTGACTTATACCCAAAGAATTAGCTTAAGTCCAAAGGTAATGTGGATCCATTGGTAAGAAGGCCTGATACAGCATCATGATAATCAGAGGCTTGGTTGTTATGGACCAGATTGTAGACTGAGTCACTGTTGAAGCAGTTTGAAAACAGATTTGATGCTCATGTGGAAATCCACTTCTTAATAAAACACTTCTTTTAAGAAAGACTTAAATAAAACTTTTAAGAAAGACTTAATAAAACTCTACCTCCTCCCCTCTTAATAATAAAATTTGTTTTAAAGATGCATCCCTCCCTGAGGGCTGTGATCAGAGCTATGCAGCTGATTCTTGTAAAATGCTTTTGAAGAAAAACACAGTCTCAAGGCCAAAGATTGACCTTTGATCACTTGTCCATATTTTCTAAATGTCCAAACTTTGTGTATCCAATGACTTAGAATTATATCCTGGAAGGGAACTTAAAACTCAATCAGTCTGAATTTCTGACTTAATATATGAAGAAACTGAGACTCGATGAAGTACAAACAGTTAGTTGCTCAAGGTCACACAACTAACTAGCTAGTAGTAGAGATTAGGTGTCCAGAAAACCAGTTTCGTGTTCCTTTCATTATGCCATTCTAAAAGAGCATGGAGTGAGAAGTAAGGAAAAAGAGAAAAGTAAAATTGTTTAGCAGGATCCAGAAGATAGTAAAGAATAATAGCATATGGTAGAGCAAATTGGAAATAAATTCTAGCATCAGCAAATTATAGAGTAGATTGGAGACTGGAGATAAAATGGAGGCAAGAAGACTTAGTGAAGAAGGTATTATAATAGTAGCGGTGAGAGCTAATGAAGGCCTGACTTAGGCTGGTCATAGAATGGAAAGGATCAGGCAGATTTCAGAAATATTGCCTAGGTCTTGGGAACCGATCACCTGCTTGGAATGGGAGACTTGAAGAAGAATCATGGTGCCTGGGGAGATGGTATTCAGAGAGGGATAAGAATCTGGAGATGCAGTGTTATGGAAGCCATGGAAAGGCAGTATGGTACAGTGGAAATAGTTCTAAGACTTTGGAGTGAGAAAAACCTGAGTTTGAAACCCAGCTCAACTATTTGCTATCTGTGTGACTGGAGAAATCACTTAACTTCTCTGGCCTCAGTTCCTCATCAGTAGAATGAAGGGGTAACCTAAAAGGTCTTATACATTCTCTTCCATCTTTAAACATATGATCCTATTATCCAGGGGAGGAAGGCATCAGTATAAATGGAATGTATAGTCAGCAATATCTAGTTCTGCAGAGAGATCAAAACAGGTAAGAACAGAAATGTGATCAGTGGATTTATCAGTCAAGAAGTCATAAGTGACCTTGGGAAGAGCTCATTTAATAGAGTGGTATTCTTCTTAATTGCACTAGTTTGAATGAGTGACCAGCAAATGGACAAAGATAACAAAATATGGAAATAGGTGATGTTGGAAGGGCTGTGGGAGAATAGACGCATTAATACAGTATTTAATGGAGCTGTCAATTTGTCTAATAATTCTGTAAAACAATCTGTAATTATACTAGAAAATTTGTAACTTTGCTAGAAAAGTGTTCGCATGCTTTGACCCAGAGATCCCACTATTGGTCATATAACCCCAGAGAGTCTCCATATTCACCAAATTATTTATATCATCACTATTTGTAGTAGTAAACAACTGAAAACTAAATGGGTATCCACTGAATGGGGCATGGAAGAATAAAAAACAGCATATGCTTATAATGAGATATTGTTATTGTATGAGAAACAATGACTGTGAGGTACTCAGAGGATCATGGAAAGATGTGGGTGGACTGATGCTGGTTGAAATAAGCAAAATCAGGAGAACAATATATACAATCATTACAATAATATAAATAGACATTAAAACTAGGCAAAATGATGAAAAATTTTAATGACCATAATTAGCCCTAGAGAAGAGATGAGGAAGTCCATTTTCCTCCCTTTGGTAGAGAGTATTTGGTAGACAGTACTGGTAAAGAAAATCACATACATGAGCAGATGTTAGTTGGTGTTGTTTAACTATGCTTTGTGACAAAGGAGAAATCAACATAGGTGAAGGGTTATATCTGGAGAGAAGGAGATTCCATATTGTAAAACCAAATGGCATCAACAAGCTTTTAAGAGTAAATGAGATGGTAAGAGAGTCAGGGCTGAAAGTGTATGTTTCATTTACTTTAGAAATTTGCTATAGAAGAAGAGGCAAGAGTTAGTACAATAGCTTAAGGCAGTAGCAGAATTAAGGGAATTTTATTTTTCAGAGTAGAGTAGTCATAAGCATATGTGCAGGAAACAGGAAGGAGCCAGGAGAGGCTGAAAGTTTGTGAGAGAGGGAGAGAGGGGATGACTAATAGCAAATTTTTAAAGTCATTGGAAAAGGCATTAGAATGAAAAACAGGGAGAGGGATTAGTCTTAGAAAAAAGAAAATGGGAAGAAAGGAATAGCAAGGACCTAGAAAGTTCAGAAGACTAGATAGGAGAGAGAAGGGAATTCTCATCTTATGGCCTCAATATTTTCAGTAATGTAGAAGCACAAGGGTCAATTGCTGAAAGTCGAGAGAGGTACTGTTGGGGCCTTGAGGAAAGAAAAGATCTCCAACAGTCACTGTGGAGAAGGCGATTAAGAGTCAGTGAGAGATGAGTAAAGGTATTACCAGGTAGCAAGGAAGACCCAGTGGAGGTTATGTATTATAAATATTCAGTGAGAAATTCAGTGATAAGTAAAAGTAGAGTAACGTTTCATATAACTCTGCTCCTTGGCTGTACTTTTTCTGCCATACAAAAAATGAGACTATTGAGACCTACAGACCAGGAACAATAAAAGCCAAAGACTTAAGATATCATAGCCTTAAAGTCTTTTCACTTAGAATCCATGGAAGGATTTGTTCTTTTATTTCTTAAAAGGAGCATAATCAGTCTTAATGCTTTGCCTGCCATGCTGATTGGCAATTTCTGTATGCAGAATAATGATTTGGCCCACACGTCAAGCAGAATGTCAACTTCCAGGCCTCCTCACCTTTGCAATTTGGACATTGTATCAAAGTGAGGCTTTTCCATGTAATAAATGCAAACAGTCCCACGATATATCTGACCTCTTCTAATCAGTTTGTTGAAGTATATGAACCATGGGGAACAGTAATTACAACCATCACAGCAAATTTTTCCGGCTGAATCTTGAAAGCCATAAGACTTTGGTCACTTTTTATCTAATCCGTGTCTTTAAAAATTCTGTAGCTGTGAAGAGTGCATTATGAAATTAAAGATACAAAAGTCTTAGCTTGAGCCAGATATACTGCCAGTAGATAACAAGTATGAGTTCTACACCACAGCCCTGCCCCAGGGTGCTTATCCCTGACTCAAATCCTGAGCTTTAGAGGCTGTACAGTTCTGAGATGCTTGAATACACATCAACAAGTGGGAGTTAATATTGATCATGAATAAGAGATGTAAGAAAAAAAGAACTTTTATAGTTCTCTGTGTGGTAAAGTACCATTTGAACTCAAGATTTGAGGAAATGTGTCTCTTTAAAACAAATCAATTCTTGGTATTTAAAAATTTCATTTGACCACCACAGACTATTTCCTACTGCTTTTAACCAGCCAGTTTGACATTTAATGAATACTTTTTAATGGATCTTCTCTCCACTTAATTTTTTGGATGTTAAAATTTTCTCATTTTTTCCCATTCATTTTACAGTATTTGTAATAAAGGTGATTATGTATAAATCTGTAATTATTTATATAATTATATATAAATATATAGAAGTGTATACACACACACACACACCTAGGAAAGGTCAATATGCCCTTAACTATTTATGAAATCAGTCTTCTGGGAATACACTGTAAAATTCCTTCATCTTAGTTTTTAAAACTTAGGTGAATTTTATTTATATTGAAACCTTCTTGGATATGTATAACATTATACCATATACATTTTACTTATTTGTAGCTCCTTATTCTTTCCTGCATTCCCCAACAGCAACTTTTAGAAATCCAAGCTAATAAGAATCCAAATCTAAGTTGCTATTCTTTGAAGGAAGGAACAATTTCAGAAGAAAATTATGTGGCATAGAAAAGGAACTGGACCTGTGATTTCATTGCTGTAGGCAGCTGATAGATGATGAAAGTACTTCTGTCAACCAAGCTCTGCAACTTTTCAACAATTTATAGGCTTAAAGAGTTAACCTAGATTCTGAGAGACTTAAGAATTTTCCTGGGTCTCATAGCCATGATATGTTAGAAATGAGATTTGAAACCAGAGCTTCCTGACTCTAAGGCCAGCTTTTTACCCATTATTCTACACATTTATGGTACACCAAAAGCAATAATGATAACTGACATAACTGATCTTTGTGTGGGACTTTAAAATTTATGAACTTTTTATCATCATCTCATTTGAGTTTTATGATAGCCCTATAAGGTATATAGTCCAGTTACTATCCCTATTTTACAAATGAGAAAATTGTGGTTCAGATGTTAAGTACTTGTTCAAGATCATTAAGGCTGCATGAATGAGAGGCAGGATTCGAATGCACTTTTCTGATTCCATATATAGCACTTTATTCACTATATAATGTTGCTACTCAGATATAATAACACTAAAGTGGGAGTTAGGAAACCTATATCTTATTCAGAGACACAATGTGGTGTATTGGGCTGGGGGGAGAGACGGAAGGTGAATATTGTACATAAAGCTGGGTTTGAGTCCTGGTTTTCTTACATACAGGCTTTGTGACCATGGTAATTCATTTTAACCATTTTAAGCCTCAGCTTCCCCATCAGTAAATTATGGATATTAATATTTGCATTTACCATCCTATCATCTCTCTGAGTTGTTGTAAGGAAAACACTTTGTTAGCCATGAAGAGATATGCCAATCATTTTTGTTGGGCCCCACTGGGCTGCCCATTTCCTTTGTGTACTTGACAATATTATTTAAGCTCTCTGGGCCTTCATTTCCTTATCTGAAAACTGAGGTAATTGGATTTGATTATTCCTAAACTTATTTTCATCTATAACATTTTGAGAATCATGGGATTATAGCCTTAGCACCCAAAGAAACCTAAGAGTTCACTGAGTCCAACCCCTTCATTTTATAGATAAGAAAACTGAGGCCAATGGAGGGTAAGTGACCTGCCCAGGGCCACATAGTTATTAAATGGCAGAGCCAAATTCAAATTCAGGTTTCATGCATCCAAAATTCAGAGTGCTTTCCCTCTGTCATGTTTGCCTCAAAAATTGTGTAGAGAAGTAGAAAGTGTTATTGAATTTCAAGGACTTAAGTTCAAATTCAACTTTGTGACTTTGGAATTACTTTGTAGTACTTTGTAAATTGATCTTCAATACTTTGTATTTAATTATCTTTTTAAATGTTGTTTTCCCCAAGAGCACCTTGAAGGCAGGAATTAGTTTTCTTTTTCTCTTTGTATCCCTAGTTTCTAGCAAATAGGGGATGATTAATAAATGCTCACTTACTCGAATACTTGTGTAGCCAAGTTGTTTTATCTTCCTATGCTTCCCTTTCTTTTTCTGTAAAGTCAGAAGACACTAGTAAATCAAATTCCATCTCCCTTCCTTATGAAAATTCTATGGATTCTATGAAATAGCCAGCTTCATATTCAATAGAGATATTTCATGCACCAAGACTTGAATTTATGTAATGGGACAAAACCATACAAAAATGGCCCAAAAGGGAAAAAAAATCAGCAGAATATTTGAGAATATTTATGACAGTGCCAACTGGAACCCCCTGTGGTCAGTGCCACATTGGGGCAGAGGAAGATGCTCCCACATTTGTCTTTTTTGTTTTCATACCTAAATCTGTAAGCTAGAGTTGCTTCCATCTATGTCAGCCCACACAAGTCACATGGCCGCTCAGTCTGTTCTTCCTTCCACAGTCGTGTCATCCCCCCCACCCCACCCCCACCTCCTGCTGCTTGCATGGCTCAACTCATGACCCTTAGGCTAATCACAGTGATGACAGATGGATATGATCCCGGTTTCCCACTGCCACCTGCATAGCTAGAGTAAGTCCTGGGAATCATCAGCACTCATGTAATCTGTCTCATTCAAGACTAACAAATGTACACAGTAAATGAAGAGATGGGTCTATTAGTTCCAATTCAAAGAAAAGAGACTTGACCTCATGAAAAGTATGTGCCCATAATTTCCTATGTTTAAAAAAATATATTAGCTGTATCACTTCTAAGTACAAGTGAGTTGTTCTGTCAGCATCCATTGTTGAGCTGATCAAGGACAGCTTTTTTTAGGGGAGTGAAATCTGGTTTAATACTGTAAGTTAAAAAGAAAATATTAATCTTAACTTTGGACTATGACCTCAATAATTCAATTGGATAACTCCATTTTCTATTTAGAGGTTTTTTTTTCTGATAGTCATGCACGTAAAGACTATGTTAGAAGTTGCCATTGCAATAGAACCTTTCCTGGATATTGTATATAGTTTTTATGTTAAAAAGTTGAAAGGATTGAAAAAAACAACAAAACAAAATAGAAGCATTTGGAGAAAATTTGGAGCAGGGATTCTTAACTTTCTTTTTTTTGTGTGCTATGTACCTCTTTGGCAGTCCATGAAGCCTATAGAAATATTCTCTGAATAATATTTTTGATGCATAAAATGAAATATGTAGGATTATAAAGGAAACCAATTATATTCAAATATAGTTAACAGATTATTTTTGAAGTTTATCACCCCAAGCTAAAACTTCTTGCTTGAAGGAAGCAGAGAATCTCATGTCTTTCTGAAGGATGGATATGTTCAAGTTCTAAGTTTGTTTTTTAATATCATGATGGAATAGATAGAAGAGAGAATATACCAGTGGTCCTATTCCCTTTAAGAAGGGGGTTCTCATAGTGATTACTATAGCTTGTTCTCTGCACTGAGCATTAAATAGGAGGAATACAGTGTACTCTATATTTGGCATTCATTTTGAATCTAACCAAAATCTTCTTTTGGTTTTTTTTGGAAGGGTTAAGGCAGGGCAATTGGGGTTAAGTGACTTGCCCAAGGTCACATGGCTAGTAAGGGTTAAGTGTCTGAAACCAGATTTGAACTCAGGTCCTCCCGACTCCAGGGCCAGTGTTCTATTCACTGCAAAATCTTCTTAACTGTAGCTCTGAACAAAATCGTAAGATAAGGAGGTGAAATCTTCTGTGGAGATATTTTCAAAAGAATAGATTTGCCCTTGGGATGCTGAGAGAATGATCTTATCTAAACAGAAAGACCAAGACTAGGAGATAGGGAAATCAATTTCAAATTACCAATGGTGTTGGAGGGGGCAGTAAGCCTGTTATTTTAGTGAGCATCATGTGGGTCTCTAAGATTTCAAGTGGCTTGGAACCTACCATCTAAAGAATTGGTGGCCAGATGATAAGGAAAGAGGCATGGATTTGGAGCCATTGAATCACAAAAAAATTCGAGTTGGAAGAAATTTCAGAATCATCAACCATGCCTATCAAAGAAAACCTATTGCAACCCAGCTAACAAGTCTTCATGCAAACTCATAAAAGTCAAAGGAGCTAGATTCAAATCCCAGCTAGACCTCCAGTGTAGCCTTGGACAAGTGACTCCATTTTTCTGTATTTTACTTACTTCATGTATAAAAATGAAGGATTATACTAGATAATTTCTAAGGTTCCTTCCAAATCTAAATCTACATCTTGTAAACTGAGAAAAATTCAATTATGCATCAAAACACCCCTACCTTCTTTTTCTCCTCTTATTAACTTGGCAATCAGTAGCAACAAAGAAACAGGTGCTAATCCTCTCCTTTTATTTTTACTCTTTATAGGCTGAAATTGTACTACTTTTCCTCCTGTCCTCTTCATGGCTGGTTTTGTCAACTCTTATCATACTCATTTTCTCTCCTACACATCCAGAGCACCAATCAGGTCTTCTACATTCTGCAGACATAAAAAATGGGAGACATCTTTCCTGCTATACAGACATCTGCCTGACAGCCCTCAATGTTTTTCATATTCATAATTGCCAAGGGAAATAATTGGCCACTGACTATCTCTCAGTGATGTTTTTTGCAAACCTGGCCTGATTTCTCAATTTGTTCTAAGGGCATGAGACTTGATAGGCAACCTGAAATCACCAGCTAATCACAAAAGTTCAAGTGGGTGTTGGGAAGTGGGGAAGGCAGTCAAGGTAGTCAAGTGAAAGCTGATTTTTGAAATGCTAATTGTCTGCTATGTGGTGTGGTCTTCTATTATGTGTGGCACCGACCTACACATTTCTCAGTATAATGAGATTCAGGATTATTTAACCCAATGGAATAGGAATTGATGGGATATTCATTACCCTCTAGTAGCCTAATAAAAAGGAATTTTTAAAAAGGAAAAAAAAAAACCTTATTCTGGTGATAATTAATATTATAGTAAATTAGCTAACCAAATGATATTTTATTTGTTGTCAGACAAACAAATACATGATTTAAATTCCTAAAAATGAATTGAAAAAATCAGACTTTTCACAATGTATATGAAGGAAAAATTCAATATAGGTTGATTCCATTGAAAAAGCAAGTAACAGGGTTCCATCCTCTTCATGGTCTTTTGGAGGGTTACACCATATCTTTTGAAATTCTTTTCCAATTAAATTGTAATCCCATACAAAACTCCTGTTCTAAAGGTCAAATTAGAAAGCATTCATCCTAAGACTTGTAAACTATTTTTCAAATCAGTGGCTTTAAAAATTATTCATTAGAATACCAGCCCTTAAATGAAAACACCATTAAGCCCCACATTGAAAGAGCTTTTGTTCAGAACAAGCTGACAGCTAGTCATCCATACCATAGTCACCAAAATCCAGACTGCAGAATTTAATCTTTATGTAGTGGTGAAAGAGATGACATAGAACCTAGTTTTTAGAGAGTCAGTCTAGGTTTTATAAAGACAAAATTTTAAGCTGCTGGAGTCATAAACATAAGGATTTTGCCTAATGTCCCTAGAAGAGGAGGTTGGGGTTGGGGGAAAAGCTTCTGATTTCATCTGTTCTAAATACACCTTTACGCCCCTTCTGTGCCATCTTGGTATTGCTAGACCCTACCCTGAATCCCTAGGAGTGTGCAAATGAGGTTAAACTGGAAATCCATCTTGTCTAAGATGTTTTAACTCAGAATTCGCTAACCAGTGAAATGGCAGTCAGGAAAAGGAGCGCCCTCTTCAAGGTACAGCAAGAAGTCACAGGACCATAGAAGTCACAGGACAAGAAGTCACAGGAAGTCACAGTTCATAGAGGAGAGTACAGTGTAAGATGACTCGAAAGGTTGGAAAGGGTGATGTTAAAAAAACAAAGTCTCACTTTAGAAGAGGAGGGGAGATTATATCAAATAGCTCTCCAAAATGATGAGGCTGAGGGTGAGAAGAAAGAACTAAATACTAGTGGGGGCAGTGAGATACAGGTGTAGGGATGAGAGGAGAATGAAGAGGGGACTCTAAAGTACCCCCTGTCTTTTTGGTAGAGAAATGGGCCACTGTGGGTGTGGGATCATGCACAATCACCCCAATACAGTTAACATTGGGATTTGTTTTATTTAGCTCTTTTTCTTTTTCACAACAGATGGCTTGGAGGGGGGGGGTGTAGAGAAGGAAGATAATATATGTGGAAATGATTGATATACAAATAAAAGCCATCAGTAGATCTTTTTATTCCTATTATTAAAGAATGACTACCTAATTGTTGGTCTTGTCCTTAATTCTCCTTAAGCCAGGCTCAAGCTGACTGGCTTTGTTGATGATTCCAGGCCATGTCGGGTGAATTAGTGCACCTCCTGTGCTGCAGGGGGGAGATGGGGAATGTATCATGGAAGCAGAATGTAGTAGAAGGTAAGCTAATTGAGGGCAGGGACTGGTTGTCATATGCTTGTTGAACTGAATTGTGTTTCAGATAAGTTGAATTGTAAAAAAAAAAAAAAGCAAGTTCCATGTAGAATATCTGGAGTGTACATTAAAGGGTTATTTGTAGATAAGGGAACTGATGAGAGTGGGGTGAGATAGAGGGGAGGAAAAGAGGAAAGAGGGGGGGAGGGAGAAGAGAGAGAGAGAGAGAGAGAGAGAGAGAGAGACAGAGAGAGAGAGACAGAGAGAGAGAGAGACAGAGAGACAGAGACAGAGAGAGACAGAGAGAGACAAAGAGAGAGAGATGAAGGGAGGGAGGAAGAGAGAGAGAATGAGAATCAGAGGATTGTAATGTACCTTGAGACTACATCTGGTCCAGCTCAATGCTTTCTGGCAGGTGAGTGGCTAAGCCATCTAGGACAGATGGTTGCTATTCTTTCCCTAAAGATCTCTTGGGAGAGAAACCCCCTGACCTCCTTTGGAAGCTCGAGTAGCTAAGCTGGTCAAGCATGGCCAAGTATCCGGGTAAGCCAGCAGCTGTGTGGCCATGCCCCAGACCACCCACTGCTCCTCAGTCCGGAACTTGCTCCTGTGCTGTCTGTGAGCAGCGTTCTGCTTGAGAGCTCTCCACTTAATGTGCGCAATGAAGTGATGCGCGAGCGGCTGTATCCAGGAAGCTTTGCTCTCCGGGTAGCCAGACACGCCATCTTTCTCTGGGATTTGGGTCTGCTGTGGGAAATGTGGTAGAGCCGAACTCTGTACCAGCTGAGGGGAAGGAATTCAGAGAACTGTCAATGCGCTTGCTGTTGTCTCTTAGCAAAATGTTATTTATCTGATCTGAAATCAGTGATTCTAATAGCAGTTGACCAATTGCATTTTAATAATGACTTACCTTCATAAGTATCTTTAAGGCTTACATGGTTTTTGCTTTTCTCTAATCACAGCCCTGTGGGCAAGCATTATTATCCCAATTTGCTGAAGATGAAACTTGAGGCACCACAAAGTGAAAGAGTAGTTTCACCAAGGTCACACTAAAGAAAGAGGTTATCTTTCAGCCTCAGTTTCCCCATCTGTAAAATGAAACTAACAATAGCACCTTCCTGGCACGGTTGCAGTGAGAATCAAATGAAATAATGTATGTAAACGTTAAAACTTTATATAATGCCAACTCATCATTATTATTACCGATGAAGGCTCTTACATTTGTTGCAACCTATGACCTAGAGCTCTGATGGATTAAGTGACTTTCCCAAAGTCACGCAGGTAGTATATGTCAGATGCAGTACTTGATCCCCAGTCTTCCTGGCTTGGAGGTTGGAGTTAGATACTGATGTGAACAATTTCACATTAAAAAAAATGTTGGATTGTGAGAATCACATGACAGGAGTTTCTAGGAGAAAACACCTTGGGCAATAATAAGTTTTATTATTTTTTTATTGTTTCCAAGGAGGTCATTTGAAGCATACCAAATCCACCTAGCTTAACAGAATGGCATCTCTGCTATTGAATATTAATATTGCTTACTGTTCTGAAAGAACTATTCTAAAAGAATATAACTAGCTGGTTGATGTAAGGATCTTCTCTTCCAGCCTATACCTGGCTGCATATTTATTTGCATGGTGACTCTGGCAGGGGACAGGGAAGGACATGGCATACTAGGATTTGAATGGAAAAGGGTTAACATATGGATGAGATTGTCTGATGGTGCATCAGTCAACCGAAAGTGCCAAGTCGTTCAGCAAAGGCAGTCACAGAAATTGTCTCAGTAAGAGACACCTGTCACAATCAATTCCAATCACTTAATACTTGCTTCTAATATCAAAGTGGACGCCGTTTTAAAGTTTGCTAACTTTCAATGATGGGAGGTTTCTTTGGTTGGCACATTGGTTTCTTTGTGGGGGTGATGAGGATAAAGCATGCAAAAATGAAAGCTTATGCTCAGCAGTTTGGTGGGGGTGGGAGAAGAGTGCCTAAGGAGGTGCTGAAGTGGGGACATTCCTCTGCTGAATAAAGAAATGCAAAGCAGAGCTTAGCTTTCATAAAAGATTGGAGCCTCTTTGTCACATCACCAATGACCTGAGACATGTAACCTCCTTGGGGAAATATTATTGTTTTCATTATGGTTGCTGGGGAGCGGCAAGTTCAGTAGCTGAATTATTTCCACATTATGGTCAATGAGAGGAAGAAAGCAGGCCTTGTTCAGAATGCTGTAAACATGAGGCCGGAGTTCAAATGGAAAAAAAAAAAACACACAGACAAAAAAAAAACCTTGGCAATTAGTTGCCTCATAAATGGAAATAGGTTTACACGGTAGAAACAGAGGTCAGGCATTTCAATGTCTGCTCCCAGTCGCTCTCCCGCCAGAGATATGAGAAGACCAGTTAATCATCTGATCTTTTTCTAGAACACTTTAATCTCTGTTATTAACCTATAAGACCTTGTCATAGGAGATCTGCGTACAACTCTTGAGCCCTTGCTCAGGGATATTTGCAATGTGACAGTTTTCACATTGAGGATGATCTCACATCAAGGAAGCTGGGTGGTACAATGGGTAGAACGCTGGATCTGGAGTCAGGAAGAACTGTGTCTAAATTGAGCCTCAGACACTTAACCAACTGTCTGACCCTGGACAGGTCACTTCATCTCTGTTTGCCTCAATATCCACAACTGTCAAATTGAGATTGAAATAGTTTCTCCCTCCCAGGTGTGTTGTGAGGGTGAAATGACATAAGAATTCTGAAGTGCTTGGTACAGTGCCTGGTGAGTAGAAGATGTTAAGCAAATGCTAATTATTGTTGTTTTAGAATTCTTGCCATTTGTAAAGGAAGAAACAACCTTGTTTTTTGTTCAGATCGTGCCTAATAGCTATCGATATTTACCCCAGTGAAATATAGTATCTATCAAATCAAAGGCAGAGTTAATTGATTTTCATTTTTCAGCTCTTAATCACCATTGTTTGCATTATTTTTATGTCTCTTATTTACATTTCCCAAGATCAGAATTGCTATTATACAGAGGATAGATATAATATAGCATATTTTCCAAAATCAACTAAATCCTTGAGGCATTGTATGCATGTATGGGGGGGGAGGAAAGGGGGAGTGTGATGCATGTATGTACCAGGCTCTACATTGACCAGTCTTTAAAATAAAAAATAAAAAAAGAAGAGTTGAGGGAGTAAAGATTCAGACTGTAGAAATTATTCTGTCTTCAGATCTTTCAAGGTTAAAGCTGTCGGTGGAAGGATAATTGCCACTAATCCATTAAAAAAGGAAAAGGTCATCAGTGATGTTTGCACTCACAGGAAACAGGTGCTTGATCATGCCAGCTTGGGGCAGTGTTTATGCTACTTTCATTAAAGAGTATTAAACCAGTGGTACATCAAAGTGCTCTGGCAATTACCTGAAAATTTCAAGACTTTGTCAACCACCGTAGTCACAACTGAATAATCCAGACTGGAAAAATTCCTTTCACTGATATACTACCATATTTGCATATTGTAGACAAAGGCAAATATTCAGGGCAAACTGTGGCACATTTTGGTGAATTTCATTCTTGCCCCTGACTCTTATTAGATTAAAAATTGCTCTAAATAGCACTGGCTACCATCCTCCTCATTTTCTTTTTTCTCTTCCTCTCATTGTTACTTTGCCTTCTCTAATTCCTTCTCCTCAGCTTGCCCCCTGTTCAAAGACCAAAATGGTGACTTGTTGGGGGGGACATGGTTAAGATTGGGTAAAGGAGGGACTTATTTTTCTTCTGCAAAGTAACTACATGCAAAACAGTGCCATCACATTAGTCCATCCTGCTAGCAAATGCTCAGGATAGGTTGAGTTATTGTGAGTTTGTAGCCTTCCCTGCTTTGGTGGAAGGGAAATGATGAAGAAATGCAACTGAGATGGAGATGTCTTGGCTGACCAAGTTCAAGACTTACACAGAGGACTGGTGAAGTTAGTTCAAGGTCATTCCCGAGCTGATCTCAGTCCTCAAATCTCAAAATTAGAAGGGATCTTAATGACCATCTGGAACAAACTAGACTTAAGGAGACACTACTGTATGTTCAGAGCAGATGAGGAAATGCCTCCAGGATGAATTCAGTCCTTCTGCTCTCTAAGATTCTGGGCTCTATCAGATTTGATTAGTAGAAGGGAAGATTTTGGGGCAGCCAGGTGGCTCAGTGAGTAAGAGCACCAGCCCCAGAGTCGGGATAACCTGGGATCGAATCTGGGCTCAGATACTTAGCACCACACCCAGAAATAACTGGCTGTGTAACCTTGAGCAAGTTGCTTAACCCCAATTGCTTTTTTTAAAAAAAGGGAAGATTTTCATGACCCAGAACGATATGTACCATTGGCCTAGAAACCTAGTAATAAGTAAGGAGTTTCATTTCATTTCTTTTTTTTTTTTTTTGCTTTTGGGAGGGCAATTGGAGCTAAGTGACTTGCCCAAGGTCACACAGCTAGTTTTTTGTGTTAAATGCCTGAGGTCAGATTTGAACCCAGGTCCTCCTAATTCCAGGGCTGGTGCCCTATTCACTGCGCCACCTAGCCGCTCCCCTTTTTGTTTCTAATGTAGATGTGCCCTCTACCTTATGTTGACTTTGTTTTGAAGCATATCTCATATAAAAGATTACCAGTTTTATACATATGTTTAATGAGTACAGAATTCTTTTTAAATATCTTGATATAGGATATAGCCCTTTTAAAAACTATCATTTATATAGCACTTTAAGATTTAGAAAGTACTTTAAAACTATTACCTTATTTGAGCCTCACAAAAACCCTATGAGGTAGATGTCATTGTTATTCACATTTTACTGAAGAGTAAACTGAGTCTGAGAGAGTAAGTCACCTGTTCATGTTTCAGTAAATATCTGAGGCAGGATTTGAACTCAGATTTTCCCAACTTCAAGTTCAGTAATCTATCCACTAGCTTCCTTCTAGAGCTAAAATTGATCTTGGAGATCATCTAGTACATCACTCCCATTTTACAGATGAGGAAACTGAGTCCCTGACATTAAATAAGTTTCTTATTCCATAGGTAGTGAATACACAGTTGTATCTTGGACCCATATCCTCTGACTCCATATTCAGTGGCCTTCGCATTGTACCATACTGCCCCTCATCTTTGAAATCACGGAAATATTTGGATGGAAGATGAAGATTCTTTTGTCTTCTGGTCTTTTCTCCTCCTTTGAACACTGTTCTTTGCTCAGCCCCAAAATATTGAAATATCAGTTCTCTTTCCCTTATCTGCTAAGAGGGAAGGAGTAAAATTGGTAATCTGTATGCATTCTTCAATCAAAATGATTCTAGAATGCAAATCTACAAAATGTGTTCTAGGGAGTAGCTGTGGGGGGAAAAAGGGGTAAAGGGAAGTGTGAAAAATAGAAAAGTATAGACTTTTAATCAAGTCCAGCTACCAGTTTCATAAAGTGAACCCTGTATGTACCTTCATCTTCCCCATCCCTATGGTTCTTACCAGCCCAGAATTCTGGGTAACTGTCTCCATGTTTTTCTTTTAAAATTTTGTAGCCACAAAAAAAGAAAATAAAACACTTGTATTGCTGATGTGAGTTCAAGATTGTCGAAATCCAATCAAGCAGATTCTTCTGGTATTCCAAAATCTAAAAATATCACAACCTAAAATTTACTCTTCCCATCTCCCTTTGCAGACTGTAGTATTGTTTTTAATTTGCCCTTTGATTTTCCTATGGATGGAAAAAAAATGGAAATGAGGAAGCTGAGCTCTAAAAATAAAATCTGTGTTTTATACTCAAGCTAAATATACCCCCAATTTTTTTCATTGCTACATTAATTCAATGAAACCTAATTTAAGTGAGCACCACATTTCTGAATAGACATGAATAAGTATTCCCAATTCCCATTGTGCTTCAACTTCTTTCTTTGAGACTAACCAGAAGGAATTAGAGTTGCAGTACTCTTTATATAAGATACATTAATGTTTTTTTGTTTTTTTCTGTCCAGTAACAGAAAGAAGACATAAAATCTTGCAATTTTATGCTTGTTGGTTTCCTCCCAATGCCTACAATAGTGAAATGCTTTTCTCTCCCAAATAATCAAATCTGACCCTCTATGACACCCTGAACTGTCTTGCACATAGTAGGGAAAGAGAAAAATGTTTATTGAGTGAAATTAGTTTGTGAGACAAATTCTGTTCCACTCAAATATAGATTTTATGCCTAATATGTACAAAAACATTGTTAGGTACCAGGGTTAGAAAAAATTTAAAAGATCATTCCTTCAGGGAACTTACATTTTGGGGGGAAAATACAAGAAGTAAGAAGAGGAAAAATAAGGATGTCCCATAAGCTTATGAACCTGTATAAGTAGGAGGATGGTGACGCCCTCCATGAATTAGAAATCTGTGAAAGAGGGGCATTGGCATAGGTTCAGATGCTGACCAGACAGCTAGGTAACTATTCAGAAGGCAGTTGATGATGTAGGTACAGAATTCAAGAGAGAGATTAAGGGAGAATATTTAGATTTAGGGATGATATGTGTAATGAAAATGAATTTATGGGAATGAATGAGATAACTAAGCATATAGAAAGTTAGACAAAAAGACCCAGGCCTATCATACAGTTTCCATGATTGGGCACCATATTCTATGTTATCTATGTGCTGAACCTCAGTAGAATAAAAAAAGGATAGTATTAGAAAAGAAAGGAAAATAGGAAAAGTTGGGACATAGGAATTTCTAAGTCTTAGGAAGGGGTCATTTCCAATCTTTTACCCTAGGTGGTAACAATAGATTATAGGAAACTGAGAATTAAGTAGGTTAATTTTTTTTTTCATCTATAAAATAAGAGAGTGGACATAGATTGAGCAATTTCAGGCATACTTCCAAATCTGACATTCTATGGGAGTACTGAGCACAGTACCCACCCATTTCATTACAGGAGTTAATATGCTTGAGAATTATAATTATTTACTTCCAGAAAATCAGGGCAAATTTTAGGTACCTCCTTAATTATCTTTCCTTTGTCCTCGTTTTAATTATATTCAGATTTTTTTTTATTAGAAAATGTTTAATAAGTCACTAGGAAAAAGTATTGTTTTGCCATTTTGTAACTGTTGGATGTCTTGTTCTAGTTATAAAACACTTCTGTTCTTGGCCTTTTCTTTTCCTAAATTCATCTCTCTGGAGATCATCTGCTCCCAGGGGCTCAGATCATTACCTTTATGATAATGTCTTCTGTCACTATATTCAGATACAATCTTTTCCAAGATTTCCCACCTCACATCCCTAGATACCTCATGGATGTCTCACCTGGAAACCTGCCAATATGTCAGACTCAGTGTGCCCATAACTGAAATCATTTTCCCCCCAAAATCTCTACCTACTCCAACTTTCTTATATCCATTGATAGCATCACCTATTTGCCCACGTTCATAAGCTCAGAATCACCTTTGATTCCTACCTTGCTCTCATTACCCACATCCAATTAGTTGTCAAGTCCTGTTAATTCCATTCCCACAATATCTCATTCATTGAAGACATCTCACTCGGCAGCTACCCCCGGATTCAGGCCTTCTTCTCTCTTGGTCTATCTCTTTCTAATCTTTCCCCTTCCATAGGCTTGTGTACACACAACTTTCTCCTAATGAAAGGTCTGGTCATTATAGTTTCTTGTTTAGAAACCTCCATTAACCCCCTATTGCCTATAGCAGTGGTATCAAACTCAAATAGAAACATTGGCCACTAAACCATATAAGGATCTCTATGGGCCACATTTTGACCTAGAAAAACACAAATTAACATTATTTTTGTTTTATTGGGTATTTACCATTTATTTTAAAAAATATTTTCCAATTTCATCTTAATCTGGTGCGGTTGTCAAGGCCAAGTCTTTGACTCTCTTTATTTGATCAAATACAGACTCCTAGTCCTGATACAATCTGATGGTCATAGTTACCTTTTCATCCATATTTCACAGGATTACAGATAATTTTTGTCTCTTACAAGCTAAATATTCCAAGTTCTTTTGCATGCTATTGGATAAAGTACTGGGCCTAGAGACAATAAGACTTGTCTCCAGATAGACCCTTACTAGCTCTATGATCCTGGGAAAGTTATTTATGCTTTCTCAACTTCAGTTTCTTAATCTAAAAAATGGGGGTAATAATAATAGCATTTCTCTTATAGGATTGGTATGATGATCTAACGAGATAACTTATGCTTTGCAAATCTCAGAGCAATATATAAAGGTTAGCTATCTGACCCCTACATAGCACAGCCTCCAGACCTTTGATCACCCAAGTGCCTTTCTCTTTATGAAGTTTTTAATATCCTTCCCAAAATATGGTGCCCTTAGAATGGAGCACAATAGTCTAGACGTGTTCTCAGAGCAGGATATATAGGGCAATCACCTTCCTGGTCCTACATTTTGTGCCTCTCAATGAAACTAAAGCTCCCATTAGGATTTTCCTCAACTAAGCATACTGTTGCCTGGTGATGAATTTACAACCCAGAGAATGATGCTCTGAGCCTGGAGTCAGGAAGACCTGGCCTCAGATATTATTCACAACAGTGTAAGAATTTGAACAAGTCATGTTACTTCCCTCTACCTTCATTTCCTCAATTGTAAAATGAAGATGATGATGACACCTTCCTGTCAGGGTCATTTTGGGGATCAAAGGAGATATTTTAAAAGTACTTAAGAGTATAAAACTGTCCACTCTTTGATCCAGTAATACCACTGTTAGACACCCAAAGACATCCAAAAAAAGGGAAAAGGACCTATTTGTGCAAAAATTATTTACAGCAGCTCTTTTTATGATGGCTAAAAATTGGAAATCAAAGGGAGGTTCATCAAGTGGGGAATAGCTAAATAAGCTGCAGTATATGATTGTAATGAAATATTATTGTGTTATAAGAAATGATGGGCAGGATGGTTTCAGAAAAATCTGGAAAAACTTACATGAACTGATGCATAGTGAAGTGAACAAAACAAAGTGAATATTGTACACAGTAACAGCAATATTGTCTAATGAGTAACTGTGAATGACTTAGCTGTTCTCAGTAATACAGTGATCTAAGAAAGTCCCAAAGGACTAAAGATGAAGCTTTGCCTCCAGAGAAAGAACTGATATTGTCTGAATATAGACCGAAGTATACTATTTTTTACTTTTTCATTTTTTATTTTATTTGAATTTTCTTGTACAAAAATGACTAATATGAAAACATTATACATAATTGCACATGTGTAACCTGTATCTGATTGCTTAGTGTCTCAGGAGTGGGGAGGGAAGGGAAGAAGTGGGGGACAGAATTTGCAACTCAAAGCTTTAAATAAAAATGTTAAAAAAAAAAACAGAAAAGCACTTAACACAGACTCTGACACATAGTAGGTACTTAATAAGTGTTTCCCCCCTTCCACTAAGACTATCAATTTTTCTTTTTCTTAATGTTTGAATAAAATTAATGACAAGGAATGGTACATATAAAGGGTTCAAAGAAATATCAAAAGATTTGACTTCAGGGTCCAGAGTGAAGATCAGAGCAGGTGTATACAGAAAAATAATATGTGCACTGTCTGAAACTACATATGTAATGGAAGAAAGCAGCAACTGGCCATAAAACTCAGATCAAATGCAATGGATGACATGTAGTACTACCTTGTTAGGTTTAAAAGTAGGCTTTTGCTTCTGTTAGCGTATGCAAAATTCTAATACTGCAGTGGCATCTGTCATCTGGTGCAAACACTTTTTTGTCCCATCATCTTTAGCGTTGTGAGGAAAGGACACTTTGTGAGTGTATATGCAGATTATTTCATATTACTCTCTTTTAGATATTTTCTGTTAACTCCTGAGCTGGGTTACTGCTTTCTCTGTGATCTTCTGGCACCTACTGCCTCTACGCATTCTTATAAACCATACTGCAAAAGGATTCCCTCATCATCTGTGCTTCTTACAATTGTGTCCATTTTCTAGCTCAGCTGCAGTGCTGCTTGGTCTTCCCTGGCACCATTCACTTCATTTAGGAAGAGTGAACTGAAACAGTAGGCAGTTTTCAAAAAAGGTGGATGCTTCAAATTATAGGCCAGTGGATTTTAATTTTTGTGGGGTGGAGATCGGAGAACAAATGATTAAAGAGATGGTTAATTGCCAGCATAGTATAGTGAATAGAGTTTGAGATGCTTGGCCCTCAGAGAGAGAAAGACAGATTCAGATCCTGTCCCTGACACTTTCTGACCCTGGAACACCTGTACTCTTAGAATAAAGATAAATACTCATTACTTGATGTCACTTAACATCTTCAGTACTCTGGAGAACTCCTTAAGGCAGGGGTCTTAACCTATGACCATAGACCCCTAGATTTTAAGGAGTATATAAACTTGGATAGAAAATTTAACATTCCCTTCAATCATGTTGACATTGTTCTGAGAAGGGCCCCATAGGCTCCATCAGACTTCTAGAATGGACTGTGACACACAGGAAAAAGGTTAAGAACCACTTCCTTAAGACTATTAATTGCAGAGAAGGTTTAGATTGGTAGAAGGCATTTCCTTACTTAGAAGTTCCCTATACCAATGAAATTACAGATACAGTCTCTACATCTATCTCTTATTGACTCTAAGAAAGAGAAATGGTGATCACAATTAGTTTTTAGGAGGCTGCTAAGAACAAATTGTGCTAGATAACCTGCATTTCCTTTCCCAACAGGGTTGTGAGGCATTCCTGAGATGAGATCAAGGAAAAACCCTGGATAAAATGTATCTGGCTTTTAGTAATATGTTTCTAAAATGTCTCTTATAAGATACTTTTGATAAAGAGCTGTGAGATGAGTAACAAGAGAGTTAGGTGGCTTCAGAAATGACTGAATGACTAGATCCAGAGAATAGTGGTCAATAAATTGATGTGACTTAAAGGAAAGTCTCTAGTCAAGTAGCCCATGGATCCATGACTGACCCTATTGTGTACAAAGTCTGTAGCAGATTTAGATGAAGGTACAGTTCTGCTTATCAAATGCACAGATGCCATGAAACCGGGAGGAATAGCTAACATGGCACTTTACCAACTTCATCCCTGACCAGGGATATAAATGAAATATAAATGTTCTGGTAGAAGATTCTGTTGGGACCAGAATCCATGGTTAATGATAAATGTTTTCAGGGGAAAATTATTAACAAATTTCTTTCTGCTTCTTAAATATTTGAACCCATCAAAAACAACACGAACTCCATAGGATCCCTAGAAATATTCCAGCAGTTGAAAAAGAAATCCAAGAGGAGCAGTACTTATAGGTTCTATGACTATATAGGCTTCTGGCTCATTGATTTCCCCCTGAAATAACTGCATGGTCAAACATGGCCTATTTCTTTAAAGGAAATAACATAAACGTGACTCATATTTTTCTTCAACAATCTCCAATCCCCATTTTATTATCCTAAAAATCCAAAACACTGTAAATAGTAAGAAATCATCTATTTGCCTCTGAATTTCTCAGTACTGCAAAGACTGAATACATGGATAGTTAATAATTGCTTTCTCCCCCCCCCCCCCAATTATCCAGAAGTATCATCTTATCAATACTTGATGACAGTGTTTAGAAAACATTTGCCTCTCTGGGAAGATTATCATCAGTCATCCTAAAGAGGTAGCCAAGAGAGGTGATCATCTGAGCCATCTATAATCATAGGAAAGAGTATCTTGTCAGAGTGGCTATAGATATGGTCTCAAAGTGGGAAAGACCAATATTCAAATCCTACCTCTGATAAATGCTGGATGTGTGATCATAGGCTGATCAATTAACCTTTCTGTACTCTGGTCCGCCCTCTAAAGCTCTAAGTTGGAAAGGGGGTTCCCTTAATAGAGGGAATTCCCCCCCCCAGGAAGTTCCCTATACCAATGAAATCACAGGTCCAGTACCTATGATCATAAGATAGGAAAAGTTCCCTGTTTATAATTATAACAATTGAGCAGATATAACATTGACCCCTAATGTTAATCAGCCCATAAAAGTAGCTAAATGGAAAGCTCTCATGCTATAGATAACCTAGCAGAAGAAATCAAAATCTTATGGGAACAGGCTGAAGGGTCCATCATCCTCATCATCCTGTCTGGAACTATTCTGAAGAGACATTCAATGAAACTATAGAAGGTGAACTTTCATCCCTACAATTTTATTCAACTATACAACCCAATCATTTTATTCATATGCACAAGAGTCCACCAAATACCAGTAATAATCAGTAAATATTTATTTATTGTCCTAGGAACTGTGCTAAGCACTGGGGAAATAAAAAGAAGGAAAAGATAGTTCTTGCCTTCAAAGAGCTTATGATATAATAGGGGAGTGGGTTAATAAGCAAACAAGCTATAAATAGGATGAACAGGTAATAATTAAAGGAAGAATGGTAGTAGAATTAAGAGGGGATGGGGGAGGTTTCCTATAAAAGGTGGGGTTTTAGTTGGAACTTAAAGGAATTCAGGGAAGTTAGTAGTTCAAGCAGATGAGGGAGACAGTTTCAGGCATGGGAGACAGCCAGAGAGAATGCTCAGAGATAAGAAATGGAGTGTCTCATTTGCCAAACAGCCAGGAGGCCAGTATCACTGGATCAATGATTATATGTCTTGGAGCAAGTTGTAAGAAGAATGGAAAGGTAGGAGGGTATGTGGTGATGAAGGCCTTCAAATGCCTGCCAACTCATCTTGCATTGCTCCCAGAGGCAACAGGAAGCCACTGGAATTTATTAAGTAGGAAGTGACATGATCTGACCTGAGTTTTAAGAAACTAACATTCAAGTTAGGCAGCCCCGCCAGTAGACTATTGAAATATTCAAGGCATGAAATGATGAAGAATTAGAATAGAGTGGTGACAGTGTTAGAGAGAAGCAGGCATATTCAAGAACTGTTGCAAAGGTAAAATTGACAGGTCTGGGCAATATCTTGGATATGGGAGATGACAGACAGTGAGGAATCCAGCATGACTCCTAGGTTTTGGTCCAAAAAGTGGTGTTGTCATCCACCATAATATTGTACGTAGGAAATAGGAAGGATTGGGAGGGATGATAATGTGTTCTGATGTAGAAATGTTGAATTTAAGATGTCTATCAGATATCCAGTTCAAAATGTCTGAAAGATGGAAATTCAGGATTGGAAATTGGGGCAGGAAAAGTAGATTGAGAGTCCTCAGCATAGGAAAAGTAATTAAATTCACAGGAGCTAAAGAGATCATTAAATCAAGTAATACAGAGAGGAAAAGAGAAGAGAATTCGGGACATAACCCTGAGGAACATCTATTATAAAATGAGTGATTAGGAGAAGGATACAGAAAAGGGGGCAGAAAGGAACAGTCAGAAAGGTGGGAGGAAAAGCATGGAAGAGAGGTGACCTGCAAACCTAGAGAGAATAGAGTTTCAATGAAGAGAGAGTGATCAACAGTGTCAAAAGCTGCAGAAAGGTCAAGGAGAATGAGGTTTAAGAAAAAGACATTGGATTTGACAACTAAGAGATCATTGATAACTTTGGAGAGAGCAGTTTTAAACATTAAGCATCAAACAATAAATAGAATGGCAACTTGTCCCTGGAATGTTGTTATTTTAATTCCAACAGAATATGGGCAGAATAAAAAGTATAATAATAACAGTCACAGCACAGCACAGATTTATAGAGAGGTTTAAAACCTCCAATGGGGTCACAAAGACTTGAACGCAACTGAAACGACTGAACAGCAATAACATTAAAGAGAGCAAAATACTTTATATGCATCATCTCTGTTGTTCCCACTTCTTCCCCATAAGGAAAATGAACTCACTTGCCACCACAAAGCACTGGAAACTATTAATAAAAGTACCCTTATATCCTGCAACCCATGATTACTGAAAAATGAAGACATTGGACTAGAGCAAATTCTTTTACTTGGAAGTCAGTGTTTCTTTTGGAAGATTGAACAAACAATGAAGATGGTTCAGCCAGTAGATTTGCCATCTCCTGAGAGTGACCATGATCTGCAGCTCATATATATTTATTTCAATAACAATGTTTCCAGGGTTCTTCCTATAGATTATTTCCATTACCATGGGCTGATGCAGGCCTTCTTAGTTTTTTTATAGAGTATCTTTATTCTGCCTAAACATTTTAGGATTATTTTCGACTCCTGATATAGGAACTCCTGCGATCAACATATTTATAGTGCCTCTCTCTCTGTCTCTCTGTCTCTCTCCTCTCTCCCTCCCCTCTGTGTCACTCTTTGTGTGTGTGTGTGTGTGTGTGTGTGTATGTGTGTATGAACAGCAGGTATTTTTTAAAATAACATTTTTCTCTATCACATTCCTTTTTTAAAATTTATTTTTAATTTTAAGTATATTAATATTAATCTGTTCCTTCAAATACCACCCAACTGAGTAAATAATAAAAATAAGTAAATAAATGAAGCCCTTAATACAGAGATTAATAGTCCAACAAAAGACATTCCCACATTAGCCATGTCTAAAAATGTTCATTTATTTCCGAATTTTGAGTTCAGTATTTGTGTGCTAGGGAGTGGTATATTGTTTCATTTCCTTGGATTTGTGATTTACCACTGTACTGATCAGATTTCTAAAGTCTTTCAAAGTTGCTCTCTATAATGTTGTTATTATTGCATAAATCTTCCTCCTAATCTGCTTTCTTCCTTCTGTATCAGTTCATAGCAGTGTTCCTAGGGGCAGGAAATAAGCCCATGTCCTGTTGACACTAAAGCCAGAGGCCTCTATCCACTGGGCAATGCTGACTAGAGGCAAGGCTTTAGAATCTCTCGATGTTTGTGTGTTTTTGTGTATGATGGGCCCCTTTGGGAATGTAGTAAAGCCTCTGGACCCCTTCTATGAATACTTTTTAAAATCAATGATACAAACACTAAAGTCAGGTTACTGAGTAAGGAAAATAAAGATCTAATTGTTTTCCCCATTCAATTTCATAGATCCACTGAAAATAGTGGACTTCAGTTTAAGAATCTCATAAATGTCTAATGAATTAAATGGAATGGTGTATACCTATTATATTATCTAATATCATAACATTTATTAAAGGTGAAACATTAAAATTAATCACTTTTTGCTACTTTTATTATTTGCTGGAAGAAAAACTAGAAAACCACACCCTGATGGAAAATTACATATCCTTGAAAGATGAAGCTTCCTTTTTCCTTCCCAATAAATTCATGTATTCCTTTAAAAATCAATCTACATGTCAAATCCACTATGCTGTGTTTCATACTCTATTAAATTATAAAATTCTCATAGTAAATGGAGAACTGTATGGTACATCATGGACAGCTCACTGAATGTGATAGTAAACATACCAACCACTGAACTTGCAGGATGCTTTATATGTTATTCTTCTCTGACACTCATATGTAAACTCATTCTTCCTCACAAGATGCAGGTTAGTTGTTTTTATATTGGTTGTTTTATCTCATCCATTGCTGAATTATTGGGGCCTTGATTTCAAGTCAAGGTTTTTAGGCCTGCCTTTCCACATCACAAACATTCCGTAGAAAGCACCTGGTACTAAGACAGCCATCCTTGCTGCCCCTGTGATCCCACAAGTGAAAATTCAACCATTCCAACCAAGAATAACCTACCCTGGTCAACATGTGTCCTGCTTTGAGCTAGAAGGATGAGCCTGGCTATGAATTCTTTCTTGATTTGTTTTATTCCCGGTGCCTTTGTTTTTTGACTATTGCGAAGCATTTGCATCATATTTTGTAAGAATGGGCTCAAAGGCACAGAATGAGCAACACTCTCAGTCAAAAAGAGATAGAAGAAGCCTGCAGAGAAAAACGATGATAATAATAGCCTGCATTTGTAGGGCACCTAAGGGGGACAAAACAATTTACAAGGCTGGATCTCACTAATCACAATAACCCTGTGAGTTAGGTAGGTATACATTTTTTTTCACCAAACACACAGGGAAATGTAAATACTTTAAATTGAGTTATTCTTTGGTTTCTTACATAGAACAGGAGTCTAGACACACTAGGGCACAGAGGAGAGGTGAAGCAAGAAGCTTGAGAAGTAAGAATGAGAAACAGAAAGGTATTGTGGAAAGGCACACAATTAAAAGGAAGAAAATGAGTGAAGCAATTTTATCTTATAAAAGATCATTTAAAAGGGGAAAAATCTATTAGAAAGTATTAGGCTTTACCAAAAGATATTTGAAACTATGAATCATGTGAAAATTGGGAAATCAAATAATATAAAGCAATGAACACTTATAAAATACCTAATATGTGCCAGAAACTGTGCTGGGAGGGATAGAGAAACATATAAAAACAAATAGCCCCTGCCTCCTTAAAAGCTTTAGGGAAAGATCACTAAATGGGGTGGAGGGTAAGAGGTGAGGAAGGTGTTAATAAGGACTTCTCAGAGAAGATGTAGCTTGAGGTTAAAGTAATGGATCTTGTGTACAGGTATACATAGACAGAGGGCACAGGACCAGTTGAATAGGAAGGGATGATACTTAAAAGGTGAAATTGAGAGGTGAGAGAGGAATATAATGAGAAGAGATGGGGAGAGACAGAATGGTGTATATTATCTCATATAGAAGAGGCAAGGAAAAAACTGTTGCAATGGAAGGGAAGAACAGGAAGGCAAAAGGGAATGAGACAACATTACTCTCACTGAATTTGGTTTAGGGAGGGAATGACATACACACTAAATGGGGTATCTCACCCTACAGGAGAGCAGGTGGGAAGGGGATGAGAGGGGGGATGATGGAGGTGAGGGCAGGCTGGGGGGGGGAGGGAAGTTGGAAGCACACACTTTTGAAAAGGGACAGGGTCAAAGTAGAGAATAGAACAAGTTGGGGGCAGGATAGGATGGAGGGAAATATAGTCAGTCTTTCACAATATATCCACTATGGAAATGTTTTGCATAGCTATACATGTACAACCTATATTGAATTGCTTATCTTCCCAGTAAGGGTGGGTGATGACAGAGGAAGGATAAGAATCTGGAATTCAAAGTATTCAAATCAAATGTTTTATATATATATTCATTACATGGTCCTGGGAAATAAGATATAAAGGCACTGGGGCATAGAGATCCATTTTGCCCTACTGGAAAGTTGGAGGGAGGATGGGGGAGGACATAGGAGAGAATAGATTGGGGGAGGAGGTATTCAGTAGGATTGCTGTTTTGAGTGGTGGGTAGGGGAAAGATGGGGAGAAAATTTGTAACTCAAAATCTTGTGGAAATGAATGATGTAAACTAAAAATAAGCATAAAGTTTAATTTTTAGAAAGTAGCAGATCTCAACCATTTTGTGTATAATGGATCCCTTTGGCCAACTGATGAAGCCTGTGCTTTATTTCTCAGAATGATGTTTTTTAAAGAAATTAAGGAAACCTCCAATCTCACATCTCCAACTACCTTTCAGACATCTTGAGCTGGATATCCAGTAAACATCTTAAATTCAAATTCTCTGAAGCCAAACTCACTACCTTTCCTTCTAACCCTATCCCCTATAACATCTCGATGACTCTTGAGAGCAACACTGTCTTTCTAGTCCCTCAGGCTCAAAATCTAAGTGCCATCCTAGACTCCTAACTGTCTCTCACCTCCAGTATCAAATCTATTGCCAATATCTAGCAATTTTACTTTCGTGACATCTTTTGAGTATGTCCCCATCTCTCCTCTGACACTGCCGTCACTCTGGTACACGTCTTTATCACTTCACTCCTAGATTATTTAACAGTCTACTTTGTCTACCTGCCTCAGCTCTCTTCCCACTCCAATCCACCCTCCATTCAGTCACCAAAGGGATTTTCCTCAAGCACAAGACCAATGACTTCACCTCCCCCCACCTCATTCAATAAACTTGAGTGGTTCCTTATTACCTCCAGCATCAAATACAAAATTTGTTTGACATTCAAGGTTCTTCATTACATAGTGCCTTCCTATCTTTACTGAGGCAGCCTATAGTCCAGCATTTGAACAGGGTAGTATGGCAAACATCATAGAGCTCTTGGTCTTATTCGTTTGAATTACTTAGTTACCATACTTCCCCAGAAATAAAAGTAAGTAGACACTTTTGCATATAAACACTTGGTACCATTTTATTCATTACTCTACATGCATTACATGGAAGAAGTTGGTCAAGGGACTACATCAAGGCTAAATGGTTGATATTAATGGGATGCCATTATTCTAATGTACCATTCATAAGAACAGATAAATACCCACTCCTATCTTTTTCTCTGTCCATCTCTCTTACCCATCCTCACCAGCAATGTTATATAACCTTTTTATTTTTCTGTGAAATTTTTCATTAATTCTCTGAGGAGTTAAAGTATGTCTCTTCTCTAATGCTATAAATCTGAGCCACATCTCAGTGTGTTTTCCCCACTGTTAACTGCCAGTGATTAATGCCCAGTTTCATTTACTCACTTAATGTCAAATGACCTTTTAAAAAGAAATTTTTACTATAATGATAGAGCAAAAAGAGAAGTCATCAATGTTTTCCTCTAGAACCTGATGACACATTCTCCTCTATGCCTCCTTGGCCCCTGGGAAGATTGAGATTACACTTATAGCAGTTTCTTCCTAACATTGATCCCACCAAGCATACCTCCAAATTTGGAATTGTCTGCAGATTCACCTTCAGTCCTCCTCTCACCTACTCCTGGGCTGTATCCCTAGTTCATTCCTTAGGATCTCACTGCTAGACTGACTGCTTACAAAACTCAGAATGGACTCAAGCTTCAGGCCACTGGTGGCTCCAATTTCTAACCTTGCAAAGCTGAAAAGATTACGGATGTCTCCAAAATTCCTTCACCAAAAACAAGGAAAAGAACAAATGAAACAGAGACAGAAGAAACAGCAGGGTCATGAGCTTGCAGGCGATGCTGTGGTGACCCCAATGGGGAAATAAAGGCCTGAAATTTTTCTCACTACCAAGTGACTTTGGTAGTCCTTGCCTCTTGACTGGAATACACCCTGAGAGGACTAAAGACCTCATCACTTTGGTCTTTTAAGTGAACCCAGATTTCAGCTACACAGCCAAGCAGTAATCACTTCATTATGTGCTTAGCAGATCAGAACCAGTGACAGCATGTCTGTGCATTGGAACACAAGGCACTTCCTTTATACTTCATTATGCCTTTTCAGAAGCAGCTTATGTCTCCTCCTCCCAAAGGGGATTGAATTTTCCAAGAACCCTCCATAGACACTCAAGCCTCCATTATGTATAAACATATATGTCTTTCTTCAGAGATTTGAAATATTTTCCATACTTAGTGTAGTTACTTGGCCATACTGTCTTCTCACAGTCTTCGGTCCTTTGTCATAGCATTGTGAGGTTGGAAAAATCCAGCTCCATTTCAAAGGTAGCATTTCTAGACTGTCAATGAATGCTATTTTAAGATTAACCTTTTCAGGGGCAGCCAGGTAGCACAGCGAGTAAGAGCTCCAGTGTCAGGATGACTTGGGGATTGAATCCAGGCTCAGACACTTAGCACCCACTCAGAAACACCTGGCCGTGTTACCTTGAGCAAGTTACTTAACCCCAATTGCTCATAAAAAAAAAATTCCCTTATCTACAAGTAGGGAGCTCTCTGATAATTAATACACATTGCTTATATGCTGGTTTTCTTTAACACACTTCTTATCGAAGGACCCCTCATTCAGCTATCAAAGTGATCTTCCCAAAGCATAGGTCTGACCTTATCATTCCCTCACTTAGGGGCTCTTCATTACCTCTGGAATCAAATATAATCCTCTGTGTGGCTTCTAAAGCCTTTCACAATCTGCCTGCCTTTCTACCTTTCTAGGCTACTTAAACTCTCCTCCACAAACTCTTTTATCTAGCTACAAAGGCTTCTTTCTCCAGACTCCGTATCTTTTCACCCATGGATCCCCGGATCTGGAATTCTCTCACTCCCCACTTTCACCTGCTGACTTCCTACAAGGTTAAGATCAAATCCTAAAATCAGGTTCTGCAGAAGACCTTTCTTCCTGTCCATAGTTGTTTGCATGTTATTTTCTCCAACTACAACATGGACTCCTTGTAGTTAGGGAGCACATTTTTGCCTTTCTTTTGTTTCCAGAGTGTAGCATAGTGCTGGGGACATTCAGCACTTAATCAATACTTGTTGATTTATGTTGGTGGTTGTTGAGTCATTTCACTTTTGTCTGATTCTTCCTTACCCATTTGGGGCTTCCTTAGCAAAGATAGCAGCGTGGTTTTTTATTTCTTGTCCAGCTTGTTTTACAATGAGGAAACTGAGTTAATTGACTTGGCCAGGATCACACAGCTAGAAAGTGTTGGAGGCCAGATTTGAACTCAGGAAGATCAGTCTTCCTGATTCCAGGCCCAGCACTGTATCGACTGTGCTGCCTAGCTTCCCAAGCTGATTTACTAACACCCAGATACTAAAAGCTTATATGTCCAATAGATAATAGTATTAACCTTATATTGATACTATTAAGTTCTGTCAACTCTCTTGGGGAAAAAAAAATAAATGTGCCATAGCTTTTAACAAAAAGAATTTTGAACCTTATTGAAGTGGGAGAAGGTCATAGGTCATCAAAAGAGGCTTTATTTGTCTCAATTTTGAGTTAAGCTGAAAAGGGACAGTGATTAAGTCAACAAGGCCACAAATATTTATTAAAGTACTATTTGTATACAAGACACAGTGCTAGTTGCTGGGAATACAAAGAACTTCCCTTGCCCAAATAGAAATTGGAGGTGGGGGGGGCCGGCGGTGAAGGAAGCAGGGAGAAGAGGAGCATATACATAAATACTAAGTAATTTAAGGAAGGAAAGGCTAACCAGTAGGGGTGGGGGAGTAAGGGAGGTTAGAGAAGGCTCCTTAGAGGAAGTGGCACCTGGCTGAATCTTGAAGGATGAGGAAGATTTAGAAAGGCCTAGAGAAGGATGGAATATAGGCCAGGACTAAGGGATTATTAAAGTGTGGCTACAGCTTGAGAAAAGAATTGGCCTCCATTTTGCTAAGAGTAAACAGGGAGAGATGATCATTTCTAACCAAAATTAGAAAAGTAAAAGCCAGAAAAAAAATACCCAGAGACCCCTAGTCTATTTCTTTTTTGCTCTATTCATCCCAGCCTTATAAATAAATTAAGAGTTTTCCTGCTCACTTTTTTTCTCTTTTTCTTCCAGCCAATGTTCCCCCATAGAAGATCTGGCAGTCAAATGAAGGAGATTAATTCTCTCCACAGTTTCCCTAACGCAGGTTCCTAACTTCCCATTTAAAGAAAAAAGTGTTCTAGCTCTGGGCAATCTCTAGCATACACACAGGCAATGTCCCCAAAATGCACCCTTTCTTTTGGTTGGTTATTTGGAATTGGGAAAACATTTTTTCCCCTCATAAAATGAAATGTCATAAATCCTGGCTTGTTTCCAAGACAAATTCCCCAAACCACAGAATGAAACCACAGTAATAACACCAGCCCTGAGAGCAAGAGGTTTGCATTAGAGTAGGGATCAGGGAGAAGCAAGGTGGTGAAGTGGGAAGATTCAAATTCTAGCTCTGCTATAGATGAGGTCTACAGACTGCATCAGTTACCTCTCAGGGACTCAGTTTCCCATCTGTAAAATGAAAAGGTTGGACTAAAGGACCCCAAGAATCCTTCCAGGTCTAAATCTATGATTTTATAATCCTAATTTTCACTCCAGAAAGAAGAGGAAGGACCACTTTAAGCCAAATTCTGAAGCAGGTAGTTCCTTTTTGGTATTCTACTGCCCTCAGTTGCCTCCTCCTGGCCCAGTGGCCCTTGGCCCATTCCTCCCTAAGGAGGGTTTACTATAGCTACATACCCAGCTGTGTCTTCTGCCCCCAGAGCTTCCATGCTACCAAATTAAGTAATTATGGACCCTCCCTCCATTGTAACAAAAAATCTCATTGACCAGATACAGATCATCTTGGCTCAGTGTAAAAAAGAAAATCGGGACTTGAATCCATTCACATGAATTTGGGAATTATTATCATCACCCTTAGCCTTCCAAAAATGTTTGAATTTTCAAAAGAGAATCTTTGTTAACTCAAAAGATCTCTGTTGGAAATTTCAGGTAAATAAGTTATGATATCATAAATCTAGAAATGGAAGGACCTTCAAGTTCATAGAGTCCAACCCCTTTATTTTACAGATAAGGAAACTGAGTCAGAGAGAGGTGACATCTTCAGGGTCACTCAGCTAGACAATGTCTGAGGCGAGATTTAACTCAGATCTCCAATTCAGGCAATATAAAGGAAGATGTTAGGAGTAGAGAGAAAATCCCTGAAGTTAGATCCTCTAGTGTTTGCTTTCCACAGTTTCTTCCCTTTCTCCACTTCTATATAGGCACTCCAGGGTTTTTCCCCTCCCCGCCTCCTTTAGCAGCATTCAGGAAACAGCAGCGTCAAGATGGCAGAAGTAACTTGGGCAACATCAGGAGTTGGGACTGGTTGTCATTTATAAGCATGGCTCATTTGTTTGTTGCCTATCTGTAAATCCAGGCTGCCTACATTCCTTAAGCTGACATTCTCTCTGAAAAGGTCTTCAGGGAAAGAGATTCAGTAATCATTCCAGGGTCAAACTATCTTTAAGACAGTTTCCACTATCCTACCCTGAAGTGGAAGAGAATTTGGTTCATCTGAATGCTTACATCCTTGCCTCTGAGCACAACTAAAGCAGAAGGAAAACTGCTTGTGGTCTAGTCTTTTTTGGTCAAAGACATATGCAGGGAGTAGGCTTACAAAATTAGATGAACTCTGCCCATCTGATATTATCACTGACTTTTGGTAGGAGTTGGAATTGTTACCTTTTCCCTCAGTGATTTCTTTTTTGCTTGTTTTCTTTGGTAAAGGAAACCTAGTGGCCCTCATCATTCTCATTCAGTGCCTTCAATAATGCATGGCTTGCTTCCTTCACCTGAAGGGTTTGAACATCAAGAGGGAGGTCTTGGCCTTATCACGTCTTGTAGATTTTGATTTCTTTTTCTGAGTGAACCGCTAGAATACAAGAGGCCGAGAGCAAAGTCTAATAAAATATAAAATAGTGAACTTAGAAGGATCAGTTTAAATGTAGTGTTGCCTCATAATTAGAAGACACATGGTATCATCCCGAGAACACTGGTCTGGAAAGGCGACTTCATTTAAAGGCTCACCTCTGACATATGCTGGCCATGTGACCTTAGGCAAGTCCAAACCTCTCAGCACTAAAGGGAAATTGTCAGAGTCTAAGAGAACCTCTTGCAGAGAAGGTAGTCACATGTATTGATAGGAGTTTCCTGATACAATACCTAATACTACCACCAAAATTATGTGTGTTTGTGTGTGTATTATATATACACAGATGTATAATTTATACATCTCTCTATATATATATATATTTATATACATAGGTGCATATGAGTATATGTGTGTGTGTTTATAAACAGGTTGATTCCCTATACCTATGGGCTGCCTTTGAGGGACAAGGGAGAGTTCTAAGAGAGGTAACTTTGACCACAGGAAGAAGAGGTCCCTGGTTAGTATGGTCCCTCTCATTATCTCTCAGTTCTAGACTACATATCATTTTTAAAATCTCTCTCACTCATCGTTCATCCACTTCCTCCTTTACCCCTTTCTTTCCCTTCCCTTCTTTCTTGATACACCCTCCCCTTCTCTTTTCCCTTCCTCTCTTCCTTCTCACACTTCCACTTTGACTTCCCTTCCCTCCTTGCTTTCTTTTCCTCTTCCCTCTCTCCATCCTTTCCCTCACCTTTTCTTTCATCTTCTTTCTCCCTTTCTTCCATTCCTTTCACCTCTTCCCTTTTCCCTTATATTTCTATTCCCCTCTCACCCTCTTCCTTCTCTATCTTTTAACCCCTTCCCCTTTCCTTACCTCTGCCTTTTCTCCCACTTCCCATTGTTCCTTTCTTGCCTTTCATCCTTTGTCCTCCTTAACCCATAGTCTCCCACCTCCCTTTCCTTTTTCTCTCTTTTCTTCTCTCTCTCTCTTCCTCTCCCCTTTCCCCTTTATTGTCCATTACATATCTCTAAAGAATTATGCCATAATTATGGAGAGAAGAACACTATACTCCAAAGAAGTCTAAAGATTCCAGTCAGAAGAACTGGGTACAAATACTGGATGACATTGGTGACTCATTTAACTCCTTTGGTCCTTTGTGCTTTCCTCTGTAAAATGATGGAGTTGAACTAGATAATTCTCTCCTCTTCTTTCCAGCTCAAAAATCTATAATCTGTGATTCACAACCTTTGAACAAGACACTTCAGGTGTCTGTGACTCAGTTTCCTCATCTGTAAAATTAAGATATTTGATTTTATTATCTCTAAGTTCCACTTAGCTTTAAATCTAGGATAGAGGAGTGAAAAGGTAGAAGGAAATTTCTAGAAACATCATCTGGAATGGACAGAGAAAAGAGTGTGATGAAGTGATTGAAATTCAACTTGATTTTCCTGTAAAGTCTATCAGCAATGTTCAGCTGCTGATTGGCAAGAAGCATCTAATAACCAGTTCAATACAGTTGATTGAGAGTCACATCCAGATGAAAAGAGGGAAGGGTGTTCTTTATAAGGCTGACTTGAATTTGAAACTAGGGGGAGGCCAATGCTCTCCGTGACAATATGTAATAAGGAAGCAAGAAGATGGAAAATGTCCTCTAAGAATGAATCACTGGAAGAATATGGAGTAAAAAATTCATTACAGGAGATGATAGCAAGCAGTATTAAGAAGAATGATGAGGGGTGGCTAGGTGGCACAGTGAGTAGAGCACCAGCCCTGGAGTCAGGAGGATCTGGGTTCTGATCTGGCCTCAGATGCTTCACACACACACACACACACACACAAAACTAGCCGTGTGACCTTGGGCAAGTCACTTAACCCCAACTGCCCTACCCTTCCCCCTCCAAAAAGCCAAAAAAAAAAAAAAGGAAGAATGATGAGAGAATGAGGACTGAGGAACTCTCCTAGATTAAGAATTTAAGGCAAATTGAGTAAAGCAATAGTCTACATTGATGACAGGATATTGCCTTTTTTGGCATGGATAAGTAATTGCTATATATGATCAATGTACAATGGCAGGGGTTCTTGTGTGTGTGTGTGTGTGTGTGTGTGAGAGAGAGAGAGAGAGAGAGAGAGAGAGAGAGAGA
>NW_027185761.1:33480130-33492942 GCF_028583685.1 Petaurus breviceps papuanus | reverse complement strand
ACAGAGAGAGAGAGACAGAGAGAGGGAGACAGAGAGAGAGACAGAGATAGAGACAGAGAGAGACAGACAGAGAAAGAGAGAGAGAGACAGAGAGAGGGAGACAGAGAGAGAGACAGAGAGAGACAGACAGACAGAGAGAGAGACAGAGAGAGGGAGACAGAGAGAGAGACAGAGAGAGACAGACAGAGAGAGAGAGAGAGAGAGAGAGAGAGAGAGACAGAGAGAGACAGAGAGAGACAGAGAGAGAGACAGAGAGAGAGAGAGAGAGAGAGATGCAATACATGCATATGGAGCTTTTCCTATAGGGAAAGCACCTAAAACTTCTTATGAAATAGCAGCAGCTTCCATTCCAAGGAACAGTGATATAAATCCACAGGTGCCTTCAGGAGAGAGGTCATCTAGGAAGTGTCTGACAATGGCTTCTGGAGGGTAGGCATCATTTCATTTTGTCTTTGTAATGCCAGCACTTAGCACAGTGCCTGTCACATAATAGGTCTTGATGATTGATTAATTCATACAGATCAGAGGAAGGAAATAGAAGCAATGGTGGGTATTGAATTTTTCTGAAGTAGCTGTTTGGTGAACTGACATTAGCTCTTGCTAATGTCCACTGCCTTTCCAGGTCACACAACATGGCACAGAACATTCCAAGACTGGTCAAAGTCAATGACCCATTTCAAGTGAGTCATGTGGAGAAAAATTATATTGCACAATTAAATTTGACATTACTCAGGGATAATAAAATGTTAGATAAGAAATTGAAAGTGTTTGAGGTATAGGTAATGTTTTTATCACTGCTACAAATTGAAGGCAGGCATTTCCAAAAGAAAAAGCAGACTAAGTATAAGAACAAATAGTTCAGAAGATTTCTAAGAATGGTATTTGTATTGCTGGATTGTGACTAAAAATAGAGAAATTATGGCCTCCTGTATAACAGTGGAGTACACTTAAAATAGGTCAACCTTGAAAATCTAAACAAAAGAACTTGAAATGAGAAGAGGTAGATAGGTCAAAAAAACTGACCCAATATTTCTGCCATAGGTAGCTATTATAGAGAATAGCTACAAGATAAAAAAGAAGATAGCAAAAGATTTCTAGCACTTTATGGGAAATAGAACACATGGAAACAAGAGATAAACCCCATGTCCTCAGGTGTCCATATCCAAATGCTCAAAGTATGTGTCACAAGAAATTAATTGGAGATTCTAAACCAACCAGGCAAATTTAACAATAGATGATACTATGAATCAGTGGAATGGAATTCATATCTGGAATATGGCTCTAGAACAGAGAAAAAGTGGGGTAGGTACAAAGGGAAGGGCATGGAATTTGGAGTCCAAGGCATGGGATTTGGAGTCCTGGGTTCAAATCCCAGCTCTATAAGCTGCCTGTTTGACTTTTGGCAAATAACAATCTTTCTGGGCCTTAGTTTCTTCATCTGTAAAATCAGGGGGTTGACCTCACTGACTTCTAAGATCCTTTCCAGCTCTTAATTTGTAAGACTATGAAAAGTGTACCGTAATTCAAAAATAACAGACTAGCTGAAGGATAGAGGAAGATATCGAGTAAGATTATGTACTAATAAATTCTATTCATATGGGAATATAGAAGCACAAAGTAGTGTGATATCCATTCAACTGCCTTTAATCAGTAATTAGTAGCTTCTTGTCAAATAGCAGCTGAGCATAGCTGATGTATATAAAGAAGGATCAAGCTTAAAGATCAATCTAATAACATTAAATTTAATGTGGATGAATGTTAACATATGTAAAAGTCCTATATTTGTGATTCTTACATTTTTTATTCCAAGGATAAGATAGTGTTGGAGCATGAAGGAAGGGAAGGCAGGTCATCTGAAAGATGTCCAGGAATTATAGTAGATCACAAAACAAATATGTGTAAGTAATTCAATATGGTAGTCAAAAAAGTTCATGGGATACTGGGCTTTATTCACTGAAAAATGTTGCCCAGGATAAGATAGGTTGAAAATGAGCTTGCACAAATGAATCTTCATGGGAGCAGCTAGGTGGCACAGTGAATACAGCACCAGCCCTGGAGTCAGGAGGACCTGAGTTCAAATCCAACCTCAGACACTTAACACTTACTTGCCATGTGACCTTGGGCAGGTCACATAACCCCAAATGACCTGTTTTCCCCTTCCAAAAAGCAAAAAACAAAACAGAACAACAAACAAACAAACAAAGAAAAAAACAATCAAATGAGTCTTTGTTCTGTGGCCAGTCTTAGATGCTACATTTTAAGGAAAGAAATTGATAAAATGTAATATTCGAGGAAAAGGATGTCCAAGATGGTGAAGGGTACCAGAGTCATGCCATATGATAATTGGTTGTAGGAATTTTGGTTAAGTTGGAGATGAAAAGTCTTAAGGAGAGAGGACTAGGGATTAAATATGTTCTATTTACCCCAAGAGGTAGATTTTGGAAGCAATAGGTGGGAATTACAAGGACAGATTTAGGCTCAGTTATAAGGAAACAGTTCCTAACAGTCAAAACTTTCCCAAAGTTGGATAGACTTTCCCAGGAATTGATAGATACCTCTTCACTGGAGGTCTTCAAGCAAAGTCTGATATGAGACTATATGTAATTCTATACTTCATATCCTATGAAATCTCATTCAGCGTTAAGTATGTCCAAATTGTGTGTGTTTCTTTCTGAATGGGTAGAAGAAATAATGAAGAGAAAGTTAATCTCATTCCCTCTTCTGAATGTATCCTATCCTGTCATCAAGGGCCATTTTCAGTTGTCTTAATCTGTATCTTGTCACTGGACCCAGATGACTCCTGAGGAGAAATTGAGGCTGGTAACTTTGCACAGCCCTCCCTCATTTAAATACAATTCACTTGCATGTTGTGACATCACCTCCCGGATGTCATGGTCCTCTAAGCACAAACAACAACAATAACAATCATGTGATCTCTAGCCTGGAAAGAAAAAAATGTCCTCTTCCAATAGAGACCAACTGACTCCTATAGCAGTCACTTTTCTCCTGACTTTTTTTTTAAATAACAAACTAGGTTCTCCCAAGACCAACCTTCCCTTTTCAAACTCACTTTTTCCTTCCCTTATACCCTTCTGTTGACCTTGGCTTCCCTTCCTCTTATTGGTCTTCCTAGCAGTCATTTGGTGATGACCTCAAAGAATTCCTCACTCTTTCTGGCTTTCCTTTATTACTTCTCAGGGATTATTTGCTTCTTCCTAAGTCATATTTTCTGTAGCCTGTATCCAACTGTTTATTGTAAAAGGAAAAGAAAAAGCAGGGAATTTACCTTATAAACTCTCTGTTCCCCAATTCTAATCATTCAATAACTTTCTAGGCAGAAAATATGTGACATGGATTTTCTTTTTTTCTCTCTCTCATGTTTCTGTGATTTATTCTGGAGGCCTGCATTCCAATTTTTTCCCATATATTAAAGTTTTTCTTATTATTTTTATTTATCTCAGTCTGCAGCTTTAAGACCTTTGTCAGCATTTACTCCTCTAGGAATTTCACAAATAAATCACTTGAATATATGTTATGTTTCTCTAATCTCTCTTGATAAGCTTTAGCCTCTAAATAGTATAGAAAATTATCTAATCATGCTTTAAAAAAACTGATAATGTATTCAGTAGGAAAATAAAATAAAAGAACAGCTATTATCACCACAAATCATATAATGCACAAATCCAGCCGCCATGAAATGGTACATTCTTTAGAATATAATTGCTAACAAAACTTGCATAAAACACTCTCCAAGAATAGCATCACCATAACTCACTGGGCACTTTGTATCTTCCTTATGAGCGTATCACATTGCAACTTGTAGCATAGTTATTTGCATACATTTCTTGGTCTCACTGCTAGATAGTGAACTCCTTGAGGGCAGGGATCATGGTCCATTTCATTTGTATCAACTTTAGTCCCTGGCACTTTGCCTTGTATCTAGTTAACATTGAATTAACAATTCTCTGAAGAAGTGCTTCTGTCCCATTTCAAAATGCCAGTAGTTCAAAAGACAAAGAGCCAAATGCAAAGCTGAATACTAAGTCCTTCCATGGAAAACATGTAAACAGACCAGAGGGTAGGGTTGATCAAACTGCCTTTAGCCATAGCCTGAGTAAAGATTAGCAAAAGGATTAAGGAACAATAAGATATGAATTCAATTTTCTCCTTCTTGTTCAGCCATTTCATTTCAGTCCTATGTGACTCTGTGGTACCGTTTGGGGTTTTCTTGACAAAGGTAGTGGAATGGTTTTGCCATTTCCTTCTCTAACTCATTTTACAGATAAGGAAACTGAAGGAAACAGCATTAAGTGACTTGCTCAGGGTCACACAGCTAGTAAGTGTCTGATGCTGGATTTGAACTCAGGTCTTCCTGACTCCTAGCCTAGTTCCCTATCCACTGCTCTGACTTCTAGTTTTCCTTTAAACAATACAGCAGTCCCATTTTTCAATAGGTTTATCTTTTGGCTGTATTCACATTATTCTTTTTCATTTTGGGTCCCTACATTCTTTTTGTCCCCATATCCACAGTGAATAGTTGAGGGGGCAGGGTAAGTATTTTACTAACTCCAACACAAATCTTCATCTCAACATACACACTCTACATCTATATTCCCTGAAAATTGGAAAACCCAATCAAACTATTTTTTATACAATGGCCCAGGGGACAGAGAGCTGACTTCAGAGTCAAGAAGACTTATTAGTTCAAGTCTTGATTCTGGCACCTCTGGTCACGTGACCTTGAGAAAGTCATTTAAGCTATAAATGCCGTGAGCAATTCTCTAAAACCCCAAATTGACTCTAAGAGGTACAACTACATTGATAAGTTGAACAAGCATTTAATGAAGTACCTACTATGTGTCAGGCACTTATGGAGGAATTCCTCCCCTTGAACTCCTTCCACGGATACAATCACTAGTCTGATGACGTTTTAAAATGCTGAATAAGTAACTTTAACTCTTTTAATAATGAATTGACCAGTTCCGGGATTGAATAAACCAGACTTGCATCGCTTTTATGAAGACAGTTAATTGCTCAAAGAAAAAAAATTCATGATATGGCCTATTGCTTGCCTAGTTTATTTTTTTTTGGGGGGGGGCGGCGTAGGAAGAATAGGAGATTGCTTGGAAACACACAGCAACAAGGATTTGAATATAAGCTGTAAATTCCATTTCTTTTTACTTAATCCTACAAAACCTGGACAAAAAGTACTACACAGACATATGCATTTTTCTTTCTATTCGAAAAAGAGCTAACTGTTTGTAATTACCATCTGTGTGGGCGGTTATGGCTGAAAAGACCAATTTAGGCCCAACAGTGATTTCCACACTGAACATTCCTGAATGCTGCCCCTAGATTAGCCTCAGCAGCCATTAGCAGGAGAGCTTGCTGCTATTTGTAACTGTCTCTAAATGGGCATGGATAAGGTCAAAATTTGGCACAGGGTTACATATTTTCTTGTTAGAGGCTCAGAATCTCTCTGATGGTACCTGATAAATACATGCAAATATTATTTTTATCAAATGTCTGGGTTGCTGGGATGTTTCCTGACTGTTTTCCCTTCTATCCAAAAAGGCTGACTTAAATTTTTAAAAGGGTGGGGGGGGTAACCAACCTTCAGGATCTACTCTTGCCTTTTCAGAGCCCCTGCCTGAAATCCTTTTTGGAAATGATCTTTCCCCCTACCCTGAGTTCCTTCCACCACTTACTCAACTCCTATATTTACAGTTTTCCAGTGAGATCTTTTCATGTGTGCACTTCTTACCCCTCCTCCCCACAGATTGCAACCCCCCCCCCCCCCAGAGCAGGGGTTAAATGTTATTCATCACTGTGTCCCCTAAGGCATCTCATGTAGAGTCAGCAGATAACCAATAAATGTTTGTGATTTGATAATGGAATGAAATGCTTGTCTGAGCTGCCTCACTTCCAGGCATAACTCTGGATGCCTTCAGCTGTGCGCCCCCTTATTAGCAGAATTAAAGGCTGATTGATCGAAGAGACATTTGAGGTAAAAAAAAATACATAAAAATAACACCCTATGAGTACTATAGCATTTTAAAAACTTGTCATAAATCATTATGCCTTCAATTCTCTGAATGAATCTAAATTAGCTTTGATAATATTCATGGAACATGTGCTCTAGCACATGAGAAATCAGGCAGTGAGTTTCAAGACATTCAGTCAATTAGACCTATCCATGCTTTCCTTTTTTGGTTGTTTTTCAATGGAATATATTTCTCAGAAGAATTCTGAGTGAAGACCCTGATCTTTGTCTCCAGAATGCTAAAAATATGGGTGAAAATTCAGATAGATGAGGGCTTCAGGGTACCCAACACCCACATCACTCAGTCAATAGATTTTTGGCATCATCTTTTATGTACAAAAGACTCTTTGCCAGGCACTGTGCAATTACAAGACATGGACCATGCCCTTAAGAAACTCATAGACTGATATGAGAGGGCTGTGAAAAATTATTAAAATATTACAAAAGATGGCACAGGGTAATAGGAAGCTAGGTGGTGGTGTGGGTAAAATAGTGGACTTCGACCTGGAAACCTGAGTTCATATCCTTCCTCAGACACTTACTGGCTCTATGATCTTGGGCTAATCACTTAACTGCTGTGTGCCTCAGTTTCCCTATCTATAAAATTGAGGTAATAATAACATCCACTTGACAATGTTCTGAGGACCAAATGGGATAACATAACATATGTAAAGTTCTTGGTGAACCTTTCAGGTTTCTGACTCCAGACCTCGTACTCTGTCCATTGCTCCACCTTTTTGTTTTGTTTTTGTTGTTTAGTTGTTTCAATCATGTCCAATTCTTCATGATCCCTTTTCAGGGAGTTTTCTGGGCTGAGGTAAGAGACTGGTTTCCTAGATTTGAACTCAGAAAGATAAGTCTTCCTGATTTCAAGCCCAGTTCTCTATCTGCTGATCTGTCTAGGTATTCCTATAAAAGGGGTATTAAATGATTCCTTCCCAGCTTTAAACTTCACTGAGTCTGTGGTTTTAAGATATGAAGGTGACTAGAAAGCAAAAACATTGAAAAAGAAAAAAATAGTGAATTTTCAGGTCATTGTTCATGGCAAAGACTTTTTTTTTTTTCCAGTAGATGTCCCTCTCTGAATCAGAAAACAGAAAACCCATCCCCTGCAAGCTATGGTTTGGTAGTTTGCAAATTATAATGGTCCTTCTCTTCCTCCCCTCTCTCTCAACAGATCTGGAAAACTTCAAAACACGAACAAGAAGTACAGTGTCTGTCCGCCAAGGTCAAGGGATGGTGCTGCTGTGTGGCCCCCCAGCTCATTCTGGAGGTAAGCACTACAGCAAAGTCCATTTTTGCCCATCAGTAACCTGCTCTTCATCTTGTCAAATGTTCTTTCCTCGATTGGCACCAGCTCAGGGGGAGAGTGCAATTTGTAAAGATTTCCATGATCCCTCAGGGCAGAAGAGAAATTATTTTGGGTGCCCATTGTAATCAGGATGTGAAAATGTCAGATTGTGAAAATGTTCCATCCCACTTAATACCCACCTGGCATGAGGGGAAATGACACCTGAGTAAACCTCTGTCAAAGACATCTTTCTGGATGAAGTGAAATAGCTAATGCTGCCAATATTTATTATTGACTTAACATGGCGTTGGAAGGACGGCACTACTTTCTTTTATCAGGATAATCTGGTTTTGGTAAAGATGAAAACAAGGATATCTAGGGATCACAACAGTCAGGAAGTCTTTAGGAAGACCATAATCCATGACTAATGATGTGCTGGATTAAAGACAGATATAAGGAGACTCAATAGATATAATTAAGACTCAATATTTAATTTACTAAATTTAAGATAAATATGATAAAACATGATCTTAGATCTGGGACCTTGGAAATCATTGAATTCAACCCTTTCATTTTACAGATGAAGAAACTGAGTCACAGAGAATTTGAGTAATTTGTCCCAGGTCACACAGGTAATAACTGTCAGAGATACCATCTGAACCTGGGGCTTACTAATTCCAAACACATGTCCAATTCATAAAGCCATGCTACCAAAAGAAAAGAAGTCATGTATCCAGGCACATATGGAGTAAATGGAAATTCACGTATTTTAACCCAATTCCAAATTCAGTATCCTTTCCACTGTGCCATGGTTCTTCCTTCAAGTAATGAATAATGGATAATAAAGAATTCCATTTATGTAGAGGTTTTTATCATTGATTTCCTTTCTAATTCCTTGCATTTTGTTGTATGCATTTACAGACATTATTCCAAAACGGGGTCCGGTCTGTAGGTTTTACCACACTGCCAAAGGTGTCTATGATACAAAAAAAGAGCCCCTGTACTCCTTCCAGAAAAATGGAAAATTGATCATTCAGGTCAAAATTCACCTCTGAATAATTGAGGCCAAAAGTATTAGAGGATAATAACATCGATGTTGGTGATCATAAAATCATAATCTTAGACTTTTAAGGGACCTTAAATGCTCTCTATTCTAATCCTTGAGGCTCAGAGAAATTTAATTCCCTAAGGTTTCACAGGTAATAAATAGCAGAGCCAGGATTCAAATCCAGGTCCTCTGACTCTAGCTCCAACATTCTTTCCATCACGATCCACTTCATTAACAATGATAGCTCAATTTATATAGTTTTTTTAAAATCACTTCCCATATATCATCTCCTTTGCATCTCACAATGTCCCTATGAGGTAGATGCCAGATATCATTGCTCCCATTGCATAGTAAAAAAAAAATTGAGGCTCAGTGGGTTTCCATGGCTATGAAGCTATTAGGTGCCAAAGGCTAGGACTGTATACATTTCTAATAAAGGACCTGGCTCTAGGTGACCCTACTCCTCTATACCTCAATGGCACTAATAAGGTTTCCCATCAATCCTGGCATCCACTTCACTTCAATTACTTGCTAATATGCCTTTGTCTTTTGTCCTATTTTCAAATGTCACAACTTTTCTCTATCTCAGCTGAAGTCTCAAGTAGGAGAAAAGAATTTATCAAATTAGTGATTTAGTTTCCTTTTGTGCTTTTAATGACAATTTTAAAAAATGCCATTGAGTGTTGGTTGACCTGAAAGATTCTGCCTGCGTTCCTATTTTTTAGAGAAGGAACCAAGTCTTTGTCTCAATAGTTTTCCATTGTGGAAGTCTTGTGTTCATTCCCTCCAATTTCATCAGTGCTTAAATATGAAAACACCTTTTATCAAAACTAGACTAACATTTAATTCTGGGATGCCAGCGTAAATGGAGGGATAATTCAGGAATCTGTTAATTGCTCTTCCTTGATGAAATCAGTAACAGGCGTGACAGTAACTCCAGAAATGAGATGAACAATGAAAGCATCTTAAGAAAAAACACTATAAAAAAGCATGAAAAAATCATGGCCACATGCATAGAGAGGACACAAAATCTTCTTCCCTTTTCCAGAGAGGAACACATGGACAAGCTGTACCAAAGTCTCCTAGATGTATATTTCTTTCCCGGCAGCTGCTCAGTTGCTCTAAAATCCTGTTCCTTGAGCTGTGCTGACATTCCTGACAGTTGAGACGGTGAAAGACAAGGAAACAAATATTCACATCATGAGCTTCATTAGAAACAGCATCAGCACTAGCTACACCAGCAAGAAAAGGAAGGAAAATTTGCAGACTGAAAAAGTAAAGGTCAAAAACTGAAAGAGGTCATCTCCTAGATATAAAGCAAGATGTGGTGTTGTTGGGGTTTTTTTTTTTTAACGAAACTGAGCATTTTTATGAAATTGTTCCTCTTCCCCCCACTTCATCCCTAGGAACCTGAAATCCACCAATGTGAAATGTACAATAGGAATCCTGTCATTGGGTTTCTGGTATGTGCATCTCCCTGCCTTGAGACTGGCAGGCTCACTGAATTATTGGGCTCACTGAGCATTTTAGTCCAAGCATATGGCATCCCTGTTGCAATCATAGGAGATCAAGCAGTGGAAGGAAATGAGTCAGCCTTTTATTCAATCAGCATGGTACTGAGAAATGGCATGAAATCCATTGTAAGCAATGCTGTGTGTCCCATTTTGACTGCAGTGTCGTGTGTCAGGCCAGTTCTGGGTAACAGGAAAATGAACAGCAATTAATCTATTTTGAAATGAGTTTCAGTCTGCAGGTAGTTCTGGTAATCTCACCATCACCGTTTGGCTCCTCATTTTGCTGGCTCTTATTCTGTGTATCTTGACTCACTTTCTATGTTGTTAAATAAATTTCACTATTGAATTTTGGCTTGGCCCCTGGAAAGTTTCTAAAATATGCTCAGCTTGTCTTTGGTGTTTCTTCATGGGAGAAATAAAAGGAGATTTTAGAGAGTTGGGTGAGACCAGGGATTTTCCTCACATGTTGGTTTTTTTAACCAGCTATGTAGCCCCAGTACTTGATAGTCTTCAACTACACCAAAGCTGAAAAGAAACAGGTGAGCCAAGGAACTTCAAAGAAAAGTTTTTATTTCAATTTTCCTCTCGTATGTAAATCAAATGAGTCTTGGTTAGATGGTCACATCTATTTGAGGAGAATATTCCATGCTCCTCCTTCAGTCAAAGAAAAGATCTGAAGTCTTCTGCTAGGGAATAGTCTGTGGATGAAAGTAAAATAGAGTCAGCTACAAGGATGTTGAGAAGGGAGATAAGTATCTGGGAGATGGGCTTATGGTGGGAGAGATACACTCAGAAATTCTGTTTTAGCTTTTGGTATGTAATAATTTAAAAACTCACAATTAGAAACAACATGGCATAATGCAAAATGAATTGACTTCAGAGTCAGGAAGATTAGGGTGTGAGTCCAGCATCAGATATATACTAAATGTGTGACCCTAATCAAGTCACTTAAACTCTTAGTACCCCCCAAAACTCTTTAAAATTATGTTACAGGGCAGGCTCTGATCTGTACCAATAAAGGCAATTTCCTCAATTAAAGTCCCCATATCAGTGAAATCACAGGTCTAGCCTAAAATAAATGCATAATGATAGTATATATAAATGCTTAAAAAGTAAGTTATACCATTTGATTCTCATAACAACTCTGGGAAATAGATTATTACTATTCATACTTTGCATATGGAGATAACAATACTGGTAATTCTGTCTCATGGGATGATCGTGAGGATCAAATGAGATGTTCATATAGCCTATGCATGACATCCCCTCTCTGTGTCTGACTCTGTCTCTTTCTGTATGTCTGTTTCCCGTGCCCTTTCATTGGCTCACTCACTCAACCTGAACTTGAATGATGGCAGATCATGGAGTTCCCAGAGGGGGTGGTCATGTTTCTAAAATGTATTTCATCAGGGTTTTTGGAAGAATTATATGTCTGCTCCTAAATACTCTAGCTTTGGAGCCCACACCAATGTGCTTTCCAATTAACAAATAAACCCAGATGACACCATTAAGTCATAAAATATGCTAAACAGAAGGCAAAAATAATAAGAATATGAATAGTATAATATTTCACTCCAAAAGTGAGGCACATATTATTTCACCAAAGCATACAATGTCCATAGGGAAGAGCATTCACAAACTTACAGAATTATAACAGGGTGATGTCTCCCTAGGGACATGTGTTCAGGACCATTCACAACTCCAGACTACTGGCCCTAATGTACTTTGTCTCTCTCTGGAACAGTCTGCTCAATATTGCATTGTTGGTAAGGGTTGCTCTTTCATTCCTCCACTAATAAATGTTTGTTTCCTTCCTTTCTTACCTTCTACTTCATACTCCGCTTAGACCTCTCAGCTCTTCCAGGCTGCCAAGGTGGTACTAAGTCAAAAGCAGAGAACCATAAGCGTAGTGTATGTAGAGCTTTCACAGGTCTTCCCTGAGAGATTTCCACTTTGCAGCCAGTAGGTAGCAGTGCCAGAAAATGTGGTGAAGCCTTTCTGTTCATCTCTTTCCAGAGATGATATCTCACCATTTCATATAGAAAATATTATGAAAACCTCCAAAGGCTACATAAATATCACCATAAGTCAAAGTCAACCAGTAAATCTATATGTAGGCATAGTAGAAATAAATCAAGCATGTCCCAAATGAGTCATTCAGCCTCAGAATTCAGAGAGCACCCAACTGATTCAATATGACATATTTCCCAGTTCTAAGCACTTTGCTTTGTTCTGAGATTAAGGACTCCTTGTTGAATTGAATAGCTCTGGAGATTAAGTAAACAGTAACTTCATAGAGCTATACAGACTTTCAGAATTTTGTGGTGCTTCAGAGAAAAACATAATCCTTCTAATACTTGGGCAAGTATCTACTCAACAACTTGTTGGACAAATGGGCATCTAGCCTTTGCTTGAAGACCTCAAGTAAGATGGCACTGGGGTATACAATTGCATTTTTAATATATCATTAATCATTAGGAAGTGCTCTCTTTTATCAATATTAAATTTTGAGTCATACTAAGTCATATTTACTATATAACCTTGGGCAAGTCACAGTGCTTTGTTTCCTTAAAGTCAGGGGGTCAGACTTAATGACCTCTAGATCTGTAAATATATATGATCCTACATGGGTGGGGAAGGGGAGAGTTAGCCTAAGAACCCCTAACATTAGCTACAATATTATTTCTATGGAAAAAGATGAGTTCTACATTCCAAAGTGTTTGTAAATATGCTTTTGAAATGTACATTGAATTCTATCAATCTGTTTAATTTTGGCTAGTTCTTTGGTGGATGCATGATTTTGTTGGTTTGGGTACTTGTTCCATTAATACAAATCTCAATCCTTCACTTAAGTTATTGTCTATCTATCATCTATCTATCTATCTATCTATCTATCTATCTATCTATCTATCTATC
>NW_027185761.1:33479898-33480120 GCF_028583685.1 Petaurus breviceps papuanus | reverse complement strand
TATCTATCTATCTATCTATCTATCTATCTATCTATCTATCTATCTATTGATCTATCTATCTATCGATCTATCTATCGATCTGTCTATCCCATCAGTCCTCCCTATAGCATTTATTCAATTTACTGGAGATCTTTTTTCTTTCTTTTAAAATCTCTGGAATACACTTAGACAGTATTAGTATAGTATAGTATAGTATAGTATAGTATAGTATAGTATAGTATA
>NW_027185761.1:33468421-33479888 GCF_028583685.1 Petaurus breviceps papuanus | reverse complement strand
GTATAGTATAGTATAGTATAGTATAGTATAGTATAGTATAGTATAGTTAGTATAGTATAGTATACACTTAGGTAGTACACACTTAGTCAATCTGGCTTACATGACTGATCACCCTCCCTCCTTAACCATCATTTGTAATATGCTTTACTCATGCTCACTATGTGTCTTTCTGTTGTCATTTGGATTATTTGTGATTTTAATTCTAATAATATGTGATTAAGATAACTAAAACCATAAGAAAATAGGTTTAGAAGTGGAAAGAACCTCAGAGATCACCTACTCCAACCCCCAATTTGATAAATAAAGAACATGAAGCCAAAAGGTACAAGACTGCTTGTCCAAGATCATGCAACTAGAAATTGGCAAAGTCAAAATCAAGAAATAAAGTTCTTGGATGCCAAATCCAACATTCTTCCTATTGTATCATGCTGTCTCTAGTGGGATGTTCTATTGGTAGTAATTTGAAATGAGTGAATGTGTGTTGTGATTTCCCAAATTCAGTCCATCTTTATCTCCTTCATCCACTCAAATCTGTACCCAATTCATGTAACATCTATCCAAGAAACACACGTTAAAGGACAAATTCAGTGAACTTCCTGTCCAACTGATTCATAACCCATGTAACATGTTTCTTACACCTAACTTGTTTTTCCAAAGTGAATGATTAAATCTATCTCTTTTACATTGCTATGAATTTTCCTGAAGTCTTTGTCATATGTTGCCACATACTATCTTGTTACAAGCAATGAGCATGTCATTTGTGAAGAAGAGCAATAGGAAAACTTTGCATCAACCAAAAGTCCTCTGGTTTGAACTTAACACAGAGTGTCTTTAGTAGTGGGGTCTTATATTCTTTGCACACCTTAATCAATTGGGTTAACATAAAGATGTATTTACCTCAAAAATCATCTACAAAAGCCAGGATCTCGGTTGGTTAAATTTTGTTTAGGTTTCTGATATAGAAGGAAATGATCGAACTCACCTTTACATTATTAGAGACCAGAAAAGTATCTGTTTCCCTGTCTTGTCTCTATCTTCATCTTTGTCTCTGTATCTCTCTATCTGTATTTGTTTCTCTGTGTCTCCCCCCTCTGTCTCTCTCCTACAGATCTCAAGTAAAACACAAAATATATAATCCATGTGGTTTTGAGAAGTTATTACTGCTATAGAGATGGACTAGCATAGAATCAGTGTATATGCAATGTGCTATTGTAAGCTAGTGCTCATCTGGACGGCTGAGGTCTCTCAAACGATCATTAGCTGAAAATTCTTATAAGGCCATCCTAGACTTCAACTTGCCTCTCTCGGGAAAGATAATATGCTTCAGATTCAATGGGCTTCAAGGCTAGGCCTAACATAAGCCCATGATGACTGGTGGGTTGACTCTATCAGGGCTCGATGAAAAAGAATCTCATTTTTCTCCTGGAGGTCATGACAACATCCACTGAGTCCTTTTTCAAACATCATTATGTGGGCACTGGTTGTCACAGTTCAGCCTGACCTTGAAGAATATTTCTTTTTAGGCCAATGCTGACTGAAGCCCAGGTGGTGGGCCAAGGGGACAGTTGGGTGGAATTCTCCCACTGGCCACACTAAATGCCTGACTATTGGAAGCTATGAAGCAATAGAACATATGTGATAAGTGTTGATAATAGACCCAGTTTATTTTCCTGCCTAGTTTCATGGGTGTTTTTGAGAAATAATAATAAAAGCTAGCATTTATGTAGCTCTTTAAAGTTTGGCAAAGAGGTTTGCATATGTTATTGTATGAGATTCTCATTGCAACCCTGTGAAATAATCGCTATTATCATCCCATTTTACAAGTAAGTAAACTGGGGCTGGAAGGGGTTAAGTGGTTGGCCATGGGTCATATAACCAGCAAGTATACAAGATGGGATTAAGCTCAAATCATTGTGACTCCATTTCTAGCTCTCTATATCCTGTTTTATCTAGCTGCTTAAAGTGACTGACCACTTTTTTCCCATAAAAACAATCATCTGTATATACACAGACCTGTCTCATAAAGATATTATACAGACTAGATGCATTAAGTTGTATTTTGATATCAATCTGTTCAGCAACAGACATTTATTAAAACCCAAAGCAGAAAGTGGCAGGTCAAGTTAAAGGGAAAGGTGAGTGTACCAAGATCTAATATTAAGACTCCCAATGTTCATGTTTGTAGATAGACTAAGAGCACACTCTGGTTCGACTCCCTACATTTATTTATTTTTTTGTTTATTCATTCATTCATTTATTTTCCACCTTCACCAAGTGAGAACAGGAGGGAGCCATATGGGCTTAAGAATGATTTTATGTTTTTGTTTTTTTCAGGTATAATATTCCAATACCTAGTCACAGAAGCATAGATGCAAAGCTTTCAGGGATCTTACAGGCCATTGAGTCCAATTGTCTCCTCCCTCCATTACAGATGAGGAAACTGAGGCACAGGGAAATTAAGTGACTGTCCCAGGGTCACACAGCTAGTAACTACCTGAGATAGGATTTAAAACCAGGTCTTTCTGTCTTCAGGTCCAGCTCCCTGTCACTGTGCCCAGTCTTATGGTGATCAACCTTTTCTGAGCTAGGGTTCACTGATAACATACAGCTCACATTTAATTCCTTTCTGTTTTAGTAGAACGCACCAGAGCTTGTTCTCTGGGGCCTGCCAGATCCCTGGGTCACCTCCATGCGGGGATGAAGCCTCAGAGTTGAATTTCAAGTCTAATCATTTGTTGAGGAAAGGAGACAAAAAAAAAAATAGCAAGGCAGACTGGAGCAGTTAATCAGCATTGATCACAGTGAGGGTACTTGTTCTTTTCTTATGTAAATATTTATGAAGTGGCAGCATTTGATATACCTGAGAGTCTGTAGGTTCCTTTGGCAACTGTGACTACTACTATTGGTATCCAAAATGTAATGAGTCTAATCCTTCCTCCTCTTTGTTCTTCTGCTGCATTTCCTGCTGCCATGCCTGGAGAAGCATCAGTTGAAACACAGGGACATAGATACACACAGAGAAGTTTGTAGAAAGCATTGCTTTCTTTTTTTTTCCCATTGCTCTCTCCACTCGTCTCTTTGGTGGATGTAGGAATTAAGGGAGAAAAGACCAGCACCGAACAAAGACTATTCTGTCTCTATGCTAAGCTGCATGGAACTCTATTAGGATGCATGGTTCTGATGAGATGAAAAAGTAGCCAGCTGTTGTGGGGGGCCTCTGATGGCAGCTCAATGACCCCAGCTTGTTTATACCAATGCAAATATTGGAGACAAATTTAACCAAACTACTAGCTTCTATACATGACAATCCATCTCCCACTGTTTGGTAGAATGCAAGAAGACCTGGGTTCAAATCTTACCTCTAAAGCTATATGACCTTGGACAAGTCACTTAGCCTCTGTTTTTTCCTCTTATTAAATGATAGGGGTTGGATCAGATGACCACTGACATCCCTTCAAGTCAAAATCTCTGATCCTAGGGGAAGCTAGGTGGCACCAGTGAATAGAGCACCAACCCTAGAGTCAGGAGAACCTGCCTTCAAATCTGACACTTAACACTTACTAGCTGTGTGACCTTCGGCAAGTTACTTAACCCCAATTGCCCTGCCTTACCCCCTTCAAAAAAAAAAAAAAAGGACCAAGAAAACCATCTCTGGTCCTATTATTTGTGGCTTTGAATAAGTTTCTCCCTATGTCTAGAGGACTTCTCACCTCTACTTCTTAAAATTATATATCAAAGGAACGAAGTCAAATATTTTCAATGTCATTTTTTCTTTTTTACATTATTATTTTAAACAAATACTAAAACTCAAATATACAATAAGAAAAAAAGAAATACATTATAAATTTAAATACAAAATAAGAAAAGAAAAAAAAGGTGCCATGTGCACAACAGAATGTAAGAGGATTCAAAGTATACAGCAATAAATTTCCATTTCAAGAAAGCCTATATGATAAATGCTACATATTGTGTTCAGAGCTATCTATCTTTTCTTTACTTCCTTGTAAATTTTCTTTTGTTCTCTGTTGGCACTTTTAATTTTGTTCTTTTATTCCCCCTCTGTCTCTCTACTCCCCCAAGAGGCTACAATTAAGTATGGAATATATACACATACATACATACACACACATCACATTTTTAAATATTCAGACATTTATACACCCAAAAATGCATACATACATGTATATATACATACATACACCTACATATTTACACATATACTTAGATAGCTATAATCATGCTCATATGTAGACATATATATTCATATGCATCTATGTAAGACTATATTATACTTGTCTGTCCTTTGTTTCTCTGAGGGTGGATATCTTCCTTCAGAAGTCCAAGACTTTCCACCTTTTTCTAAGTCTACCAACTCATCATTTCCTATAGCACAGCAGTTATTTCAACTTGCACTGTCTAGTTAATTTAAAAAGTTTAAAACAATGTTGATGAATATGGCTGGCATATAGTGTAGTTTTCCTATTTTTCTCTGTTGATTAAATCTATTTAAGCTTTAATATTGTCTAATATCATGATTACTAGCCCTGCTTTTTTCCCTAATAAATTCTATTCCTGATCTTTATTTTGTTTGTGTGTATCTCTTATTCCCTTGCCTTCCTCACTCTTCTACTATACTTCTACCCACTACTTTGCCCTCCTGTTATTTTACCTTCTCCCCCCTCCAAAGATCCCTCCTTTATCCTCTCCCCCCACCCTTCCCCTTACTCTCTTGTTTCTATCTGAATTTAGAAGACTTTTATAGCATTTCAAATATATATTTTATTCCCTCTTTATCCCATTCCCATTAATCTAGGCACCCTTCCATAGTCCCCCCCACCCTTATGCTATTCCCTCACCCCCTTATTTTCTTTACAAATTTAGAAGACTTTTATTCCCTTCTAAATGTATATATTGTTCTCTCTGTAATCCAGATCTGATACGATTAAGGTTCTCTCTAAAAATCCTTCCCTTTTCCTCTCCCCATTCCCTATCCCTTTTGACTTTTATTTCTTTCTGAATTTAGAAAACTTTTATACATACATACATATATACATATATACATATACATATATATATATACCAGTCTTCCTTACCCATCTAATTCCTCTGTATTACTTCTTCTCACACCTCATTTGTATAAAATAATTATGCTTTTTAGTTGTTCCTAAATAGCTTTACTTTTTAGAATCACATCATCCTCAGGTCTACCTCAATCTTTCTTTCAAACTACCTATAATAGTAATGGAATATAAAGATCCCCCTGTTTTGGCTTGGTTTTTGGTGTTAAAACCCAGAGCTTGTTAATCCCACTTATGGGATGGACTTGTTGATGTGAAAAGAGAGGGCTGGACTGGGAGGAGCTGGGATGTAAATTTGGAGAGACACAAGAGAGAGGCAGGAAGAATTTTTTGGAAGTAGCACCTTTGGAGGCAGAGAGAGACTGAGAGAATTGCTGAGGGCCACTTTGAATTGCCCAGGACTTTTGAGAGCTGCCACCCAGAGTTGCCAAGGACTGAGGAGACATGGTCTGTTATGCTGGTACTTTGTCTGTCTGTTTTGATGTTGTTTTGCCAGATTTGTCCACTGGTGAAGGACAGTGCTGTTGTTGCAGAAGGTTTGGAACCTTGCTGTTGGTTCAGAAGCCCTAAAGAAGGATTTTCTTGTTGTATGTTTACAGAAATCCTGGAAAAGGATTTTGCTAATGTTTTCAGGGTCCTAGGACTGTTCTGCAGACAGAGAATGAATTAATTAAGAGACTGGCAATGTATCTTGTGGCCTTGCTAAGCTTTGTCTCCCCAGCAACAAAGATTGCTGAGAACTTGCCTGGTGTCAAGATGAAGAAAAGACCTCCATTTGGATATTAAGTGCTGTACTTAAGCTTGTTATAACTCTGGGATAGATTCAATTGTGATCCAGGAGTGGGAAATTTTTGACCTTTTTGTGCTCTGTGATTGAATAAATGAATGTACTTTACTTATGATTGGAAACTAATCTCCATTTGAGAAGAGGGGCTTTGTGATGGACTAAATGAATGTAATGTCCAGGGGTAGGGTGGTACTTGATTACATCAGGTAGTACTTGGAGATTATTTAATCACACTTAGTAAATGCTGTATTTTGAATGATGTCATATTTTGATTCCCTCTGTTCTTAGTTTGTCACTGAATAAAATGGAGAGCACCTATGCTGGTATTTTGAACCTTGGGAAGTTGCCTTTGCTTGGCATTACATTACACTACCCAATTACTAATAACAATCTTAGATACATGTTTTACATTTTTTCATATAAAAAGTAAATAGTCTGTCCTTATTGAGTCCCTTGTAATTAGTCTTTGATGTTTACCTTATATTTCTCTTAGATCTTGTATGTCAAATTTTCTATTAAGTTCAGGAGTTTGAGGGGATTATTTACAACAAAATCCTGAAAGTATGGCAATTCATTAAATATTCTTTTTCCCTCTTTCTGGATTGTGCTTAGCTTTGGTGGGTATATTTTTGACCACGACCCCAGTTCTTTTGCTTTTCAATATATAGTGTTCCAAGACTTCAGTCTTTAGTGTCACCACTGTTAGGTCTTGTGTGATTCTAATTGTGGCTCCACCATATTTCAATTGTTTTCTTCTTGTTTCTTGTGATATTTTCTCCTTGAGCTGGGGGTTTCAGAATTTGACCATGATATTCCTTAGGTTTTTCTTGTAGGGATTCTTTCAGGTAGTGATTGTTGGATTTTTTTTCTGTTTCTACTTTCCCCTCTTGTTCTAATTCTTAAGGAAATTTTTCTTTAATTATTTCTTGTATTATTGTGTCAAGATTTTTTTAAATCATAGCCTTCAAGTAGTTTGATTATGTTTTCTCTTCTTGATCTATTCTCTAGATCAGTTGTTTTTCTTATGAGATGTTTCATATTCTCATCTATTTTTTAAATTTTATATGTATATACATATATATGTTATTATTTTTTGGTCTCATAACTTCAATGGCCCAATTCTAATTTTCAAAGAGTCATTTTCTTCCTTAAGATTCTGGATCTCCTTTTCTAGTTGGTCAACTTTTTTCATAATCTTGTTTTTCTTGGACTGTTCTTTCTTTTTAAAAAATTTTCCTCAATCTCTCTCATTTGATTTTTAAAGTCTTTTTAAAGTTCTTCTATGAATTGTTTTGGGGCATGTGACCATTTGATGTTACTCTTTGGGGTAGGAGAGGCTTTTTTGTGTCAATATCCTCTTCTGAAGATGAACCCCTGTCTTCTCTACTCCCATAGTAACTTTGTATAGTTTTGTTCCTTCTTCTTTGCCTGCTCACTCTTTTTTAAAATTTGTAACAATTTAAATTATTGTAATCACCTCTAGTCCTATGACATGGAGGATGATGCCTCTGGCCTCAAATCCTCCTTCAATTTTCCCCTCTGGTCTGGAACTAAAACCAAGAACCCTGCCCTCCTGTAAGTGTCCACATCTAGTGGGGTCACCACCCCCATTGCTTATATACTCATTGGGTATGTGCTGGTTCCTTCTTGCCAGGGCCACATCTCAGCAAGACAGCTGGGCCTGGTATCCCTTATCAGCAGAGATTCCCTCAATCTTCCTCAGCTCAGATGCCCAACTCCCCACATTGTGTGGGAGGTGAAAATTCCTGTGACTGGGGCCAAGGCTACCTCCAGACCCAGCTAGCCTATGGTTCACTGCTTGCTGTTTCAGTGGAACTATCCTGGAGCTGTTTAGACTTCACAGGAACCAAATCTCTGTCCTGGGATTTTTCTTCAGATCTCCCATTTCCCCAGGAAGACCACTGTTCTGCTCTAACTCTTTTATTTTATTTTATTTTATTTTTACCATTCTACATTTGCCCTGAGGTATTATTTTTTTTGTCTTATTTGTGGGGGGGGGAATCTGGAGAGCTTGGAATTTTGTGACCTACTCTGCCATCTTTGCACAATTCTCTTCTCAGCTATCTCTAAGTAGTTAATCTGTAATGCACAATGATGCCATTGACAATCTCCTTTTCCTTTATATTTTCTTATAAATTCTCTTTTTTAAACTAGTCAGAGGCTTCATGACTCACCACATCTTTGCATATCTATTTAAGCCACAGCAATGCTTGTACTTGTAGGAAATGAGTTTCTAAAAGCAATAAGTCTTTCCTAATGCTAGACTAATTCCAGGCCTTATCTATATGGCCCCTTTGATTTCCCAGACCACTTACAAGAAATGGATTTCTTTTTCATTTTGTAAGTTTTCCAGGGTTACCTACTGGAAGACTTGGACTTTCCTTTCTCCATTTATTTCTGGTAATCATTCCATCCACAGACTTAAATGTTTATGTACTTTTGAACGTATGGCAACACCCAGATTAGCTCACCTAGAATAGAATCCATAATTTAATAAATATCAACTAAAAGTGATCACTTTTCTTCTAGCAGAAAAAATAAAAACATTTCTACTAGTTCTTATTCGATCTATTCTTCTTTACATTTGAGGGTCTAATTCCATGGATCATTCACCAGTGAGAGCCTGTGAACTTACTCAGTTAAGAAGGATTCCCATGATCCAATTTTTTTCCTGCTATCTATTGACTCCAATGATAGGTAGCTTATAAGTATATTTATGGATGTGGTAAGAGAAAGCTGTGAAATCCTTTGGAGTCTCTGGAAAACATTCCTTAAGTTAAAAAAAATTATTTTCAAGTTTGATCCTTATAATACCACTCAGGCAAAATGAAGGCCCAACCAAAAGAAGACTTTTTAGAATATGAGATTTGATCCAGCATCTAGACAATTAACACAGACTGGGATTTAATTCAGCTGAATGCAAGGCTCTTTCCTTTGGCATACTCCAGGCAGGGAAAACAGGGGAAGGTGATTTTGTACAGAGTAACTGGGGTTCATTGACATTTGAGGAATCTGAGAAAAGCCATTATCCATTCAGTAAAAGAAATCCAGTGATATACCAGTTGCAGCAGCTCCAAAGATTAACGAAAGTTTTCCAATGGTATGAATCTGACAAAGCAATTTGTAAATAACCCAGTGGGTGTTCACCGTGAGTCATGGGGCAACCAATCTTATTTTAAGACCCTCTGGAAATATAGCATATGAATCTGGTACTTTTAGATGAAAAGAAAATGAGTAGTTCTTTTGATACATTTTCAGAGGAGAACTGGCATGTTGGTTGGCCAGTGAATCATGGTGTTACATTGTGTTAAACATCCTAATGATGCAGGGTGATGGATTGATGAGGTGCTGGCCAACTCCTGGGCATTTGGAAATGAAAGCTTTTGGGGAGCTGGAATGAAAGGCCTTTTGTCTTGAACAAATAGGATATTCACCACTGTCAGGTATCAATCTGATCTTAAAAGTCTCAAAGAGCCAAGAGAAAATTGACCACTGTGATTTTCTCTAGATGTTATTTCATATTTTAGGAGGGTTTCAGATTTGGATTTGATTTCTAAGCATGTATAAATGAAGTCTCTGCTTAGTCATTGTGAAATCCCACCAACACAGATCCCAACCAGTCTATAACTTAGAAGTTAAGTCCTAGAGAGAGGCAAAGAGAGGTTAAGTGACTTGCAAAGATCACAGAGCATGTAAGTGTAACTAGATATTCCTGAGCCTAGGTCTCCCTGACTCTAATAGTCCTGACTTCAGACAAATATGCACTAACATGCTACCCATAGCCATTTAAAAAGAAACCAATGGAGGAAAACAAAGTGGATAATCACAGAGAACATAAGTGCATTTGTTAAACACATAGTAAGCACTTCATAAATGGTTACTAAATTAAGTGGAAACATCATGCTTAAGATGAAGTGTGACATAATGATCTCAAAGCAAGGAAGACTTGGATTCATGCCCTGCCTCTGACACATCCTGGCTGTATTAACCAGAGCGGGATCATTCACTCTCTCATCTTCAGTTTCCTGATGTGTAAAATTAGGGAAAGGCAGAATGTTGTTGTAGATAAAAAACTGACCTTGGGTTAAGAAAAAAAAAACAAAACTCAGATCTAACTCTGCTTTTGACACATACTGCCTGTGTGATCCTTGAAGGCCATACTCCAGAGTGCTTCCAACCAGATTCAAATGTAATTGCTATATATTTAACAAAATGTTAAAAATTCAATATGCAATGATAATTATCTATTATATAGATAAGTATATATCAATTATATAATTATCTATTATATTATTAAAATAAATAGGTAATAGATAATGTTAATATATGTTTTTTTAAGTCAATGTACAGTAGTATATATGCATATGGTTTAGTGGTCACCTTTCTATTTAAGTATGACACCACTACTATAATATTGGAAGTTAGAGAGAAGGTGGTAATCTGGATTGGTAAAGGGGTTTCCTCCCCTAAGGAGTTCCCTACACCAATGAAATCACAGGTCCAATCCCTACATCTATTACTATATTTAGAAAGGTGAAACAATACAGGAATTGAGTCATGACATTTTGCCTGAGAAATTGTCTGTATCAGAAGAAATACAACTGAGTCTGTGGGATGAGAAAAGAATCGGTTCAAAAGTTTAAAAAAAATGCAGCCAACTGGTTGCTTCAGCAGTATGTGCCAAATAAGCTATTAGACAGAAGATTGAACAGATCAGACTGATTTTTCCTGACTGAATTGACCAATGACTCTGGCATTGTGTGGACACATGGGATAGTTTCAAAGTGCCAATTACAGTGGGATCATGTAAAAAGCATTTTTTGTTTTTACAAAAAGGTTCGTTGCTTCTATGAAGAGAGGATAGTCCATAGGCTTTCCATCCAAAGCCCCATGATTCTATAATACCCCATTTGTCTCTATATATCTTTTTACTCATTTCATATTATTCCACTTCCCACCTTCTCCATTCCAGTCAAATGACAGTGTTTTAGACATGATATTCCATCTCCAACCACTAGGCTTTTCCCCATATCTGGAAAAAGCCCTTCCCCATTTTCACATATTTGAGTCCTTCTCTTCATTGAAAGCACAAATTGAGGACCAGATCCCTCTCCTCCCACCAAATCATTTGTAGTGCTCTCTACTTTTTGAAATTGTGGTGTATCAGTTCACACATAATTTGTATTTTATCTGTATACATGTTATATCCGAACTACTTCCCTACTCTCTCAACAAGGCATCAACAAGCATTTTTAAAGCTCCTACTATACTCCAGCAGTCAAGTTAGCAAGAGCCTACTATGTGCTGAGGACTGTACTAAACACTGAGATACAAAAATAGCCAATATGACAGTCTTTGTCCTCAAGGAGCTCACACTCCAATGGAGGAGGTAAAAAGCAAACAAGTGTGTACAAATGATAAACAGGGAGTAATTTTAAAAGGGATGACACCAAAATGAAGAGATACTGGGAAAGGCTTCCTGTGGGCTGGCAAAAGTAGTATGTTGAGTGCTGGGAAAAGAAAGAAAGAAAAAAGAAAGAAGGAAGGAAGGAAGGAAGGAAGGAAGGAAGGAAGGAAGGAA
>NW_027185761.1:33413728-33468321 GCF_028583685.1 Petaurus breviceps papuanus | reverse complement strand
AGGAAGGAAGGAAGGAAGGAAGGAAGGGAAAGAAAGAAAGAAAGAGAAAGGAAGAAAGAAAGAAAGAGAGAGAGGAAGTAAGGAAGGAAGGAAGAAGAGGAAGAAAGAAAGAAAACTAGTACCTTGCTCTTAAGGAACTCATAGTAGAATCACAGAATCATATATTTTAAGCTGTAAGGGACCTAAGAAGGTAGTTCAACCCCTTCATTCTCCATAGCAGGTAACTAAGGTCCACAAGGCTAAGTAACTTGTGCAAAGTTATATGGGTAGGATGTAAGCATCAGAAGTAGTATATGAACCCAGGTGCTCTGGTTTCACAGATAGGGTCTTTTCCACTGAGTTAACTCCGAAACATAGAGCATATAATTAATAAATGCTTGTTTGATTGACTTAGGGAAGCAAACTGTTCACTGGCCCCCAATCCTAGAACAGTGTCTAGCGCGTAGTAGGTACTTTGAAAACATTGATCTATCCTTGGGACATATGGGCTCCTCTGATACTTCAAGCAGGGTTCTGAAAGCAGCAAAGAAAGCAATTCTTCTCCCTTGCTAAAGAATTCCCTGACATTCTCATGTCAGCTAGTTACAGGTTAGCATATTACTGAAATCTCTACTGTCAAATTTAACCCCTGGAAAGAAGTCATGTTATACTAACACTCCCCAGGAATTAATAAATACTTATGACAGCCCCAGCTGGATGTACAGTCATTCTTCCTAACAGTGTGTTTCAAGAGTACCCAAAGAATCTCAGAGTTCATGTAGTGAAATGACTTAGAATGTATACATATCTCTGAGTCCCCCAAATCAAAACAGGTGCCCCCGTGGACACTGAGATACTGCCACCAAAATTATTCAGATCTTTCATTTGCAGGTATTATCTTTTCATGGCAAACTCAGGCTGGTCCACTGAAGAGAGAATAGGGTTTGGGATTTTAAGGCTGCTGTTTCAAATAGTAGATTTTATTCTTTTTGCAGTTGCTTCTTATTGCCAAAAGAAGTAGCTAAGAAGTCAAATCCTAGAAAAAAAAAACATTTCAATTGCAATATATTAAACATAAAAGAAATTCTCTTTCCTACTCCTTCATCTGTGAGCCGTGTCACCCAGGCAATTTAATAAACATATTCCCAACCCATCATCCCTTAGGTATGAACACTTCCAATTGAGTTTACTGAAAATTGTAGGTGTGAATGGGATTAAAGTTTGAGCTCTGAAGGATTATGCAAACTGAGGTCCCATGGTTACCAGGAAAAAAAATAAAAGGAAAGGAAAAATGTGAGCAAGTAATCTATTAAAAGAAATCGAATCTGGGGCTGGCAGAGAATTTCAAAGCAAATACCTTTTTGAACCCAAGAGAGTCACATGACTATATTAGTCACTTTGACCCATTTGATAGCAGGCCATATGAAAGAAACAACTTCCCCATATGGCTAGGCAGTCTGAAGCAAGATTTTCAGTTATAATTTTAACTTCCTTATTCTTAAATTCTGCAACATAAAAATATTTTATGGACCCAACTCTGTGTTTTTATATTTCAGATTGGACAGGTTTTTAAACCTTGACATAGGCACCTTTTTTTTCTTGCTTTTTGGAGGGCAATTGGAGTTAAGTGACTTGCCCATGGTCACATGGCTAGTTTTTGTGTTAAGTGTCTCAGGCAGGATTTGAACTCAGGTCCTGCTAACTCCAGGGCCAGTGCTCTATTCACTGTTCCACCTAACCACCCCTGGGTGTATATTTTTTTGCTTCCTTACTCCAGGCTATTTCTGAGATCTCATCAGCACAAAATCCCCATGAATATCCCTAGTTCTATGGTACTGCTTCATTAAATATAAATGTCATTCTAATATTTTACTTTAGCCATGTGACCTTGGGCATATCAGTTAACTCCTCAGAGATGTAGCATCCTATAGGTAAAATGGAGATAATCCATCAAGCAACAAACATTTATGAAGTATTTCCTATGCATTGGGCTTATAGCTGAGAACTGGGGACACAAAGAAGGAAAAACACATTAATGACCTATGGAGGATCAAATGAGAGATCGTAGATAAATCCTGAAGCAAATCTAAATGGATGTTCTTTCTGTTTTTCCTCTCCCTCCTTTTCTTCTTACTCTTTTCCCCTCCTACCTCTTCTTCCTTCTTTTCTTAATTCTCATCTTCCTCTCCTCCCACTTCTTCCTTTTGTTACTAAAGTACTACTTGTTGAACCTTTTAACATTTTAAAAAATATTTTTCAATTAATGAAAACCTACCTTCTCTCCCTTTAACTCACCCCCTCCCATTGAAAAACAAAGTTAAATAAATATTAAGAATAAAGCAGAGCAAATTTTTGAAATGGCCATGTCATGTATTCACATATGTGGGGAGTGTGTGTATATGTATTTATAGATATATACATATATATTCATATATGTCTACGTGTATGGGGGCGGGGTGGTCTGCACTCTAATCTATCACCTCTGTCTGGAGGTATGTTTCTTCATCCTGAGTCCTCTGGAATCATAACTGATGATTGTTTGATCAGATTCCAGTCCATAAGTCTTTCAAAGTTGATGGTTTATAAAATATTTTTGTTATTGATTGATCTTAATTGATCTTAAGATTCTGTTCATTTGCTCTCCGTTGGTCTTCACAAGTTTCTCTGAAAACATCCCTTTCACCATTTCTTATATACAGTAGTGTTCCATCACATCAGCCATTCCCCAACTGATGGACACTCTCTTAATTTCCAACTCTTTTTTGTTATTATTCAGTTGTTTCAGTCATGTCTAATTCTTTGTGACCCCATTTAGGGTTTTTTTGACAAGGATACTGGACTGGTTTGCCATTTCCTTCTGCAGCTCACTTGACAAATGAGGAAACTGAGGCAAACAGGGTTAAGTGACTTGTCCGGAGTCACCCAGCTTGCAAGTTTCTGAGGTCAAATTTGAACTCAGGACGATGGGGCAGTCTTTCTGACTTTGGGTCCAGCACTTTATTCACTGTGCCACCTAGCTGTCCTCCAGTTCTTTGCAACATAAAATGAATCGATAAAATTGTTTTCTTTTTTACCTGTTCCTATTTCTTTTATCTTTTTGGAGTATAGATAGACCTAGTAGTGGCATTACGGGGTCAAATAGTTCAAACAATTTATTTTCTGGAGGGTAGGGGAGGATAGTTCCAGATTGCATTCCAGAATCACTCCACCAACAACACATTAATTTGCCTGTTTTCCCACAACTTCTCCAATATCTGACCCCCCCCCCCATTTTTTCAACTTTTCCAATCCAATGGATGAGAATAATTTTGAAATATTTTTAAAGACTCCTGAGAATCCCTCTCCTCAAATTTCTGTTTTCATGAATAGATTTTACTTTAGCTTACTTAACTTACTTAAGTGAGTCCACTTTTGTTTTCGTGTTCAAACCCAAAGCTATTGCTGCTAATGGCAGTGACAGTAGCAGGGCAATACCAATCTTTAAGGGAAATGAAATTTTAATTCTGTGTGTGCTGGGAAGAGGGGGATGGGAAGATGAGTTGGGAGATCTATAGGTGAAGGGGGCCTTTGACCCTCAACTGGTTATGACAGTGTTTTCAGTCTGAAAATGGCAATTGCTATTAAAGTCAAAATTATTTCCTTCCCTGAACAGAAAAAGGACAATAGTATGGGTATAGGGGGAAGTGGGGGGGGGGGGTAGTTTGAATTGGCACTAATCAGTCTTGCTTCTTCCTAGGGATACTTGGGCATCTTACAGGACAGAGCATCTCCTGCCTGGGCACTGAGCCCTGAACTCAGTGATGTACACTGGGTGTGCAGTCAGCCAGGCTCCTCAGTCTTTTGACTTTCTGTAGTTGGAGGAAAAGAAGAAAAAGAAAGGGAAAAAAAAATCATATAACATAAACATTCCCTTTCCCCAATTGGCACTGTAGCCTAGTTAAGAGAGCTGCATTATGCTAAGAGGTTCAGCTCATTCTCAGGTTAAAGAACTTTAAATTCAAATTGACATTGCTTTCTATTTTTACTTCTTCGTGTTTAATATTTAAAAAAAAATCAACACACTTATCTCAGCTGGGGAAATGCAAGGTTTGGCATTAACAAAAAGCAGCCTGTGAATATCATAGGCAGAAGATGGGAAAGTAACCAGTCCAGAAGCTGGCTTAGCTCAGTGACTGTGATCTGAAAAAAAATGTCCTCTTTTATTCTGTAGCAAATAACCATACCAAATTTGTTCCCTACCCCAGACTACCCCTTTGTTCTCTGCAAAATCCCCTGTACCCAGCAGCAATCCTTTAACTACCAGACTCAATTAACATAAGTTATCTCATTATGTACTTGCATTCCAGATAGTACATAAACAATGGAAAGTCAATTCAGAGTTAAATCCCCTAGTACTGGGTTAACTGAGGTAAGCCTAGGAGAAGTTTGGTCTATCTGCTTTTCAAATGGAAAACAGCTTGTGTCCATTCAATCACTAAGGGATTTTTTGCTTCTTAAACATAGATTCTGTATGACTTTCTTACCTTAAAATATTGGGTGTAGATCCCTACCTGGTTGCCTTGAATGTATTGGGTGCTTAAATAAATATTGACTGAATGAATGAGGAAGAAAGAGAAGGAGGAAAACATAAATTAGCATACCTTATTTATAGCTTACATTCTTCTCTAATTGTTATTCAAGAAAGGGAAAATAGCCAGCTCTAGAATGCTTTGCTTTAATATATATTCATTGTGGTTGAGTTGGAAGGGCTGCCAGTCCAGAGAAAAGGTATTTGTTAGGAAACACCAAATAAGCTAACCTTTGGGAAAGTGTTTGGAAAGTGTAAACTGCTATGCAAATATGTCATTATTATCTGAGCAAAGCCTTGAACATAATAGCCATCAATAAATATTTACTGTTTTCTACAATCCAAAGAATACTTATAAAGCTATTCCTTCCTTCTGTAAAACCCTTATATTTAAAGCCAGGAGAGTCCTTAGAGGTCAAATCTAATCCCCTTATTTTACAGATGAGGAAACTGAGGCTAAGAGAAGATGAGGAGAAAACTTGACCAGATTCACACAGCTTGTTACTCTCAAACTGAGATCTTTCTCAATGCAAGCCCAGCTCTCCATTTGCCATCTAGCAGTCTCTAATTAGCAATTATCTACATCGTGAGTAGCACAGATAAACTGAGTTTGGTTCTTCAGTCATTTCAGTCATGCCCAACTCTTGCTGACCCCATTTGGGGTTTCCTTGGCAAAGATAATGCCATTTCCTTCTCCAGCTCATTTCACAGATAAAGACACTTAGGAAAACAGGTTTAAGTGACTTGCCCGTGGTCACAAAGCTAGTAAGTATCCAAGGGTATGCAGATTTGAACTCAGGTCTTCCTGCATCCTGGAAAGATATTCCATCCACTGATCCACCTAGCAGTCAATTCTGTTTCTCAAATTGTGGGAAGAAAAGAAAGTAGGATTTGGACTGAGATAACCTCTATCCAAATTCTGGCTTTGCATTTACTACTAGTATGACCCTAGGTAAGTCGTTGAACTTCCCTGGACTTCAACTTCCTTATTATAAAATGGGAGAGGGGTGTACTAGATGACCTCTAGTTTTAGAAAATGTCTTCTAGTTCTAAATCTATACCTAATCAATCAGTCTACAAGTATTTATTAAGTACTGGTTGTAAAAAGACAATGGGCGGTTCCCTGTCCTTAGGAACTGATACCTAAAGGTTGAGACAACATGCACACATCTGGATATATACAAAGCAGATGTAAGGTAATATTGAGGAGGACAGAGAGGGGAGAACCAGCAAGTAGGAAAGGCCACTCACTGAAGATAATACTCGAGACAAATCTTGAACTAGGGATTGAGATTTCAAGAGATGGAGATGAGAGTGGTTCATTCCTGGCATGTCATGAGAGACATGCACGTATGTAAAAACCAGTTAAGGCAGTCAGTCAATAAACATTTATTAAATGCCTTCTATGTACCAGGCACTGTGCTAAGTCCCTTAATGCCCAAATGCCCCAGGAAACACTCTAGGATCATCAATACACAGAAGCTTTGTCAACAGCTGTGGAGGTAAGTTCAACAAGGAAGCTTCCCTTTTCTGAAGAAATCACAGGTCTGCACAAAAAAGAGGGAGAGGGATGGGAAAAAAGGAAAGACCACTCAAGAAAAATAAATCAAATATATGACATAAATTTGTATGCATGGGTGTGTGCATACATGTATGTGTGTGTGTTTTGTAAACCTTAAGGCTATCTATGTATATCTATTTGATGCTATTTTTGTACGTACACATGGCTAGGTGGTGCTTTGCTAAACATTCCAAATATTTTATTTGATCCTCATAACCATTCTGGGAGGCAGATGCTGTTATTATTCTCATTTTACAGATAAAGAAACTGAGGCAAATGGAGTTCTTTCTTTTAAGTAACTTGCCCAGGGTCAGGGTCACATAACTAGAAAACATCCAGCATTCTCTCTACTATGCCACCTCCTCCTTTTTCATAGAGTAGGAGGGAGACAGATATAGAATATAACCCAATCCCACCTGACAACCTAACCATCTGACCAGCTGACCACCTGACCAACTCCCCTTCTGCCGAGCTGCCACTCCGGAGAGAAAGAATACAAAACAAAAGTTTACAGCTTTGGGTCAGTATTATTAATTTCATTGTTGTCATTGTGGGTTGGAAAGGGGAGATTAGGTGGGAAATATCAATGACAAAAAAAAATGGAAGATATCAATAAATATGTATTTTGAAAAATTATACCCCCAGAAAAGAAACATAATCTTTTGGGTACTTCTTTTTTGGCTATTCTATTCCTACTTTATTGAAAATTAGAAAATAATTAGAACATTAGAAAAAATCTAATTAGAAAATTAGGGGAAAAAACATATTTTCTTTTTTTATTCAGAGATTCTAGGAATAATCTATGTTTGGGGTTTTTCCTACTGTAAGACCCACAAACTACACTGCCTTTCCTTGCTTTTCTCTGTGTCCTGTAAAATTGGATGAGGAGGAGAAGGAACAGAGAAGAATTTGGGGTGCTGACCTTGATATCTATAATTCATGCATTGCTCCTGTAAACTATTACCTCTTAATCACCAAGGAGACCTGGGTCTTCATGCAGACTAATGATCTCCTACTGACTAGTCTGGTTGGTTATAGTCCCTTCTGCCTTCAGCACATCTGTCAGCACCGATTCCCAAAGGGGCAGTATGAAAGTTGGAAAGGCTGACACATATACATTAACTACCCAATGACTTTTCCCATCAATAATGGACCTTTCCTCAGTAAGTCACTAAGTCGTGAGCTTCCTCCCCAGCACCCACGCCTTTGCCTTCATGTGCTGCTAGGACTGTCAAAAGACAGACAGTTAGAGCAAAGACATCTGGCATCTGTAACTCATATGGGGTTGATGAAATTGAAAGCAGGTAGATTGATCTCTCAAATAAAGTTCCAGAAAATATGGAAGGGATGAAGAATGCAATGCTAATGGGATTCTTTTATTGGCTCACTGACAGCCTAGAACTGGTGAGGGAGAATTAAAAAAAAAAAAAACTAGCTTCAATTTTTATTTAAGAGACATATTTCTAATTGTCATGCAGAATCCTTAGAGATAAAGCCCAATTATTTTGAAAACACTATTTCTTTTACCATCTGCAAAGGAATTGTCTTAAGATGTAACAGCTTAATACATTGTCAGAACCTATTTTCCAATTAATTGTTACAAAGAATTCTCTGAAGTGAATCAAAACTGCCTTTGAGAAATTCTCTCCCACAAGCTTATTTGTAACTTTAAGCAGCTACAGACTCAGGAGTGGGCCCCTAAGTGGTACATGGATAGAACACCAGGGCCTGGAATCAGGAAGACTTGAATTCAAATGTGGTCTCAGATCCTTACTAGCTGTATGACTTTGGGCAAATCACTTAACCTGTAGAGAAGGAAATGGCAAACCACTCCAGTATCTTTGACAAAAATGCTCCAAATGGGATCTCAAACAGTTAGACATAGTTGAAACAAATCAACAACACAGGTTCAGGGAAGAAAGAAGATAGGGAAATTTGATGAACCTAAGGACTCATCGCAGTTTCTAGTGTGTTGTACACTCAGCTAATAATAATAGAAAAGGGTAGGGGCAGCCAGGTAGCACAGCGAGTAAGAGCACCGGCTCCAGTGTCGGGATGACCTGGGGATCAAATCTGGGCTCAGATACTTAGCACCATACCCAGAAATAACTGGCCATGTAACCTTGAGCAAGTTACTTAACCCCAATTGCTTTAAAAAATAAAAAATAATAGAAAAGGGTAAATAGTTGACTTGACCAGATAGAAGGTGAGTGATTGAGAAATTTCCACATAAATGGTGAAGGGGACCAACTCTTTGTTAGTCATTTGGTGCTTGACATACTGTCCAGAAACTAGATGGAGCTGAAATGCATTGCTTTCTTCTGCAGGTGGGCTTGTAGTCCACTTGCCCATATCCAGGGCCAACAGCCAAGTGTGCCAGCAAATGGTAGGTCAAGTGTAAACACCCATTTCCTCCCTCAGCCATCCTACTGACTTAATCCTTAATGCTGTAAAAGTGAAAGTGATACTACTGATGCATTTTAGTAGCAATAAGAAATACTCACACACATAGGCTTCAAATTCACATTGTTGTTCCCTACATTCTTATGAGGTAGGGATTATGGGTAATCTGGTCCCAGTTTTCAGATGAGAACACTGAGGTTTAAGTGGCCTGCCCACCCTCACAAGCATTCCAAGTGTCTGAGCTAGGATTCCAACCCATATTTTCCAACTCCAAATCCTATACTACTAGATTTTGTTTTGCTGCAATGGGTTGCAAATAGTAAAGCAAATGTAACCCAGGGCTCAAATTGATTTGCATAATATTCTGCTCATTGATGGAGACTGATTTTCTCTGTGCCTTTGTGATGGGTGGAGTTATCCAGAACTTGGAAGAAGAGAGAGACAGGGTTTTGTGTTCACAGTTTCAAGAGGGAAGACATGAGTTGTGTTCTTGGAGATTATCCTGAAGTGTACTTATTAATTAGGCACTTATTAAGCTGCTTGATTGACTAATTTCTTCCTTTACAATCTAATCCAATAATTTCCAGGTTTTTGTTTTCTGGAGTCGTAAGTCTCTACTTATGATTTTATAATTGTGACCATATGCTTTCCTTTGAGAATCAGGCAAATATCAATGCTACTAACCCCACAAGATCCATCCACAGTGAGGTTTCAATAGAATTTATTTTGTCAGGAAAGGGATCTAGCCTAGTTTTATTAATGTGATTTGGGTGGAGTGAAGGAAATGAAAAATCAGGAGATATGGAAATGACCCTTACCAATTGAAGATACCAGGAGCCACAAATCCCTAGCTGAGAATCTCTGACAGAACATGTATTAAAGGCTTACTGTGTGCCTGGGTAGCTTAACTACCCTGAGGATGCAATTACTAAGCACTGGGGATACAAGTACAAGTGTGCAAGACAATACCTGCCCTTAAGGAGCCAATACTCTAATGAGAAGAGAAACAAATAAAGGGGAACTGGAACCAGGTAAGAGTAGAACAGTAGAACTGGCATGGAGCAAGTGTAGGGAAATGCTCATTTATCCAAAACCAGTCGCCCAGGATAGGAAGCCAAAGGGTCTAGTGGAGTTAGATGGGTTTGATGGCCAGCACAGAAGAAACATGTCTTGGAGATGTCCAGGAAGAGGGGCTACAGATCCATAACTGGGCATCCCTGAACTTATGGAAAATGCTATGAATTTCTTAGCTTGAACAAAGGCTGGCTTCATTGACTTTACTACTGGAATGTAAGATCCTTAAAGGCAGGGACAGTCTCATTTTTCTCTTTGTATCCCCAATCCTAGCCCAGTGCCTGGTCCATGTAGGTTCTTAATAAATGCTCATTTATTAATAATAAAATAGCAATGAAGTGTATATAGCTCTCTAAGGTTTGTAAAGCAATTTACAAATATCTTCTTATTTGATCCTGATTACAACTATGGGAGGTAGTTGCTATTATTATTCCTTTTTTACAGATATGGAAACTGAGGCACTTAGAAATTAAGTGACTTGCCCAAGGTCACATAGCTAGTAAGCATCTGAGGTTTGATTTGGACTCACATCTTCCTGGATGGAGATCCATTGTGCCACCTTGCTGTCTAGATTGGTTAAGATTAGCAGGGTTCAGGTATTAGATTCTCCCTTCAAGCCAATCTTGAAGTCTAGCTGCCATTGTAGGTGGTAAGGCTAAACCCCTGGGGAGGAGAAGGCACTAGTGAGAGGCAACAACTTTAGCTTTGGCGAGTTAAAGAGCACCTTTCCTCTGCCACCAAGAGGATGTGTTGCAATGGCAGTCTTGCTGTGGACACAATATTAATACAATTCATGAAGGAAACTATTCACAGGGTACTTGCCTTTAAAGACTGGATCTAATCTCTCCAGCTACAGTAAGAGTCTGATCAAAGGTGGTGAAAGCATGGCATTAAAGTATTAGCTGGGTCATATTGAAAAGCATTATTTTAAAAACCAGCACTTGGGCCTTGTTTTTTTTCCTCAGTAAAAATACATATACACAAAGAGGCAAAGTATTTTTCCTCTTCATAGGAAATGCCCTGATCACTAAATAAAAAACAGCCAGCTGGAAAAAAGGGATTAAATTGGTGAGCTATTCTTTGAAGTGTTACTGTATCTTCATTTGTACATAATAGGCTTATGCCATATTAGTAACAATTAGGCTTTCTATAGGGCCAGACAAATTAGTCCTAATTATCTCCTCCCTATGGGGCCAACCTTAACTTTAGTTGGACTAGGCATCCATGATTTCTAAGGCAGGAAATACTCCCAGGCCTCAGAAGACTTCTACCTGTTACTCTGCTTGAAATCCCCACCAGGCTCTGAAATCCAGCGTTATTAAAATGCAAATATTATCTGTAGTATAATAAAATATTAAGCAGTTATCTGACATTAAAATTTGGGCTCAAGTCAGCCTATCTCTTCCCTAGCTGAGAGTCAGGTCCTCCCAGAGGGAATGGGCCAGAATTTCCAAAGGAGTGGCTGGGCTCTGTTGGGCAGCCCAAGGTGGTTCAGAAAGTGCCTGAATGGGGAAGAATTTGTTCAATCCAGGCAGTGCAGTGATTCTCTATTTGCCCTTTTCTTTCTTTTTATATTCCTGTAGTTTTCTAAGTTGCCCCATTGGTATGTGGGTAATATCAAAAGAACAAGAAGAAGGTTGAAGGACTATGGTGAATTTGTGGGAGGGCATGAAGAAGAGTTACATAGAGTAGGCAGGTACATGGATGTTCTGTGATATGTATTCTTAGAGGAAACGGCCAAATGGAAGACATCACCAATCCACTGGCATATTGTAGAGTGGTGGGCTCAGACTCAAATAGAAAGGGAACCTAGCAGTTTCATATTGACTTAGAAAACTACATATTAACATTATCTATGGTGTATTGTATTTTGATGTTTAACAAAATAGTTAAATATTTCCCGATAACATTTTAATCTGATTCTGGCCTCACTCTGGAGTTTTATGGGTCAGCTTGATCCCTCAGCAGTAGAATTCATATGCTGTAATAACTTTAGAGTAGGATCACCCTAAAGTCATTTTGCAGCAGTTAAGAGCTGTCCCCTTAGAGGTCTCCTTAACCCTCAAATGTTACATTGATGACATAGCAGAGGGTAACTGGGAGAAGAAGGACATAGGCAAAGAGGAATTGAGTGGAACTATTGGTGAACTATATTTGATAAAATTACTTCAAGTTAAATATTGCCAATTGAATTAAATCAAGATCAATAAACATTTATTAAGCACACAATATGTTAGATCTTAGAAAAGTAAAATAAAAAGTCCCTGCCCTCAAGCAGCTTATTTTCTGCTGGGGGAAGGAGGGAAGGAATACATACCAAATAGATAGGAAGTAATTTTGGGAAAGAATGAGAACAATAAGAACTGGGGAGGGAGGAAGGAATCATGTTGGAAGTGGATGTTGAACTAAGTCTTGAAGGAGCTAGAGAATCCAAAGGATCACCATTGAAAGGGATAGCTAAGGAAGGACAGCATTCTATGCATTGGGGATGGGTGATGGGGACCCGTGCAAGGGAAGTGGGATGTCATGCCCTGTGATCAAGGAGGTCTGTACTACAGTGTTTGATAGAGGAATAATGTAAGTCATTCAAAAAAGCTAAGTCTACATATATTGTCACCATCAGTAAGACCTTGTTTACTAAAGTCTTTCACCTGCCATCTCATTGGCACAGTTGACTAAATCTGCTCCCTGTTCTTACATTTTAAGGCTGACTCAGCCATAGAGAGCAGCCACATGGAGTCAGAGAGAGAATCACTGTACTAGAATGGAAAGAACCCTGGAATAGTAGGCTAGTGGCTCTGCCACTAATTAGCCATGTGACCTCAGACAAATCATTGAACCTCATTTTTCTCATTTAGAAGATGTAGAGGGGGGATTTGAGGTTCTCCAAAGCCCTTTGCAGTTCCAAAGTTTGTGGTTTTTATTCTATGTAAACCCTTTGACAATATTTGTATATACTTGTTGAAACCTTTTATTCTCGTATGAACTAGAACTATTCAACATGGCATCTACCCAGCCAATGCCAAATATAAATTAGTGGAACATAATTAGACAACGTTACTCTATTAGGAATACTTTTCTTACTGGGCCCTTGTAACCATTTGTACCCTTACAATTGTGCTGAAGAACTGTACTAAGCCCAAAATAACTTTATGATTTCCCTATATTTTATTTTCTAGTTCTATTTCCATATATTCATTGGTGAACTCTAAATAATGCTTAAAAGTTTGATCCTTAAAAAGGATATCCCCTGTTTTGTTTTGTTTTTACTAGTAGGTTCTAACTTTACTAATGATACCTGATTTAGCTTATCACACAATAATAATAGCTGACATCTATATAATACCTTAAGTTTTGCCAAGGGCTCTATCAATCAAAATTATTTATTGTGTCTTCTAAATGCCAGGCATGGTATTGGGCATAAAAGTACAAAGTGGAATGCCTACTCAAAAGGAGTTTACAGTAAAATAAAAGTTACAAGTACCTACATAAATAAATACAATATAAATAGAACAAGAATAAATATAAATTTATACAAAGTATATACACAATTTAGTTTGAAAGAGAAAAGGCACTAACATGGGGGGGGGGGTCGTGTTACAGACAATATTGTGTGAGCTATATCTTAAGGAAGAGAAGAACTCTTTGAGGTAGAGGTAAGAAAGAGTATATTCCAAGCATGTAGTATGGCTAATGCAAAAGCTTGATGATAGGAAATAGAATGTGAGAAACAGAGTAAAGGCCAATTTGGTTTGATTGTAGAGTGCAGAAGGGAGAGAAATGTCAATGAGACTGAACTATACTTTGGGGGGAGGTTGTGATGGGCTTTAAAAGTTAAGCATATAAGTTTTTGTTTTATCCTAAAAGTCACTGTTATTGATTGAGTAGAGCAGTCACATGTTTAAATTTTCACTTAAGAAAAATTATATATATAGGAAAATATATGCATTCGCATTTCATACTCACAACTGTTCTATGAACTAGGTATCATTATTATCCCCGTCTTACAGGTAACCGAATTGAGACCGAGAGATTAAATGATTTGCCATTGATTCACATAGCTACACTCAAACTCAAGTCTTTCTAACTCCAAGTCTAGCACTCTGTTCACTATGCCATGCTGGTGCATGATGCATCCCTATATATCACAGAGAGTTGAATTTATTAGCACTAAAGATGTGTGAATTTATTTTTATTTACAAAGCAGTATTAAAGCATGTGCCACCGACAACTCTAATCTCCTATTTTCACTGCATGGTCTTATAACATCAGGTTGTATTTCTGATTAGTCGTCTTATTCTGACCCTTGTGCTAAAGGCTATCTTATGCCAGTTCTCTTTACATTCATCCAGGAAATATGGTGCAAGTTCCCTAAATGATAGACTCAGTGCTTACTTTCTAATAGTCAAATTGAACCTTCTGACACATGAGCTACCCATTTCCTGTTGTCAATCAAATTCACATGCAACTATCCAAGGATAGAAAAATTAGGCTAAATTGGAAATTATCTCCCTGCACCAAGGATTTGTAAGATTTTTAGAGAGCAGTTAAATCAATCACCTGAGAGATTAAGTGTGTTCAGGCACCAGGCATCAGCAAGGAGGCAAACTGAAAAAACACTAAGAAATTTGTGAATCTGATGGGCTGTTGGAAGGCTCCAATCATTAAAATCATGTTCTCCTTTCAATAGACAACTAGTAAGTTGAAATAGTGACTACAGCACGAGACCTGGAATTAAAAAGACTGGAGTTTGAATCCTATCTCTGACACTTGCTAGTTATGTGAACATGGGAAAGTCACTTAATCTCTGTAAGCCAGAGGTTCTTCACCTATAAAATGGAGATAATAGCACCAACCTCCCAGGGTCATTGAGATAATATTTATAAAGCACATTCCAAACCTCAGAGTTATATAAATGCTAGTTATATGTGTGTATGTATATATGTGTGTATGTATACATGTATATACATTCAATTCAATAAATATTTAAGCACCTACTATGTGCCAGGAAGTATCATAAGTGCTATTGATACAAATTAAAAAAAGAAAGATAGTCTGTGTCCTCAAGGAGTTCACAATCTAATGGGTGGAAAACACACAAAACAAATCTGGAAATCGGGGTACAAACACCAGGCAGTACTTGTCATGGGAGTAAGATGTTTAATGGAATTCAAATCAAGCAGAGATACAGATAAATGAATAAACAAACAAATAAATAGTGTATATGTACACACAAATATAAAATATGTAATTATATATTTAATACTATATATATATATATATATATATATATATATAAACAGTAGAGCATTAGTAATATTGTTTTTGTTCAAAATATATGAGTATACATATGGGCAGTTAGGTGGCACAGTGGCCAGCCTGGAGTCAGGAAGGCTTACCTCCTTGATTCAGCCTCTGATACTTAATAGCTATGTGACCCTGGGCAAGTCACTCAACCCTGTTTTCCTGTTTCCTCATCTGTAAAATGAACTGCAGAAGGAAATGGCAAACCACTGTAGTATCTTTTTTTTTGCCAAGAAAACCCTAAATGTGCTAACAAAGAATCAGACATAGTTGAAAAGTGGCTGAAAAGGGGCGGCCAGGTAGCACAGCGAGTAAGAGCATCGGCTCCAGTGTCAGGATGACCTGGGGATTGAATCCCAGGCTCAGACACTTAGCACCCACCCAGAAACACCTGGCCATGTAACGTTGAGCAAGTTACTTAACCCCAATTGCTTAGGGGCGGCCAGGTGGCTCAGCGAGTAAGAGCATCACTGGCTCCAGTGTCGGGATGACCTGGGGATCAAATCTGGGCTCAGATACTCAGCACCACACCCAGAAAAAACTGGCCGTGTAACCTTGAGCAAGTTATTTAACCCCAATTGCTTTAAAAAAAAAAGTGGCTGAAAAGATAAGATGTATACATATACATATACATATAATGTTATATTATATATATATATTCTATTACATATTACATATATTAAGTGAAATGCACCCAAGAGTACAGTCTGCTCCTTGATCCATGCATTTAACTTCTATTTGCAGCCAATTTTCATTTTTTTTATTCTTCCAACTGGCTCAAAGTCTTTTCTGAGAAAAGAGCTTCCCACTCTCAAGCATACTGTCTTGTCAGGTATACTGAAGTGTGTCCACTTCAAATCCCTATTGTTATATACCAGACTGGGACAGAAGCAAAGGCACTGTCAGACACACACACACACACACACGACAGGTTGCCATATTTTTCAAGAAGCCTATTTCTTTTTCTGAAAGTAGACCAACTGGAATGATTCAGGGTGACAGCCAGATAAATTAATAAGACTTGTGACTGGAAAGTAATGAAGACCCAAGGCTTATGATGCAAGCTGAAAGAGAGTAGAAGGGATCCCAAGGTTGGGAAATAGTGTGGATTCCCCCATCATCACACCTCTTGGGGCAGCTATCAGCAGTTCATGTTGTCCTTTCCCAGATGAATGTGACTTTGCTGGAATGTGTGCTTTTGTGTTACCTTCAGTCATGTCTTGAGTTGTCTCCATTAGCATTTGCCGCATTCCTGGGCCCTGCTTGGTTGTGCTGCCACTATTCATTCTCCATACATATCTTGCTCAGTGGAATTCTAGCCTAGTAGCTTCAAAGCCATGCTTCTCCATGGTCAGAGGAATACTAAAAATGAGACTGTATTGATCATTTCAACCAGGAAAAATCAATGTGAATGGTTTGACATATAGTAAGCAGGATAGGCAGGTTTCTAGAGAAAAACGAGAAAAAGCAACCTAGATGTATTGATAGATATTTTTGAAGAAAGTTTTCCTATATGGAACCGGGAACGTGATGGTTTGAAAATGGGCACGTTTCCAGCAGTTAATATTGAGTTGTAATTGGCTGATTACTTTGTTGGTGGTGGTGTTTTGTTGTTTTTTGGTTTTGTTTTTAACAATTATAGCCATCCTCATTCTTACATTTAACTATAGAGTGTCACTTCCTGGTCAGGTTTTCCCAAGGATCTGAAAGACCCCCTCTTGAAACATCAGTGGGAAAAGCCAAATCAATAATTGATTCAGATATCCAGAAACAGAGACAAGGAATCAAAAGATTCAGCAATCTGGAAATGTGAGGGAGGATTTTGAAACCAAGGGGGAAGGTAACAGTCAAGAACCAGGTATTGAGAGGACCAAAAGAGGTCTGACTTATCTGCTTTCCTGTTAAACTTTCCCCAGTTAATTATCAGATCTCAAGAAAAGAATGAAAGCAGAATTCAATTGTGGAGAAGAAAAGAAGGAAGGAAGAAGGAAAGAGGGAGATAGAGAAGGAAAGTCTCTAGTCTACTCTGACCCTAATGATCTGTTTTATATAACTTTAGGTGCCTGCTTTGATCACTGACTTTCTTGTTTCTTTCCATTTTTAGAATTTATTCAGATTAATTCTCTATTCTCCTTTCCATTCAAGAAAAGAGATTTTCCATTTTCCACTACTCATCCTCCCTTTTGTTAGGGAAGAAAAAATATCATTACCTATGAAGAGCTATAGAAATAGGTTTGTGTATTTAGCTGTAATAAATGCAATAACTAGGGAATTTCAATCATATAATATTTTCCATCCTGCCATAGATGGATGGATTTTTTCCCCCTGGGGGAACTTTTAACTTAAGAACTTGTTGAAATCCGCTTGGCCTGTTGGAATAATCATTAATGTTTACAGTTGCTATAGCAACTGGAATTGCTAGCAATTGAGTAGGAAGGGAGCCTGAGTGGAGAAGATAAGCTGGGTCAATTATTAAACATCTGTCAAACATTTAGCCAATTTAGAGTGACAGGGGGAAAGAGCTAGAAATCAAGATATGGGTAAAATTCACTTTTGACTAACATTCAGTAAATAAAAGTAGTTTTCTATTGTTTTCTGTCTCTAAAGGAAGACTACCTTTTACTTACACAAAAATTGGTCAAAAGACATTGGTGGTAATGGAAACATTCAGTTGTAATCAATCAAAGCTATATTAAGTGACTACTGTGTACCAGACACTGCAATTTTCCATAACTTTTTCATACAAACTGAAAGTGAGGAGACTTGAGTTCCAATCCAAGCTCCATGGGGCTGTGTGAATTTCTGAAGATTCTTGATGTCTCTGAGCCTCTATTTTCTCATCTGAATGCTTATAGCACTACCCTCACAAGAGTTATTGGGAAGATCAAATATGATTATGTGTGAAAGGACTTTATGGACATTAAGGATTGAATAAGAACATCTAGCTAAGATCTCTTTACCAAGATCTTTTCTACTACCTTCCTCAGAGGAGGGATATTAATGGGAATCTTCATTATTTTATTATTAGATTGATGGAGCTTGGTGGTTCTCTTTGCTATTTTTGACTAGTAGAAAATCTCTGGAGATAACCCATGATTAATACGCAACATTGACATGTTTTAATCATCCCTGCTCAATCTAATATGAAAATAGTCATTGGATAGTGATTATCACCAGATACAAACTCTTTTAGAAAGTTTTTTTAAAAAACAAAATAATCCTGGAAGCAGATATTCCAAACAATATTTTATAAGACCTGAGATGCTGTAGACTTCAGATCTGAGAACTGTCTTCAGGTATTTGAAGGGCTTAAGAGAGGAGGGATTAAACTTATTTTGCCTGATCCCAAAAGTCAAAACTATGAGCTATGGGTGTATATTGCAAGGAAGCAAATTTAAGTTTGTTAAATTCAGAAAAACCTCCCTCACAATTAGAGCTATCTAAAAGTGAAATGGGGTGCTTTGGGAGGTAGTAAGTTCTCCCTCATATGAGGACATCACATAAAGTCTAGAGACCTATCTGTCATTTTTTGGGGGCGAGGGATGGGAAATAATTCTTCAGTTAGTGGTAGGACAAGATGATCACTAAGGTCCCTGTAAATAATGACAAATTTTTGTTATTTTCCTGAAATCTTTATTAAAGTTGACTTTTGTGTGGAGGTGCATGGGTGGGTTTGGGAGTGATCATTTTAGATAGATAGATAAACACATGTACAATATACATAAATACACATACACACCTGTAATATATAGATACATATATGTTTTGTGTATATATAGATATGTTTATGTATAAGTATATATGATATATACTATGATTTGCATTGCAAATAAGATATATACATTATATGTTAAGAGAATGCTAAAGAAATAACAGAATCAGTTAACAATGAATATTTTTGTTAAAATGATGATGTATGAAATGCTTTAAGGTATACAAAATGCTTACTTTTAAAGAATTTTGTAAAGCAGATAGCCTAAATACAGCTGGGTATATTGAAAGTGGCAATATAGTTTCTTTGTCTTTAAACCCCTTTCCCATTCTCCCTATTTCTACCTCTCCAAAACCCTGGCTTTTTTCAAAGCACATATTATGTGTGTCACCTGGTACATATAGCTTTTCCTGATCACTGCACATATTAGTGCTTCATCCTTTTTCACAATACTCTGTATTTTTTAAAAATGTATTTTATATTTACTTGTATTTGTTTAAATTGTATACCCAGTAGAAAGGAAGCTCTTAGCTGATGAAGGTTTTTGCCTTGTTTTACCTTCAGCACCTAGGACACTGCCTTGCATAAAGGCAATATATGCCTTGATTTTTAAAAAAAATGTGTTATTTGGAGAGAAGTTGAATGATCATGTTGGAATAGAGACAATTAGTCAATAAACACTTTAAAATAGCAACCAGAATCAAGAGACTTGGGGAGAAAAGGATGTCACCAAAGAGAGTGAAACAACCACAGACCAGACTTGGGGAAGGGGTCAGGTTTTGAGACCAAAAAGGGCATTAGCAGATCACATGTAGTCAAACCTCCATCTTCAGGCAGGATGAAGAGTTAACTGTTACAGACAACGGTTTCTGTACTGCTTTCAGTAGTCTGCAGGGACCAAGGTTTCACAGGCTATTTAGGGAGCCCAAATTCTAGTTTAATAATCCTCAAAGTGAGATACTTTATCCTTGTTTCACCTGAGGGTTAAGTGAGGTGAAAAAGGATGAACAGCCTCTGCTTGGAATAAATAGGCTTTCCTGGCTGAAATTTAGAAAGGGTTAAAATACCCTGGATATTTTAAATTCAAATATTTGAATATTTTCGAAATCATAGGCTTCAGAACAGAATAGTTGAAGAATCTGGTGGAAAAGTTGTAGATTAGTAACTGCACAGGAGAGTTTGTTAGATTATTTCAAATCTTGATCTATTGTTTCCATTTCTATTTTAAGCCATTTAAAAGTGTAAATAACTATAAATAACAATTGGCTATTCCCCACTATTCAGTTACAAACTTGTACATGGTATTATTTAGGTAAATACTTTTTACTTTCTCCTTCAAGGAGAGCCTATGAGTCAACCTTCTATTTAGATATAACTGATTTTTAATCTTATTGGATCAAGAATCTATTAATATATTAACCTGGCATTATTTCTACTATACCTCTCTGTGATTCAGTTTTCTTTATCAATTAAATTATGATAATGCCTGTTTTGCCCATTTTATAGGATGCTTATGAGGAAGAAATGAGTATAAATCTAACTGCCTTATGTAAGAGACATATTTTGGTTTCCAGTTGTCTGGATTTAATTGAGTCATAAAATGATAGCTGGTTACTCATTCTAAGTTACTAGAATCATTTTGTTGGCCCATACCTCAGAGTTTTATTTGATATTAAGTAACTATTTCTCTTACTGAACTCTTTCTTGTTACATTTTTTCCCTAGGTGTTCCCTTTCCCTCTTTCTCTCTCTTTTTTTTTGGAGGGGGGAAGGCAGGGCAATTGGCATTAAGTCACTTGCCCAAGTATCTGAGGTCACATTTGAACCCAGGTCCTCCTGACTCCAGGGCTGGTGGTCTATTCACAGTGCCACCTTGCTGCCCTTTCCCTCTCTTTGAAATGCTTAAGATATTAGATAGTTTATGGGAAAGCCTATGAATCTCAAATTTTGAGGTTATCTGCTCCAAACTTCTCATTTTATGTATAAAGAAACTGTAGTCCATTGATATTAAACAAAGAACCCAGAGCACAGATGGTGACTGGAAGAAAAGGATTCAAACCATTATATTCTACCTCCAAATCCAGTGATTTCTCTCTACCTTACTCCAAAGAATCTGTATGTGGTTATTGCCATTACACTTTCCCTATAATTTGTAAACTCAATGAAATCAAGAAGGATATATAAGAAGGACTGCAAATACTTGGAGTGTGTGTGTGTGTGTATTTTAAGATAAAGGATTCAGCATTAGTTGTTCTTTAAAGTTTAAACTACCATATTAGAACCCTTTTTAAATGGTAGTTTGGAATTTACAAGTGCTAAATCATATTCATATTGTTCTTTGGGATCCACAAATCATTTTGTCCCAAAAGCTCATCTAAGAAGGTAATGTCAACAAACACCTATTGACATAATCATGGAAATTTTGTTAACCTCATTTTACTGATGAAGAAACGAATTCAGAAAATTCAAGTAATTTGCCCTCAGTCACATGACAAGTACCAGAGCTGGGATTGTGAGCCAAGTCTTCTGATTCTCAATCCGGTGGTTCTTCTGCTATGATAGCCTGCCTCTCACGATAGATTATCTTCAAGATAATAATTATATCAACTATGTGGAATTATTTTTAATTCATATAGGAATGACTCCATTTTGCTATAACATGGAGAAAGTGCATTAGACTCCCTATTTACTATATATAGATAGAGTTGGGTAAATATTGTTCATGACTGATAGGAATAAATATAAGTAGAATACAATAAGTTTCATATTGGATTCTGACTGCCCAGTGATTTTGATTTTCTCTTGAGGTGAATTTTTGGAATTTTTCAATAGGGGTAAGGATTAGACCTGTGATTTCATTAATATAGGGAACTCCCTGGTGAGAAAATTTCTCAAACCAATTCAAGTTGGCACATTTTCTTGCATTTTTAGTCTTAGAGAGTTGCCAATAGCACTAAAAAGTTAAAGAAATTGTACAGGGTCACAGGGCCAGCATCCGTCAAAAGCAGTATTTGAAGTCAGGTCTTCCTGCCTTCCAGGCTGTCTTTGAACACTCTACACTAAGATGTTAGAGTGTACTGGCAATTGGGTAGAATATGGTGATGAGGGTGATCAGATTTATTTTTTAATAGTATTTTGGTTTTTCCCAGTTACATGTCAAGGCAATTTTTAGCATTCATTTTTATAAGATTTTGAGTTCCAAATTTTTCTCCTTTCCTCCCTACTCCACCCTCTCCAAGACAGCAAGCAATCTGTTATAGATTATAGATCTGCTATCATGTAAAATATATTACGATGTTAGTTACAGTTGTGAAAGAAAAAAAACAGATCAAAAGTGGGGGGAAATCACACACACAAAAAAACAACAAAGTGAAAAAATATGCTTGGATCTGCATTCAGAGTCTATCAGTTCTTTATCTGGATGTGGATAGCATTTTTCTTTGTGAATTCTTTGTACTTGTCTTTGATCATTGTGTTGCTAAGAAGAGCTTAGTCAATCACAGCTTATCATCACACACAATGTTACTGATACTTTATACAATATTTTCCTGGTTCTGCTCATTTCACTTTGCATCAGCTCATACAAGTCTTTCCAGGTTTTTCTGATATTTTTTCACCATGAAAATTACTGCTATAAATATTTTTGTACATGTGGGTCCTTTTCCCTTTTTTATGATTTCCTTGAGACTTAGCAGTGGTATTGCTAAATTAAGGTGTGTGAACAGTTTGGTTGCCTTTTCAGCATAGTTCCAAATTGATTTTCAGAGTGGTTGGATCAGTTCACAACTCCATCAACAGTTTAGTAGTGTCCCGGTTTTCCCACATTCTCTCCAACATTTATCTTTTTCCTTTTTTTATTGTGACATATTAGCCAACCTGATAGGTATGATGTGGTACCTCAGAGTTATTTTAATTTGCAAATCTTTAATCAAAAGTGATTTGAAGCACTTCATAATATACCTATAGATAACTTTAATTTCTTTATCTGAAAACATACTGTTTATATCCTTTGACCATTTATCAATTGGGGAATGACTTGTATTCTTATAAATTTAACTCAGTTCTCTATTTGAGAAATGAGGCCTTAATTAGAAGTACTTGTTGTAAAGCGTTCTGTTTTCCTTCTAATTTCACATTGGTTTTGTTTGTACAAAAGCTTTTTATTTTAATATAATCTAAATTATCTATTTTACATTTCCTAATGCTCTCTAACTCTTCTTTGGTTATGAATTATTCCCTTCCCCATAGACTTGACAGTAGACTATTCCTTACTCTTCTAATTTGCTTATGATATCACCCTTTATGTCTAAACCATTCAACCATTTTAACCTTATCCTGGTATATGCTATGAGATGTTGGGTCTATACCTAGTTGCAATCAGATTTATTACTGCTGAACTCCATAATTAGGCTGCTGTAGAGGGTTTGGGGTTTTTTGAAACCATCAGATTTTTAGTAAGTCCTTTGGCTATGGGATTAATTGTTTGATAACAGCAATCTAGTACACTGGACTGCTGGTTATTGAATTTGCCTTCATCCAGCAATGGTTGGAAAAATTTGCTGTAGATTCCTGGGGAATCTTGCTTAGGTACACACTTCTGATACCAAATACAAAGATGATGTCAATGTTATAAAAAGATTTTCTGTCTTCCAATATTCCTCTGCCACATAAGGGAAAGTTTTTGTTCCTCAAAAAGCTAAGAATTGAGAAAAATATCATTGCCATATCTTATATGAGCATTTTGAAACTTGGAACTCTGAAGGAGTTTAAAGTTGTTTATATAGATGTGAATATGCAACAAGACATTAATAGTAACTAACATTACACAGCATTTACTATGTGCTAGGCATCTTGCTAAGTGCTTTACAATTATTATTGCATTTGATCCTCCCAACAACCCTAAGAGGTAGGTGTTGTTATTATCCCCATTTTACATATGGGGAAACTGAGGCAAACATAGTTTTTTTTTTTTTAAGTGACCTACCCTGGTCACACAACTAGTAAGTATCTGAGGCTAGATTTGGACTCAGGTCTTTCTGACTCTGAGTCTGATATTCCATCCAATGAGTCATTCAGCTGCCCTATACTTAGATATTTTGAAGATTAGTTTTGTTAGTATGTGAACCACCCATAAAAAAGCCTGGGACATTTAACTCGTTGTGTGTTAAGCTTTAACCTGACATTAATTGAAGTGGTTAGTGGAGTAGCAAAGAACAGTTCAATCATTGTTGGTGAGTCATTTCAGTCATGTCTGAATCTTCATGAGTTTGAAAGATACTGGAGTGGCTTGCCATTTCCTTCTCCAGCTCATTTTACAGATGAGGAAATTGAGGCAAAGAGGGTTAAGTGACTAGCCTGGAGGAACACAGCTAGCAAATGTCTAAAGCCACATTTGAGCTCAGGTCTTCCTGACTCCAGGCCCAGCTCTCTAGTATGCCACCTAGCTGCAATTCTCTATCCTACTTTAATTAATTTTTCATTGTAGTTACCCTTCTAGACATGACCTTCAGTGCTTCTAGAGCCACTATCTAGAGCCACTTTGACTATTTTCAAGAAAAACCTTCATTTCAATTCTGTATGATCTTTCTCATAATCCTGCTTTGGATCACATATTATTTTGAATTTGGCAAGACCTCTTATTTTAGGTGTAATTACATAGTGTAAGCTCTGTTGTCTTATCCATTATTCTACCCTCACTTTGTGGTTCCACAATTTTGATTCTATACCCTCAGAGAGCTATTTCTTTTTGTTTAAAAATATATCTGGATTTTTCTCTCCAGATGTGGGACATATATCAATTGCTTGTGTTAATCCTTAAAGATGTGTCCCTGCCATTTCACCCCAGGGACAATCTCTTTACCAAATAGAACTAGAAGGACCATTGCAAATATGCCATATAAGATAGAATTTATAACTTTTAAAATAATTTAAAATTAGCCTTTTCTTATCTAGGAGCACTGGGTCACAGCTGGCTCTCCTACTTCCATATATACTCTCTCTTCTAATTCAATGCAAAGTATCACTGATTTATTTTCTCTCACTCCTCCTGAAATAACTTTCACCAAGGACTCATTCTTTCCCTCTCCAGCCTTAGTCTATATACAACAAGATTCTATCTCAACTCAACCAGTGGTTCATGCTCCCATCATCATAACTCTCATGTTAGTCTCTTATTTACCCTCAGCAAGTACCAGACTAGAGGTTACTTCTGAATATTCTGATGAAATTGTAGGTATGGGAGGGAGCCTTTCCAGGCTTAAATCAGGAGCTAAGCCATGGTGCTCCCTGTATACTAAAGCTTCTTTGGATTTGCTTTGTGCCTGCTGTTTATGTACTTACCTCTGCTTATGTTGAATCTCCCCAGTACAGGGATATAAATATTTACCGTATGGTAGAGCCCTTTGATAGTTTTCTCACACCTGTGGGGACCTCAGATTGGACACAGCATGTCCCAGAAGTCTAAATGCACCTAAACCTTGAATGGTTAAGAATAATAATTGAAGAAATGCTCATTTTCAGTTAGTTTGTGAAAATAAAGATATAATTCCCCCAAAGTCAAGTGATTTGTGAACCCCAGCTTAAGAATCCCTACCTAAGCAGAAGTCAAACACCTCAAGTACAGAAACTTTAGTTTTGTTCTCTTACCTCCCCAATAGCTTGCACTTAGTAAATGTTTGCTGAATTCTTGAATTTGACAATGACATCTTTCCATTTTTTCCTGTCCCTTCAAAGCCTTGCCAGCCCTAATTACTGTCCTTTGCCTCCAGGCTTTCTAGAAGATTTGGGTCACCAAATATTTGAAGAATTAGACAGGTAGAAAAATTATTTTCTTTCTCCCTCCTTTTCTCTCTTTCTCTGTGGGTGTGGGTGTCTCTGTCCCTCTCATTTAAATAGATAGATAGAGAGAGATGTAACAAATATGTGTATAAGTTTACACATCAGTGTAGCTGAACTTAAAAGTGTATTGTCATTCTTTGTGGGAAGTGAGGGGGGAGAAAGGGAAGGGATGCTGGGAAATATTTTAGTGATATGAAAAATAAAATAAGTCAATAAAATTTATTTTAAAAAATCTTTCTGGCATGCTACAAAATTTATAAAAGTAAGGAAGGATGAGAAATCAAGGTGAGAGAAGAAAATAAGTGTTATAATATCATATTTATATAAGGCTTTAAGGATTAGGAAGAAAGTTTCTTACAACAACCTTCTAAAGTCAATAGTATAAGAACAGTTTAGTAGATTGGGAAACTGAAGCTAATAGAGGTTAAAATAAATTGCTTGTGGGGTATAAAAGACCTATTACAGTAAAGGGAAAGAAGAGAGGGGCTGAAGATTGTTTGAAACTTATTCTCATTGGATTTGGCTCAGAGAGGGAATAATATACACTCAGCTGGATATAGAAATTCATCTTTCCCTATAGGGAATAGGAGAGGAAAGAGGGGAAAAAATGGAGGGGCTTATAGAAGGGAGGGCAGATTGAGGGAAGTAGCAGTAAGAAGAAAATACTGGTGGGGAAGGACAGGGTAAAAGGAAAGAAAAAAGTATGAAAAGGGGAGAAAAATAGGATGGAGGGAAATACACAGTTAGGAACCATAACTCTGAATATGAATGGGATGAACTCTCCCATAAAATGGAAGTGGGATTAAATGGATTAAAAATCAGAATCCTACAATGTGTTGTTTACAAGAAACACATTTGAAGTGGAGAGATACACACAGAGTAAAGGTAAAAGGCTGGATCAGAATATATTATGCTTCAGCTGAAGTAAAAAAAAAAATTAGGGGTAGCAGTACTAATCTCAGACAAAGCAAAGCAAAAATAGACCTAATTAAAAGAGATAGGGAAGGAAACTGCATCTTGCTAAAAGGCATCATAAACAATGAAGTAATATCAATAAGAAACATATATGCATCAATTGTTATAGTATCCAAATTCTTAGAGAAGAAGTTAAGTGAGTTACAGGAAGAAATAGTCAGCAAAATTATGCTAGGGGGAACCTCAATCTCCTCTTCTCAGAACTGGACAAATCTAACTACAAAATAAACAAGAAAGAAGTAAAGGAGGGGAGTAGAATTTTAGAAAAGTTCTATAGATATAATAGTCCTCTGGAGAAATGGGAATGGAAGAGAATATCCCTTTTTCTCAGTGGTACATGGCACCTACACAAAAATTGGCCATTTGTTAGGTCATAAAACTTCACAATCAAACACAGAAAGAAAGAAATATTAAAAGCATCTTTCACAGATCATGCAGCAATAAAAATGACATGTAATAATGGACCATGGAAAGATAGATTAGAATTAATTGTTAACTAAATAATCTAATCCTAAAGAATAAGTGGGACAAACAAGAAATCATAGAAACAATCAATAATTTCATCAAAGAGAATGATGATAATGAGACAGCATACCAAAATTTATGAGATGCAACCAAAGCAGTTTTAAGGGAAATATTTTATCTCTAGATGTTCACACGAATGAAATAGAGAAAGAATTGATCAATTAATTGGGAAAGCAACTAAAAAAAGGTACATAAAGAACAAATTTAAAATCCTCAATTAAATATCAAATTAGAAATTTTGAAAATCAAAGGAGAGATGACTAAAATTGAAAGTAAGAGAACTATTAAGCTAATAAGTAAAACTAAGATTTGGTTTTATGAGACAGACACAGAGAGAGAGACAGAGAGAGAAACTTTGGGTAATGTGATTTTAAAAAGACAGAAGAAACCAAAGTAACAGTATCAAAAATGAAAATGGTGAATTCACCACCAATAAAGAGGAAATTAAAGCAATAATTAATAGCTATTTTTCCCAGCTGTATGACAATAAATCTGACAGTCTAAGTGAAATAGATGAATATTTACAGAAACATAAATTGTCCAGAATAACAGTAGAGAAAATAAAATATATAAATAACCCCATTTTAGAAAGAGAAATTGAATAAGCCATCAGTGATCTACCTAAGAAAAGATTTCCAGGGCCAGATGGATTTATAAGTGAATTCTGCCAAACATTTAAAGAACAATTAATTCCAGTACTATATAAATTCCTTGGAAAAATAGGCAAAAGAGTTCTACTAAATTCCTTTTATGACACAGATAAGGTGCTAATACCTAAACTGAGAAGAGCCAAAACAGAGAAAGAAAATTATAGACCAATTTCCCTAATGAATATTGAACCAAAATTTTAAAATAAAATATCAGCAGAGAGATTTCAGCAATTTAGCATGAGTATAACACACTATGACCTGGTAGGATTTATACAAGTACTGCAGGGCTGGTTCAATATTAGGAAAACTATCAACATAATTGACCATATTGATAACAAAGCTAACAGAAATCATATGATTTACCTCCAGAAATGCAGAAAAATCTTTTGACAAAATACATCAATTCCTATTAAAGACAGTAGAGAGCCTAGGAATAAATGAAGTTTTCCTTAAAATGATAAATAGTTTCTACCTAAATCAGCAAGTATTTTATGTAATGGGGATAAGCTAGAAGCTTTCCCAGTAAGATTAGGGGTGAATTATTAGCACCAACTATTCAATATTGCATTAGAAATGTTACCTTTTGGGGTGGCCAGGTAGCACAGCAAGTAAGAGCACTGGCTCCAGTGTTGAGAAGACCTGGAGATCAAATCCCAGGCTCAGACACTTAGCACCCACCCAGAAACACCTGGCCGTGTAACCTTGAGCAAGCTACTTAACCCCAATTGCTTAGGGGTGGCCAGGTGGCTCAGCGAGTAAGAGCACCGGCTCCAGTGTTGGGATGACCTGGATCAAATCCGGGCTCAGATATCAGCACCACACCCAGAAATAACTGGCCGTGTAACCTTGAGCAAGTTACTTAACCCCAATTGCTTTAAAAAAAAAAAAGAAATGTTACCTTTTGCAATAAGAGATGAAAAAGAAACTGAAGGAATTAGAATAGGTAATGAGGAAACAAAACTATCACTCTTTGCAGATAATATGATGGTATACTTGGAGAATACTAGAGAAACAACTAAAAAAACTTCTTGAAATAAATTAACAACTTTAGCAAAGTTGCAGGATATAAAATAAGCCCACATAAATCATCAGCATTTCTAAATATCACCAACTAATCCCAGAATCAAGAGAGAGAAAGAAAAATTTCATTTAAAGTAATTGTAAACAATATAGAATATTTGGTATTCTACCAGCCAAGGCAAACCCAGGAACTATGGGAACACAATTACAAAACACTTTTCCCACCAATAAAGTCAGTTCTAAACAATTGGAAAAAAATCAATTGCTCATGGGTAGGCTGAGATAATATAATAAAAATGACAATTCTGCCTAAATTAATTTACTTATTCAGTGCCATGCCAATCAAACTACCAAAAATGATTTCATAGAGCTAGAAAAAATAACAAACTTCATCTGAATCAAGAATATCAAGTGTATTAATGAAAAAAAAAATGCAAAGGATAGTGGACCTTGCTGTATCTGATCTAAAACTCTATTTTAAAGCAGCAGTCATCAAAACTATTTGGTACTGGCTAAGAAGTAGAGTGGTGGATCATTGGAATAAGTTTGTTACACAAGAATCAGTAGTCAAGTACTATAGTAATCTACAGTTTTATGAACCCCAAAAATCCAACTTCTGGGATAAGAACTCACTATTTGACAAAAACTGCTGGGAAAACTGGAAAATAGAATGGCAGAAACTAGGCAAAGACCAATATCTCACACTATATACCAAGATACAGTCAAAATGGGTGCCTTATTTAGACATAAAGGGTGATACCATAAACAAATTAGGAACATAAGGGTTAATTTACCTACCAGATCTATGGAGAAAGAAGGAATTTATGACCAAATGAGATAGAAAACATTATGAAATGGATAGTGTTTATTACATTAAATCAAAAAGGTCTTGCACAAACAAAACCAATGCAACCAAAATTAGAAGGGAAGCAGAAAGCTGGGAAACAATTTTTACAGACAATGTTTCTAATAAAGGTCTCATTTCTCAGATATATAGAGAACTGAATTAAATTTATAGTTATACAAGTCATTCCCTAGTTGATAAATGGTCAAAACATATGAACAGGAAATTTTCAGAGGAAGAAATTAAAACTATCTATAGACATAAAAAAGCTCTAAATCACTATTGATTAGAGAAATGCTCATTAAAACAGTTCTGAGGCACCACTTCATACCTATCAGATTGCCTACTATGACACAAAAGGAAAATGTTAAATTTTGCAGATGTGGAAAAATTGGAACACTAATGCATTGTTGGTGGAGCTGTGAACTGATCTAGCCATTCTGGAGAGCAATTTGCAACTATGCCCAAAGGCATATAAAACTATACATACCCTTTGATCCAGCAATACTATTACTAGGTCTGCATTTTAAAGAGATCCTTAAAAAGGGGAAAGGACTCACATATACAAAAATATTTATAACAGTTCTTTTTGTCGGGAATTAGAAATTGAGGGTATTCCCATCAATTGGGGAATGGCTGAACAAGTTGTGGTATATGAATGTATATTGCAATAAGAAATGATGAACAGGCAGATTTCAGAAAAACTTGAAAAGACTTACATGACTTAATGCTGAGTGAAGTGAGCAGAACCAGGAGAACACTATACAGAGTAACAGCAACATTGTGCAATGTCCAATTATAATTCACTTAGCTCTTCTCAGTAATACAATAATTCAAGATAATTCCAAAAGACTCATGATGGAAAGTGCTGTCCACATGCAAAGAAAGAACTATGTAGTCTGAATGCAGATCAAAGCATACTGTTTTTACTTTTTTGATGTTTTTGTTTTTTCCTTCTTATAGATTCCCCCCTTTTGTTCTGATTCTTCTTTTACAACATGACTTCTGTAGAAATATGTTTTAACATGATTATACATTTATAACCTATATCAGATTGCTTGTTGTCTTGGGGAGGGAGGGAAGCAGGAAAATTTGGAACTCAAAATCTTATAAAAATGAATGTTGAAAACTAGCTTTACATGTAATTGGAAAAAATAAAATGCTGTTAAGTGAAAATTTAGAAAAAATTAAAATATAAAATGACTGATGTTCCCCAAATCACCTAGCTAACTAGTAGGTGTCATATCTGAAACTTAAGCCTGTCTCTTGACTCTGAGTTCTTCCTTTTTCCTCTTATACCCCTCCCTTCTTCCTTTTTAGCATTCAGCACACCAGTGATGCTAAAAAAAAAAAAGCAAACTCAAATTTTAAATGGCAATATGAAGCAACATAAAAATACTCCAAAGTTATGCATTGTGCAGTGTCACTTTTTTCTTTTATTACAAAACCAGAGAATATTTATAAAGGAAATTAACCAAAAGAGGGAGGGACAAATTACATTTCGTTTACAGTTTATTATCATAATATCCAATAATGTTATTCAACAATAGTATTTCTACTACTTAGTAAAATCTGTGTGTACATATATGTATGTAAATCTGATTGCTATCTTTATGCAAAGTTGTTATAGTTTCGCCTTTAAGAATGAAAAAGTTAGCATTTTATAATGCTAATTATAATATGCAGGGATATCACAATATTATACTAATAGAGTGAAAGTAATATTATAATGCTGTAATTTTGGACTTTATATAATTTGCATTTAATAATGCAGCTATGTTACTTGGTGACAAGTACCCTTTTAATGGCTGCCTCTTTTGGGCCATAATGGTATCCATTGTCCCAGGATTCTAGATCTCTGATGGAATTAGAGGTACAAACAATTGCTCTGGGGCAAAAAACAAATAAACAAACATTTCTTCCTAAATATGGTGGCAGTGGGGATCGAGGAAAAGAGAGAGGGAGAGAGAATGGGTAGTTTGCTAGTTTGAGAGTAAGTAGTTTATTGTGACATGTGAAATAAAAATTATTTTTCTAACCACAAGCTGGACCCAGCCTGCTATAGTGAAAAGAGTGATGAATCTGGTCTCTGAAGGCCTGGGTTTAGATCCTATATCTCATCTACTAATGAGATGCATCATTTTAAGCATGACATTTAATCTCTTCAGTTCTTAATTTTCTCATCTGTAAAGTGAAGAATTTGGGCTAGATGTCCTCTAAAGAGGTTTTCAACTCTAAATTTATCAGTGTATACAAGAGAGGCAGTGTGGGATAGGGGAAGGAGGACTAGCCTCAGAGCAGAAAAGACTTGAGTTTACAAGTCTCACTTGTAAAACATAGTGGCTATGAGATTCTGGGCAAGTCATTTTACCTTGAAGTGCTCCAGGTAACTCTCTAAGCCTATAAATTTCAGAGTAGGTGCTGACCCACAATGATAGAGGGAGTTTCCCATTAGTAGCTCCCTACCCCAGTGAAATAACGTCCAGTCCTGTGAGCTCCACACTGAATATACTAAGTGCCATGTTGTAGTGAGACAGAGTCAGGAAGTCAGAAATCAGATGGACTGAATGCCTCCCCTGACTTTTCCTAAGTGATAAGTTACCTGACTTCTCTAGCCCCAGTTTCCTTTTCTGCAAAATGAGATTAATAGCAGCTACTTCACAAGATTGATGCGAAGCTCAAAAGAGAGCTTTGTAAACATCAAAGAACAATATAAATGGTGATGGTAGTAGTAGTAGTAGTAGTAGTAGTAATAGTAGTAGTAGTAGTAGTAGTAGTATTAGTATCGTTGTTGATGTTATTGTATTGTTGTTATAGACTTGGCCTTCCTACATTTCTCAGACTGAAAGTATGGTTGCCCAGTCATGGGCCTGATTTCACTGCTGATTGGCACAGGAGTTTTGGCCTTTTCTGTACTAGGTCAGCTTGCCCCCTCTTTAGGCAACTGGTGCCCCATACCCTTTGGGGCTCAACGTTTTGACACAGGGCTTGATGTGTACATCTGTTCACTTTAGCTCACTGAAGCTTAGAACCCCCAAGCCAAAGTGTCCCGCCAGCCTCAGTCCTCCCCCTTCCTTTCTCCTCTATACTGTCCCCAGAGGAGCAAGGATTGCAGGAGTGCATTGCCACTCCAGGAGGCTATGAGTAGTAGTAGTAGTAGTAGTAATACCTAAAATCACAATTTGGCAAACTTTAAAGGAAATATTCCAGCCATCATACATCATATATTCTGTCTAATGAGAATATAACTTAGTATAATGTACCCTACATAGAATAATAAATAAGATGGGTAGGGGGAGGGAGAAGCAAGTGATTGTCACGAGCATGTAAGTTGTAGTCATGAGCATGTAACTCACAGTCATGCTGCCATTATTCACTCACTTCCTATGCTCTAGATCCCCTTATCCCCCCTCCCCTCCCTTCCCTATAGATCTATGAAGGGCTCCGGAAATGCCTGATTCAGATAAGTGGCAGAAAGTTGAAATCTTTTTCAGCTTCTATGCTGGTTTAAATTTGTTGTATGGTTGGGATAGGAAGTGAAATGTTTCCATTTATTCTCTTTCCTTAACAATCCACTGCCTGCAGTCCTTTGCAGGGCAGGGCTTAATTCAGAACTGGGGCACACCCAAGACCCTAATTACTCCAGAACTCATTCTTGGACACAGGGTGTGTACTGCATCTTCTACTCTCCTTTGTTTTAAAAGTATTTAAACATACATATATATATATATATATATACACATACATATATGTAGATATTCATGTATGTAGATATGCATATATATGTATTAATGATATCTTTATTTTTACATTACTTAAATATCCCCCTTCATCAAGTCAACAAACATTCAGATGCTTATTGTATACCCGGCACTGTGTTAGTTGTTGTTGTTCAGTACTGTCCAATTCTTTGTGACCTTGGCAAAGTAGTAGAGTGGTTTGCCATCTCCTTCTCCAGCTCATTTTACAGATGTGGATACTGAGGAAAATAGGGTTAAATGACTTGCCTGGGGTCACACAGCTACTGTCTATGGCCAAATTTGAACTGAGGAAGATGAGTCTTCCTGACTATCCATCATGCCACTGAGCTGCCCTACTGTGCTAAATACTGGAAATACAAATGCAAACAGGAAGAAAGATAATGCCTGCCCTCAAGGAGAAGAGAAGCCAACACATCAAAGGAAGCAGAAAAAGCCAAGTGGGGAGATGGGGTAGGGGAAGATTGTAGCCAGAGTTCAGGGAGTCAGAAATTCAGCCTAGAAAAAAATGAAGACCTTCTCTCTTCCCAGAAAACCATCTGTAAGTAAGAAGGGTTTTAGTGTAAGGTGAATTTTAGTGTTCATAAAGTGGATTTTTGTTATTCTTTCTTAGAATTTAGTTTCCCAGGATCCATAGCCATAACAATCTCTTGTTCCCAGGTAAAAGATATAAATTCTCATGATTATGGTTCAAAACATCTCCACCACACTTATGCAGCATTATTTAATGAGAAATTACATAAACATTTGTGCTTAAATTGTAAATATCTACTGTGACTGCGCAGTGAGAGATAGGAATGAGGTGATATAAACTTGTGAGGCTATTGCTGACAAAATGCCGTCTTTGTCTGTTCTCCTATAAAGCATGTGGTTACTGGTCAGTGAGTAGGAACCCTTAGAATTGAATGCATGAGCTGGAATGCTATATGTGCCTCGATCGGCCCCCATCAAGGTTTGGGGAGAGTCTGTGTTTGCCACAACCAGCCCCTATTGAGGCTTGAGGGGATTTAGGGGAATGCACAAGCTGTGTCTACCTCAGTTGACCATCAAGATGCAGTGATAGTTGCCCCCCAATTCTTGCCAGCATCTGCAAGACAGGTGATTAAGGAATACTGTAGGAGCTGGTTCTCCCAGTATCAACAACCCTTTTGAGAAGACTAGACTAGAATAAAGTAAGATTATTAACCTCTCTAAAGTTGGCTTAGAGTCCTTCCTGTCTGAACAGATCAAAAGTGAACCCATGGGGGCAGCTAGGTGGCACAGTAAATAGAGCATAAGCCCTGGAGGCAGGAGGATGTGAGTTCAAATCTGGACTCAGACACTTGGCACTTACTAGCTGTGTGACCTTGGGCAATTCACTCAACCTCAACTCCCCTGCCTTCCCCCCTCAAAAAAAAAAAGGGTGAAGCTATGTTAGCAGCCCTCCTGTGTGCTAGTATTATCTGTCTTACACCATCCCTTAAATAAAGGATCTTTTAAAAGAAAAGGATAAAGAGAAAATCAAGAATCTTCTGATTTGTTGTTGTGTCCAGTCATTTCAGTCATGTCCAACTCTTCATGTACCCATTTGTATTTTCTTGGTGAAGATACTGGCATGGATTGCTATTTCTTTCTCTAGCTCATTTTACAGATGAGGAAACTGAGGCAAACAGGGTGAGGTGACTTGCCCAGAATTATGCAGCTAGGAAGAGTCTGAGGTCAGATTTGAACGCAGGAAGATGAGTCTCCCTGATACCCAGCCCAATGCTTTATCCACTTTATCTCTTAGTTGCCCTCTCCAGTTTTGTTCTCCCTCAGATCACTGTTATCTCTGTACAGCTGACTCAGTCTTCCAAAATTACTCCTCCCACTCTACACCAGCTTCATGCACCTAAACATTCAATACCGGTGCTCCCCCATCCACTCGCACTCTCTACAACAGCACCCGTTTTCCATTTTCTCTCTCCTCAGCTTCCAAACTCCAAGATGATCAGCACCAGTGTAGGTGACAGCGGGGTGAGGTGGTAAGAGGGCTGGATGTGGTCAGTGGCCTGGATCAGACACCTGGCTCTATCGCTTATTGCCTTTGTGACCTCAGGCAACAGACTTAACCTTTCTGGGCTCTGTGTATTCATCTGTAAAATGGGGTTGGCTATAATGCCCTCACAGTATCTTCGGGGGAATTACTGGTTCTGGAGTCAGAAGGCTTGGATACAAATCGCTCTTACTAATACTCTGTAACATTTTGGGGAAGTCACTTAACCTCCCTGTGCCTCAGCTTCCTTTTCTGTAAAATGATCTCTAATACCATGATCCTATGATTCCTAAATAATCCCTCAATCCTTTTGATCTCTAAATCCATGAACTTATGATCCTTAAGTAAGCCCAGGGAATTACTGACAGCTTCAAACAGCTCAATGCTTCCACAGCCTTGGGCACACAGCTGTTCCTCTTTTCCTACATCCTCAACCTCTGATACTTATTTGCCCCTATTTCTCGTAGGCACATAATATGCACTCGATATATTTTGGGCTGTAATTTCAGCGATACTCACAGGGTGACTTTGTTCAACGAACAGTGTCCTAAATCAGGGGATCTTCAAATTTCTCCTTTTGAAATAAACAAATGCTGTTTAACTGTACAGTTCATGGAAAAAGAAATCCATTATAAAGTGGAATTTTAACATTAACTCCCAAAGGATTCAGAAGAAATATAGTAGGGAGCTATCACTTGCTTTGAGAAGCCCCTTTGCCCTGGTGGGCATCTAACTTGTCATCACTGCTATTACTTTTTTTTTTCAATCAGGCATCTGAATCACCAATAGCCATTTCATCCTTGTACACAAGTGTCTGTTTACTCAGTTGTAACAAATTGCCTCTGGGACAAGCACTGCCTGTTACTTCTACAGCAATTAGTATGTGAAAACTTATCAAAAGAAATCTGTCAAGTTTGAATAAGTATAAATATTGCATTGGAGTCCCTCGGGAAATAAAACAGAGTATTAGATATATTTCTGTGTTTCGACACGAGAGAATTTACTCTTTGATTCTTTGTTCAACTTTGCAGAAATTTGATAGCATTTTTTTCATGCAATCCAATGCTCCAAAGCATTATAACTTTGCTCAGGTTTAAAAAAAATCTTTCAATATTAATAACAAAAACAATAAAAACCATATGATTATAGAAATAGATGCAGAAAAAGCTTTTGACAAAATACAGCACTGAGTTCCATTTCAAAAGAACATTAGAAAACAGGAATAAATTTAACCTCATGATACCAATGAAGAAAGAACACTCATGCTGGAATTTGTATACTTGGGTTCTAGTCCTCCCCTCCCACTCCCACTTCCTACTTTGCCATATTACCTGTGGACCCTAGGTTTAATCATTTCACTTTTCTTGGCCTGAATTTCCATAACTGTAAAAGGAGGGGCAGTGGTCTAGAGTAGACATTCTTAACTTGTTTTGTGCCATGGACTCCTTTGCAATATGGTGATTTTTTTTAATGTTTTTTAATGCATAAAATGAATACACAGTATTACAAAGAAAACCAATTACACTAAAATGTAGTTAGCATGGTATTTTTTAAAAGAAGTTCATGTATCCCAGTTTAAGAATATATAGAATGATTTTATATTTATATACATATTTGATTCTCATGGTAGCCATCTCTAGGGTGGGGAGGGGAGGAAAAAAAGAAATTTACACAATAACTTTTTTATATATTTAAAAGGAATATCAAATTGTACATAATAGACTTGTAGTTTAATGTGTAGTCATTATTTAAATTATATTATGTTATGGAAATATTTATTTTATTCCATAAATTAAATAAATAATTTTTTAAAACCCTGATCTAAATGATTTCTAACTCTTGGTATAGAAGATGGAGTGCTGAATTTGGGATTCAGGAGAACTGGATTTGGATTCCATTTCTGTGGCTTACTGGCTTTGACCATGAGCAATTCACTTAAGAACTCTTAGAACTTAGTTTCTTTCTCAGCAAAATGGACATCATACTTGAAGTAAATATTTCCCAGGGCTGTAGTGAGAAAACTTCTTTGCCAACACAGAAAGCACACATGACCTGTCAATTAACAATGATGATGAGGGATGCTCTTTACCAACCTCGTTGATTCCTTCATTATCATTAACTAACATTAATTAATCTTCTTTTTGATAGTTCTTGACAGTGTAATATAGTTCCTGACCCTGGACTCACTTACCTTAACATCATAGTGAAAGATATCAGACATAAAAGTCTCAAAGAGGGTCAGATTTCCTTACTGAATCTTGTTAACTTTTTTAAGGCAGTTTCTAGGGTGACAATCAGTTCCTAGGATATATTAACCTCTTTCTTCTACTAGAAATTACATTATATATGTGACACCTGAGCCCTGGGTCATTCAATCGAGAAATCATTCAAATGTAACCTAGGATCTTTTCTTTAGAACGATAGAGAAAAATCAGTAGGTTGGTTGAGTTGTTCACATATAAGTTATACTGGTGTCACGTAGGGGGAATAATCTAAGCTGTTTTTTCTTGTTTTTGGCAAGCTCATTGGAAAGAAAAGTCGGGCCTTTTTCAGGTGCCTCTTGCCTACATATCTCACATTTATTTGACCATCAACTTCTGCCACCAAGCTAAACCCACCTTGTGACCACTGGAAGCAGGGAAGAAACTGTCAGATCAGTAGGGAGAATGTGGATTTGATTCCTTGAACAAGGTGTGGGGAGGAAGGGAGAGACACATTGTCCTTTTGGAGAAGGTAGAATGATTTTAAGTTATGTCTATAATTTTATTTTTTAAAATCCTACATCGTATATCCTTATAGTGTAAGGATCTGTAATTTTATTGATATGGGACAGATTGTAATAATTGTATAATCCAGGAGGTCATCTTCAAGTACTGCTGAAAAGTTAAGTACATTGGGGCCAAGCTGGTGATGAACCTCCCTGGTCATAGCTATGCTGGTTCCTAGGTAACAGACCTGCAGTCGGTCAGTGAACTTGAACTTGAAGCCTTTCCAGTTGTTTGCACTTCAGTGGCATTGCCTTTGAGGTTCCAGCGTCTCCTCCACAAATGAAGATTTATGGCATATGATATATTCTTTTTTTTTTTTTGCTTTTTGGAGGGCAATTGGGGTTAAGTGATTTGCCCAAGGTCACACGAATAGTTTTTGTGTCAAATGTCTGAGGTCAGATTTGAATTTGGGTCCTCCTGATGACAGGGCAGGTGCTCTACTAACTATGCCACCTAGCCACCCCCATATGATATATTCTTAGAAGATTCTTGTGAGATCACCAGGGATTAAGTAAGCATCAGCAATTTTCTTTTTTCCTATTGCCCAGTATTAGTGAGACTCCTTTCTTTTCCACTTCTATGCCAACATCCTCCACCAGAGCTTTACCAATACTTGAGTGGGTATGTGTTTCTTTTGTAGATGTGCCAAGATTCTCCTAATGTTAGTATCTTTTAGCTTTGACAATAATGAATCTTGACAGATTTCACCCAACAGCTCATGTTCATGTTGGATCTTCTTTGAAAACAAGAGTATACATTTGTGAAGCATCTAAAATAAAAAATAAAGCTTTATCACTTGAAGGAAATTTAAGTTCATAGGTCATCAAAATAGCAATTTGATTAATTGCTAGAGCAGTTTAACCTTAACCATAACGTACATGTACCAAACACAGATAGAGAAGACACATGTATAGCAGGGCTTAAGGGGAATGAGAAAATGCCCACAGATATAAAATTGGGCATAGAAATAATGACAGCCGTTTGTAGGCATAAGGATAAGATAGAGGATTATAGTCCATAGTCCAAGTCCGAGATGCTACTGGACTATTTTTCTGGGTGTGGTGAAACTCTCAGAATGAGAGAATAAGGGTATATCTAGGGCTTTTAGCCCCCCTAGAGAGAAAAAGGAGAAAGACAGGGAAAAGGGGGAAAAAAGGGACAGAGGGTTAGGGGAAGGTCAGAAGAGAATGTGTTTCCTCTCAGACATAATTAGTGACCATCCTCAAGGTCTCCTTCAAGGAGATACAAGACAAGGGCTCTCCAACCACTTTTCGAAAGGGTAGGGATAGGAGAGGAACCTAGACCTATTTTCCAGTTTTGTGCATAGATCCAACCTGTCAAAGAGATATCAGTGATACTTCCTACTTTCTCATGTTGTAGAAATAGAGTGCATGTTACCTATTCTTCTGAGACACCATATAGCATAATGATTCAAGATCTGACTCAGAACCAGCAAGGTCAAAGGTCAGTTCCTGTTTCAGACATATACTGGCTTCATGACCCCTGCTAACACATTTGGGAAATGTCTAACGAAATAGAAATGCAGTATAACCTAGATAATGTTATTGTAGTTTTCTACATCAACATGTAACCTGCAACTATCCAACACTATATGAACTTGATATTGTTCTAGGTAACTCTAGACCATAAGTTGCAGGGAAGATTCTAGCCTACATCAGCAGAGGGAGTTCCCTTTTCCAGTGAAATTATAAATCCAGGTTTTATCCCTACCTATCTGGTCTACTTTAAACCCATAAATATTTCTTTTTTTCATTAATAATAGTGAGAATTAAATGACAGTAACTAAAATATAGTGCTTTGTATATATATATATATTATCTATATAATATATACGTGTGTGTATACACACATATATAAATATATGATCTCACTTGATCCCTCTTTGTATAGATGTGGATATATAGCCTCTTTTCATTTGAAGTTTCCCACCTCCTCTGCATTTTGTACCAAAACAAATTAATGAAAAAATTAAGTTCCTATTATGTGCCAAGGACTGTGCTAAGCACTGTGGATGCAAATAGAAAAAAAAAATGAGTGTGTCTGCTCTCAAGGAGCTTCCATTCCAATTGGGGGAGACCACATTTATATATTTATGTATAAGAAGACATGAGTCAGAAGTTCTAAGGTACTCTGATAACACAGATGGAGGTGTCTAGAGCTTTTACATATGTAATCATATAATATTGATCATCACAATAATTAATAATGTCAGCATAACAATAATAAAGGAGATGCAAAAATCTAGAGAACCATAGAGTTCATGGGGAGGGGGTAAATGTCCATCTGGGGGCAGAAAGGAATGAAGGCATTGGCAGGAAGGTTCAGAGGAGAAGGTCCCCACTATAGATGGGTTCTAGGTGTTCCCTATTGGATACCATCACTGGTGGTTCTTCCTGCCTCTCTATCCCAGTATGGGTCTAGGTGACCAAATTTGGTGTGGAAGGGAAGGAAGGGAGAAGAGTACCCTCACTGGTGATCATTCTTGTCTATCCTAAATCTGTGCCGATATTTCTGTTGGCACACGCTTTTTTTTTTAACACATGTTTTAAGTGTTCTATGAACTTAAGATTCTTTAGCATTACCAATAATGTGTCTTCTCAGGTCATACCCAACAACCAGGTCATCTGCAGATAGTTAGTAAATAAACTCATGGGAATCGATGAGATCACCAAGTAAGAATAGACTACACACACATGTATAATACATACATGCACACACGCATACACACATGCACATATACACACGCATGTGTGTACATACATGCACACATGCATACATACATATGATCTCTTCCAATTTTAACAAACTATTCATACTCAGTAGGTGCTAGGCTTTGTTGTTTCCATGCTGTTTATTAAAGGGCCATAAGTACTATAAGTATCCTCTAAATTCAGTGCCTTTAATGAAAATACCAGCTACCTTCCCTAGTTATAGTTTCCTGTCTGGGAGACTAGAGGTATATTTAAATGATTTAGTATGTTGATGTTTCTTTTGGCAGTTTATGTGGTTGATTGATTTAAAAGGTCTACTTTTTAAAAAGTAGCCTGGAATTTTATCTTCATTGTTTCTCAATGAGTGAGAGTTTCCAGTGCCAAGAATCATATTTGTAATGATAATACCCATTTTTTTCAGAACTGAGCTATGCCTGGATCTTCAATGAATACCCATCATACCAGGATAACAGACGCTTTGTTTCTCAAGAGACTGGAAACCTCTACATTGCCAAAGTGGAAAAATCAGATGTTGGGAATTATACCTGTGTAGTGACCAACACAGTCACAAACCACAAAGTGCTAGGACCTCCTACACCTTTAATACTGAGGAATGATGGTGAGTTCTCTGCATGGTTTTATGAACTCATTAACCTATATGTGTATATACCTTATCAAAAAGGCTGCTACATAAAAGATGACTTATTGGTGTTTTCATGCCAAAATTACTGATCCTAATTTATTTGTGGGCAAGCAGAATGTTTCCTTTTATGTTATCACTTTATAATGAATTGAGGAAGTACGTGCTAAGTATATTCCATTGAAATTATAGGCATCTGACGTACCTAGCACATAAATATTCATCATAATAAAATAATGCTGTGAACATAGGGAAACATAAATCAGTCAATAAACAAGCAGTTATTAAAATGGGGCAGGTAGGTGGCAGAGGGGATAGAGCACCAGGCCTGGGATCAGGAAGACATTAATTGAAATATGACCTCAGATAACTCACTAACTGTGTGACATTGGACAAATCACTGAACCCTGTTTGTCTCAGTTTCCTGATTTTAAAAAGGAGCTGGGGAAGGAAATGGCAAACCACTCTAGTATCTTTGCCAAGAAAACCCCAAATGGGGTCACAAAGAGTTGGCCACACATATAAGTATATTCACAATACAAGGCTAGAGACCAGGCCTGTGATTTCATTGGTTTAGGGTAGAGACTGGCAAACTACAACCTGTTAACCAAAATCTTGCCCACCTCCTTTTTATATATGACCCATGAGCTAAGAATAGGTTTTTTTTATATATTTAACTACACAGCTCAAGGGCTGTAGAAAAGTAGACTGTGGGCTGGTTTGGCCCATTGGCCATAATTGGCTGACCCCTAGTATAGGGGACTCCAGTGACTTCTTCCACTGATGCCGGGCAGCAAGTTCTCAGCAGTATAGTCTTAGAGTTAGCAAGAGTACTGAGAGGTTGAATGACTTGTCCAGTCAGTATATATGAAAGGCATGCTTTGAAGATGGTCATCCTGGCTTCCAGACTAGTTCTATCCTCTAGGAACACTGCCTCTAATGTGCCAGATATGTACAAAATAGACTGTATCAGCAATGCCATATTCACAATGCCTATAGAGATTACAAATATGCTGATATAATTATCCATTACAAAATACGTCATGTTTGCCATATGAGGAAATAAACTAGAAAATTTATTAAGATACCAAAAGACTGAGTCCCAAAACCAGAAAGTGAAAGCCATCAGAGTAGTTATGATATTGGCACAGGTAGATAAAGTAGAAAGCACCCACATTTTCAAGCCTTTAAAACAGAACAGGCTACCTCAGGCAAAGGTCCTCCTCTCCCCACACACAGCAACCACCCAAGCGTCCTGGAAGCGCGCTCCCAGCAGCTCCGGCCCCTGGCAGTCCTCAGCAGGAGTCCTTAGCAGAAAGTCCTTAGCAGTCCTAACTCAAAAAGGGCTTCGCGCTGCCACTGCCTCTGCTGCTGCCGCCGTCACCACCACCTCCAGCCACCGCAGGAACGCTAGCTTGGCTTTCGCTTTCTCTTGCTCTGCCCCTTCCTGCTACGTCAGCACGTCCAATGGGGCATGGAAGATCTTTAAATCCCATAACCCTTACATAGACACAAAGTGAATTCAGGGAGATAGCATTTGCACATAAGAGAATAGGGTTGTCTGTCTGATAGAATGTAATTCTTGAACTGAGATTTACAGGAACCAAGAAACTCTAGTAGGTAGGACCAAGGAGGGAATGCCTTCCAGGCATGGGAGACCAGGTAAAGGCATGGCAAGGAGAGATGGAATGCAACTTGTAAGGAAAAGCAAGGTCATTTTGACTGGGCTTGACTTCACTATGGGTTGAGGAGAGGACTGTATAATAAAGCTAGAAAGGGTACACCAAGGCAAGGTTATGAAAAGCTTTAAATGACAAAGAAGTTTTTAGCTAAGCCTAATGATAACAGGGAGCCTTTGGAACTTATTAAGCAAGAGATGACATAGTTGTACCTGTGTTTTAGCAATTTCTTCACCTTGAATGCTGAGGGTATTTGCATTGGAATGGGTAGAGTATTGAAAAACATAGAAGAGAATCTTCCCTATTTTTATCCCTGCTGAGACCATGTCTATGAAGGATGCAGTGGACAGTTGAGCAATTTTTCAGCTAATTAGTTCAATGTAATTTAGCATTAACTTTCCTGAATAAGGTTTCAGAACCAAAATTTTCTGGATGACTGCCTTATTCACAATGCTACAGACACTTGAAAAATGGAATCAGGAGGACTGGAGTAAAAGGTAGTCTGTGGTCAGATGACACTTTCACCAGCCCTTTTAACTGAACTTTTGAGGTGATTATGGATGCAATCATAAGACTTAAGCACAGTGGTAAATGACCTAAATCTGTAAGAAGTTTAGCAATAGCTCATCTTTAACTTGGCATCAGGGAAACCAAGCATGTAGTAGAGGAGCGTTCCTTTGCTGGGCAGGAGGTTGGACCAGGGCATCTTCTCAGATGCCTTTAATTCAAAGACCTTGTGAATCTGTGAAGCCAGCCTTCCCACAGACATCCCTCGAGGCTTCCTCGTGACAGAATAATCAGCTGCATGGATCATGGATCTGACCAACTATGACAACTTGCTAACTTCAGAACAGAGATCCTCAGACTAAGAGGTACGATTGAGATGTTTATAGGGGAGAAAGCCAAGATGTCATCATCAAGAGGGCAAGATGGAACGTTAGCATTGTGGCTGTGTAGCAAACAGCGAATCAAACAAAAGACTTCAAATCCATGCAGAGAAAGAATTGATAAATACAAATAAGTATAGAATAATTTTACATATATAAACACACTTATTTGTGTCTAATGGTAGCCATCTCCAGGGTGGGGAGAGGAGGGAAGAGAAAAAGGAAAGAAAAGAAAAAAAAATCACAAGATAACTTTGTTGTTTATTTAAAAGTTATACATAGATTTGCAATTTCATGTGCAATCATCTTTTTTTTTATTATACTATGTTATGGAAATACTTGTTTTATTCCATAAGTTTAAAAGTACTAGAATTGTAATTTTGTTGTTGTAGGGAAATCCTAGAAGAGGAAATTCTCTCTATCAATGCAGGTTAATGCCTCTTCTGCAACTGATAGTTTTAAGAGATTTGCCCAGATCTAGAGCACTGAGAGGGTTTGTGACAGGAGACCAGTCACAGAATCTCACCGAATCTTAGTTTCGTCCTCTGTAAAATGCTGATTAATGAAACCTATGCAAGCTACTTCATAGTACAGATATGAGAAAAGTGTTTTGTAAACTTCATAGTGGGAACCACCTATAAATGTAAGTCATTAGTGTTATCCCTTCGGATGCATCTCTGTGATAACGAAGCAAGGTTGTATACTTGGGCTTGACATCCACATTTCCCCACTTCTGGCCTAGGACTGGGTATGCTGGACCAAGGAATATAATGGTGTCCAATATTTCAATGTACACTTAGGGAGGGCATGGTAGAGGATGGAAGGAAAGAGGATATTTCCTTCCTATACGGAATGAACAAGAATTCCAAATGACTTTCTCATCAGTATTAGCACAAAGTCCCTTTGAAAGCTAGGGCAATGTCACGATTATTGCTTCACCCAAGAGAGCATCTCAGTGATGTATTCAGTAGATGATGGGTTTAAAAAGGACCCATCATATGAAAGAGAGATTCGACATGTACAACTTGGCCTCGGAGAGCAGAACAAGGAGCAAGGGGTAGAATTTTCAAACAGGCAAATTTAAGCTTGATGTCAGGGGAAATTTCCTCATGATCAGAAATATCCCACAGTGGAATGAACAGCTTCCCACATGAGCTAAACCTCAAAGCCCAGATCTGACTCCAGGTGATTGTGCACACTGAGGCATTTGGAAAATGAGAGTTTTTCAACTGGGCTAACAAATTTTGATGACCTAAAAGTACCCATAAGATGCAACTATGAGAATGTAATATTCAGAAAATGTCTTAGTTGAAATAAAAATAATGGCTACCATTTATATAACACTTTAACATTTGCCAAACGCATTACTCATTTGATCCTCACGACTAGCCTGTGACATAGGCGCTATTTTTATCCACATTTTAAAAAGGAAGAAACCCAGCACATAGAGGCTGTGATTTGCCAGTGATCACACAGTTGGGGAGTGTTTTAGGGAGCAACAAAACTTAGGGGGGCTTCCTGATTCTTAGTCTTGCACTCTATCCAGTGCCACTAAGCTGGTCCCAAGTGCCCCAGTTGGAAGGTACTTCCAAAGCCACCAAGAACCATTTACACCTACCTAACAATGCTCTTTAAAACATCCCCAAAACGTCGCATCTAGTCTCTGCTTGAAGACCTACGCTGTGAGGAAATCCTGGGTCATACTCTAAATTATCAGTAATTTTGTCCTGAGCTCAAGAAATCCTTGGCCCTCAAGCCAAGAAAATTTGGGTTCAAGTTCCACTGCTGATACATTTTGGCCTTGTGACCCTGGATAAGTCACAACCTCTACTTCATAACTCTAAGACTCTAAGTGGAAAAGAAGATACAGATTTACATCATTAGAGGAAACTTAGGTTTACGCATCCATTTGTTCCCTATGCCAATGAAATAACAGATTGATTCCCTATTGTTCTCTACACATACACACTTTCTTATATGGGGGCATGACATGGTGACAATCATGTTGCCTTATCTGATCTGAAGTTTAAAGTCACATGAAACAAAGTTAACATCTTTACCATTCACGTTTGTTCAATAGATATGTATTGAGTATCTGGTCAAGAGTTATATAGCTTCCTAAACTTTCTAGCTTAGACCAGACAAAATTTAAAATAAAAGCCACCAAGAACCTAGATAGTCAAGCACTAAGAAAAGGTATCTATTAGGAGGCTCTTAGCTTAGTAAACTAAGTAAGTATACCACCCTGCATTAAGGCCAAATGGTTGGCCACACTTATTTGTAATGAAATACGGTGTTTATTATACATCTTCAATTTAAATAAGTGCCTTCTAACTCAGAAAAGCCTTGTCGAGTTAAAGAGAAAAGGAGGCAAACTACCAATTTTATAAGAAGTGGCACACTCCCTTTAGACCTCAAGTATTAATAGACTATTTCTAAAGATGTGCTCCACTAGCACTTTGTAAGTAATCATTTTAAAATACAGCTTTTCCAAGCTCTTCCTCCAAATGCCTTTGCACCAAGACATCTGTTCAGTGGTATTTTCCATTTCAGTGTGTCAGGTCATAGCAGTATAATGAAATATTGACTTTGATGCATCAAGATGCAGTTGATGAGAGATGCCACAGCAGGGCATGCGATGTCAGAAAATGGAAGAAAGAAAAAATTTAGTGACATGCAAATGGTCAAGTTGCCACATCATCCTCAAGCTGGCAGTAGGCCATTTTTTTCCACTTGGTTTTTGGATTTATGTTGACTTGTCCAGTATATCTTCAGAGATGTGACAAATGATTTTAATTAGAATATTTTATCACAAAATTAGCAGACTAAGATCTCATTTTTCAGCAATTAAAACCCCATTCATTCCTAATTTCCATGTGAGTTTCGTGGGGGAAATCTATAATGTGTCTTTCCCATTTAAGTTACAGTACATAAAACTCACATTCAAACTAGGTTACTAAGCACAAAATAGGATATTTAATTAGTTCTTGGCTATAGGAGAGAGAAAAATGGGAAAATATTCACTATGACAGGGGGTGGGGTTTGTGCAAGAAAATTGACGCATATTTTTAAAAATATATAGTTTGTTGACAACAGTATCCAAGTCTCTACAATCATATATATAGTATTTGGAGAAAAGGTCTGCTGACATAAACTCCTTTGTATGGCATTTAAAGCTCCTCCTAATCTGGGCCCTATCTACTTTTCTATATCCTTATGCTATACTTTCTTCCATGGACCATCCATTCCAGAAACACTGACTTTCAATTCTTTGAACACCACGTTCTATTTCCCATCTCTGTGATTTTGCACAGTTTGTCCCTCACACCTGGAACACTCTCCTTCCTTACTTTTGTATGCTATATTTCCTGACTTCTTTTAACACTCAAATCCTATCTACTCTTGTAGGTCTTTCCTATCTTCCCAGCTTCTAGTGCCTTCCCCTCTATGGATCTTTTCTTTTTACTCTGTGTATATCTTGTATATTTTGCCTATACCTAGTTTGTTTACATGTTACCTCCCTCCTTGAAATTTAGATCCTTGACAGTAGGGATTATGCTGTTACCTTTGTCTCTTCAGCTCTCACAGGGCCAGTCACATAGTAAGCAGGATATAAATGTTTATGCCCTGGACTAGATCTATATAGATCAAACAAATGGAGGACTGATGCAATCACCTTGATAATTTATACCTCTAATCCCCACATTTTGTTTTAAGACGATCAGTGGAAGTTGTTATAGAGTCTAGTTTATCTAATTACATCAGCATTGCACTTGCTTTGGAATGTACAGATACAGCCTAATGAGCTAAATGACCATGGTTGTTTAAGCTACTGACATTGTGATGGGGTTTTTTTTGGTTTTGTTTTGTTTTTCAGTTTCCAACCAAAAGTGTTCCAATAATGGACATAGTGATCCCAAAGGAGCAAGAACTAAAGAAAATCAGACAATAGGCCCAAAGTGAAAACAGTGCTACTTTCCTCATGACAACTATGTTTTCAGTTGGATTTATGGAGTGATTGTATATTTGAAATTGAACTCTAATATAAAGTCCTTGTCAGAAAGACAATTATATTTTGCAACAGATATAGCAAGAAGTACCACCTCCAACACATCCCATCACAATCACTACAGTGCTCTCTCTCACCCTTGAAATTCCTTAGTATTTATTGTCTATATATTCACTACATCTCTCCGGTAGTATATAAGTTTCTTGAGGCCAGAGTTCTTTTTTTCTTTCTTTTGTCCTTCCATCAGTAGCACCTAGCATAGTACCAGACATACAATAGAGACCTAACTTTAGGTTCTGGTTAAAATTAGAAAGGTGTTTCATAGTATCATAGATCTAGCAAGGTGTCATAGTAAATAAAGTACAGTTAGAAAGACCTGAGTTCATATTCTACCTCAGTCTAAATCCTGCTTATTGAAATGCTTAGTACATAATAAATGTGTTTCCTTCCTTCTGACAACTAGCTGTTTGACCCTGGAGAAGTCACTGAACTTGTCTGTCCAAGTTTCCTTATCTGTAAAATGAGGGTAATAATAACTACCTCCAAGTGTTGGTCAGGATTAATTGAGATAATCTGTGTGAAGTGCTTTATAAACTTTAAAGTATTATATAAAGCCCAGCTATTGTTGTTATCTAAAGTTGGAAGAGATTTCAGAGGCTATTTAATGCACCCCCCTCATTGTGTGGAAACTAAGGCACAGACAAGTTAGTCACCTAGTATTTATTAAACACTTACTACATACCAGGCACTGTGCTAAAGGCCAGGGATAAGGCAAACACATGTTGACTCACCTAAGGCCACACAAATTGCATCTGATATGAAATGTGAACCCATATCCTCTGACCCCAGAGCTGATGATCTTTCCTCGCTATCACTTTGTCCCACATCAATTCATTTTGCTTCTTATTAACAGTTCAATGAAACATTTACCAGGGGATAGGAGTGGATCATCAGATAGAATGAGACAATTTATTAGAGATTCTGTATTCATTTTCTCCATGTCCCCAGTTACTATGCGTAAGTGAGATCTGACTTTGGAAATTCACTGGGGCAAACCTTTTTGCAAATTTCATAGATGTTTGTTAAATTGAATTGTCCAGGAGACCTCCCATGGTATGCATAGTATGAACTTCTGTCAAAAATATACTTCCAACTTTGAAAAGGCTGTTGTTCAATTTTATGAAATGAATATTTCAAGGAATAGTTCAGGAACTGAATACTTCAAGAATCTGTGATTTCAACAAAATAGGTAATTCCTTCTGTAGACAAGATTACCCAAACTCAATGATTTTAGTAGATAGCTTTCCTGGGTTTCTGTGGTTTAAAATATTTTGCCAGCTTTTCCCCAGTCTGATGAGATGAGTTTCTCTAAACTCAGCAAGGCTAATCCTCAGATGAGAAATAAACCAGCCATCACATGACCATACTCTAAGCCCTTGCAATGTGGTAGGATCTGCCATAACCTGGCCTCTATTGATTGAGCCTTTGAGAATCTGTGGTCATCTCCATGGTGCAATGAGGCACTCAGCAAGTTTTTTTTCATTTTTTTTCTGTTTATAGAAAAAGCCCAACTCATTCTTGATTTCTCAACCATTCATTCACTCTTTGAAATCTCTAGAGCATAGAGAGTGGCTTCTGAATGATGCATATAGGTTTCATATTCTCATTTCTCTGTGTTCCTTTTCTTTATTTTTTTGGTTTAGAGAATTCTCCTTGTGCTATTTTGTATAATTCATGCCTATGTGATATAAACTCTGTCTGTTGGGCGAAAAGTAGGCGAAATATAGCACAAGTTTATTCATTCACCAAAGGTATGTGAGTAGCCACTCAATGAGAAACAGCAATATATATTTTTAAAAGTTATAACCACTAGGCAACACATTCTAAAAGAGCTTTTAGGCCACTAGGAGATCTGAAAGTGGTGGTACAGTGGATAGAGGGCCAGCCTTGGAGTCAGGAAGATTCCTCTTTGTGAATTCAAAACTGGCCTCAGACACGTATTAGCTGAGTGACCCTGGACAAGTCACTTAATCTTGTTTGCCTCAGTTCCTCGTCTGCCAGATGTGAAGGAAATGGCAAATAGGTCCAGTATCTTTGCCAAGAAAACCCCAAATGGGGTCACAAAGAGTTGAACACAACTAAGATGACTTCACAAAAGGAGACCTGGGCATCCCCCTTAGCCAAACTTTGTTTTCAGCTGCTCTCACCTATGTAGCAGGGATCATAATGGCTTGTAACAATAAGTATGGAACTGTGGATAGAGAGTCAGCCTTGCTGATGGGGAAAAAACTGGGTTTAAATTCTACCTCTGACTCATATTAGCTGTATTTCCATGGGCAGATTACCTAAACTCTTAATGTTCCAACAACTAAGATTATGTGAGTTGCCACTCTGCATGAGAAGATGGAGTATATCAGATGTAATATTACACCAGTGATGTAATTATGGGTCTGGAAAAAATAAAGAGGGAAGGAGGAAGTGAGAAAAGAGGGGGGAGGAGGAAAGGAAGGAAAGACAAAAGGAAGGAAGGAAGGAAGGAAGGAAGGAAGGAAGGAAGGAAGGAAGGAAGGAAGGAAGGAAGGAAGGAAGGAGGGAGGGAGGGAGAGATTGAAGAAGGAAGGGAGGAAGATATATAACAAGAGATAAAATTAAGCAGTTAATATTCAACCTTCAGTTCCATTAGTACAACCTCCCAAACTTCAAGGAATATGAATTACAAATTCTGTTCATTTCAATTCCCATTCCAGTTTAATATCCAAATACTGTAAACTTGTAGAAAAGGGGAGAATTGTAAGACCACTCACTCATTACTTACTATGCCACTATATAAAGGTATTGCAGTAACTTAAGGAATGTTAAAATGTTAGAAATTTGATTCGAAATGCAACTTAAGAGCCTAGGGTGTGAAAAGTGTTCCATCTCAACATGGTATCTGTGAAGCAGTGTTGTCTTGCAACTTTGTTTTCTCTAGGCAGCAGATGCCTGCACCTGTGGTTCTCAGGGTGGAAGAGGGAAAGCTCCCTGTTGTTTGTGAGATGAATTAGATACAGCTCTGGGGGAGCTTCCTGAATCCAGGCCCATTTTCCTCTTTACTGTCTTCTAGTTTCCTGGTTGAATCTTACCCAATCACATGATTCTCACAAGAATCCACCTGTCCCCTTCCTTTCCATATATATTTTACAAAGCAACCAGTGTCCCTGCTGGTGAGGCATTATCACTAGTACATGAAGCATGTACTTCTAGAGAACGTAGTTCCCAAGGAGACTATGTCTGCCTTATACTTTCTCTATACAAGACTCTTTAAAGGATATGAAAAAGAAAACTTTCCCTGATCTACCTATCAATTTGTCCAATTATTTATTTCAATAACAAGATAAATTTGCTTTTAATTCATCTGATCTCCATTGTTCAAAGGTTACCCTTTTTTTTAAAGCAAGCAAGTAGATCCAATATTTGACAATCCAATATGGTGTCCTGGTCTTTACCTTCAACCAATGACACTATAGCACAACTTTGAGACTTTTCCAATGTACAATTCAATGCTGGAAGCTATTTCAGATCTGTTCTGCTTTTAGTCATGTTTTAAATGCTTTACATCTCTAGTTTATACCAAAACACTTTGCTTTATTTTATCCTCACTTCTAATTGCAAGCAATGTGTGCTTTTGTCATGAAATTTCTTCTTTAAAAAAATCTTTAACAACATCAGAGTTGAAGATAGGTGGGCGTAAATCATGTTTTATGAGCAGAACATTTAATGACTAAGAATGCAAGATATTTTGCTAAACTGCCTTTGCTAATCTGATTTCACAGTCTTTAAGCTGAAGATAGTCTGAAAGTTTGACAGGTTTAGGAACTTGGCAGTCAGCTACAGACCTCTAACACTGTCAAATGAAGTTCAACCCCATGAGGGACCAGAACTTTTAGATGGCCATTTGGTGGGTTAGTTAATAAGCATATGTTAAGTCTTCACTGTGTACAAAGCACTGTGGTAGGTGCTAGGAGGAGAAATGAAAGACAGGCTCCAAAGCTTACAATTTAAAAACTTACATATTAATGAGTGGCTAGAAAAATGACCATAACTGGCGATTTTAAATCAAGTTTCTCAAAAATAAGTGTTACTGATGGTGCTAAAGCTACACTTTCACATAGCTTACTTAATTCAGCAACTTTGATGAGGAAACATAAATGTACTAAAGAAAGTCAAATTGGTTGGTGGGCACTATATGATATACAAAATAGAGTTGATGAAATATTTAACTCCAAGCTTTTTTTTTTCTTTCAATGATTTAAACACCCTGGAAACAAAGGAAAGAAATAAGGGAATTGCTGAGGTAATTCTAATAAAACTTTTCCTTCCTTGACCCTATATAGAGCTGGGACCTGAGCCATGCAATTATCTCAAGCCTCTTCAGTTTACCCAGGGTGGCCTGTCAAAGGACAGCTTTGATGTCATTGGGAATTAGTTTGTTCCTAGCATGTTGGACTTTGTCAACAATAGGAAGGAAAGAATAAGAACAGCAAAATTAGATCTTGCCCAATCATGTGCCTTTGGCAAAGAAGGAAACTGTGAATAGCAAACAAAAGAAGTGAATGTTGTCAAGAACCCAGAACTAAGTAGGTCCTGTGGGCTCAACCACCTCAGCATAGATCCTTAGCAACTCAAAGGATGCACAGACAGAAAATTCTGTGGGCTTGCCTGCACATTTTATCTCATTAAAGCTACAAAGTTTTTCATCTCTGATGTTTCAGATGTGGCAAAATTCACTGCCAGAGTTATATTAACTTTTTAAATATAAAACAATAATAGTACTTTTTCAAAAATGTATTCTGATTTATCTTAATAATTAATACTAAATGTGCATTTATTAATAAATCATTACTTAGATTTTGTCTCTTTAAGCAAAGTGGATATCCTATTATCTAGATAAATTTCACAGGAGAAAAACATACTTACTATTAAATAAAACCGTTCTTCTGAATTATCTAAATTCTTTATACTGGAAAATTATTTAGTCTTCCACTGCCTACCTAGATACAGGCTACAATTTTGATTCTCTCTAGCCTTATAAAATGTTTCAAGAAAAATAAAAAAGGTGGGAAATGATTTTGGAGTAATTCCATCAATGGCCTCATTCAGGAGCCTGATGATTCTGTAAATCACCAGTAACAGCTGTAGACCAATTAAGTTCAAAAGTGTACAGGTGGTCAGAGGAATCACTTGAAAAATGCACTCCATTTTAGAGGCCTTTGTTTCTTAAAATATTACATCTCTTTATGTTTGGTGCCAAAAAAATAAGAGAGAAAAGAGTTGAAGAGAAAAAAAACCTCGATGATACAGTGGAATAAAATCTAGTCGGTACCAGATGTAACCGAATTAAACTTAACAGTTCACAGGTGTTCATAGAAACTGCTCATAATTTATCTGAAAAAAAAGACTCACTCCATGGTATTTTTATGAGTAATGCAAAAAAAAAACCCAACTAACTCAGTCTTATTTAAAATAAGAATCCTTAAAAATGCAGTGATAACCACATGCCTTTTCCCCACTAATAACCATGTCATTTATGTGCTGTATCTACAACCATAGGGTCTGCTAAATTCCTTCACTGCTGAAATTTGTGTCACTCATATTCTTATAACCATACATAGAAATTGGTCTACAGCAAACTCAAAATCTTTGTGTGTGACCATATGAGCAACCCATAGTACTCCATTTAGTAAAGGATATGGCCTTAAGTCACTAACTCATACTAGCAACTGTGGGGATATTTCAAGATGATGCAGTAGGGGGAGGAAAAGATGCATTTCAGTTAATGGGTATTGCAAGAATTCCCGCATATTCCTGTATGTATAAGAATTCCTGTATATTAAGCAACCTTGCTTTGTAAAGTACTTTTTCATTTGGTTAAGGGGTCACATGACTCTCTTGGTCATTCACAGCAGTATATTTCTTACCCTGATTTTTCATGACTGAACTAAATAATCATACATGCAATTACTGTAGTGTTTACATAAAAAGAATGCTAGATGGAGGCAGGTGAGAATCATTTATGCTTTGAAGTCATCCTTTTACCCAACATTATTACCTCATTATCTCATCTCCTTCCAGTAAATGAGGCCTGAAAATTCTACCTGTTCCAATTTCCTGCATGGAGGTGATGAAGACTCCTTTGTCAGAAGGCAATTCTTTTTTTTTAATTAGCACTGTCTTCTAAATATGTAAACACAGCCCTCATGAAAAGGAGTGTAACAACTTCTTAGCTGGTATTCCAGTCTCATATTTATGGAAAGGGGAAAAAGATGTGAGAAAATTGTGTATATGTTTTAAATGATACATCTAGAATGTGGATTTGGTCCACATGTCTGCCTGAATGTGGCAACTTTTTTTCAGAGGATGCAATCAATACTTTGGGGCTGAAATGGGGTAAAGAGATGACTCACAAAACAAAATGAAAAGGAATGTGTGTGTGTTTCCATGTCTGCATGGATATATCATAATAGACAGACAGACAGATAGATAGATAGATAGATAGATAGATAGATAGATAGATAGATAGATAGATAGATAGATAGATAGATAGATAGATGATAGATAGATAGATGATAAATAGATAGATAGATAGATAGATAGATAGATAGATAGATAGATAGATA
>NW_027185761.1:33412380-33413718 GCF_028583685.1 Petaurus breviceps papuanus | reverse complement strand
ATAGATAGATAGATAGATAGATAGATAGATAGATAGATAGATAGATAGATGATAGATAGATAGATAGATAGATAGATGGATAAGATAGATGGAGATATCCATGTAGAAAATGGATAACTGGACCACGAATTTAATCCATGGGGGAAAATAGAAAATATCTCTTCCACCATCTTTGTGTCTGTCAATGCTGGACACTAGGCCTATGCTTTTGAACATATAACAACTAACAAACCAAATTAGAATATGCCTTCCAATTTATAGAATGAAGAGATTATATATGAGTTTTAGAGATCTCCTTGAGCCTCTCTTCCTTCCAAACACCACAAAAGTGATTCTAATCTTCAGCCTTTACAAATGGATGTCGTTTCTCTTTAGTAGCATATTTGGCTTGAACATTTCTGATTTTTGAGTTTATTGCTGGAAATGATCTGGAAAATCAGCTGTTTCTTAAGCCAGGGGAAGTGGAGATACATTTAATTATAGAAGAGGAAAAGTCTCTCTCAAACCTTTATGGCAAAGTTCATGTGGTGGCATGCACTAATATACCTCTGTACCCTAAGTTGCAAGGGAAATCACCTTGGGAATGGGGAAAGATGCGTAAAAATAATTTGGAAATATTGATAGTCATAATCTAAAATGTGAAAAGTAAATAAGAGGATAGTTTAATACTGATAATAGCTAACATATAGTAGCACTGTCTGGTAATAAAGTCTTTTATATGTGTTATTATATTTAGACTTTAAAACCACCCCATGAGGCAGAATGTATATGTGTTATTGCTGTTTTGCAGATGAGAAAAACTGAGGTCCAGAAAACTAAATTACTTGTCTGATATTATTTAGATAAAAAGTGAAATAGCCAAGGCTCAAACTTCACTTCTACTGACCCTGTCTTAGTGTCCTTTGCACAAATCCATGATTTATTCAAAGTGTAAGAAGAGTAGGGAGATTAGAATTAGAAGAATTAACATTAAAATAAGCCCTAGACTTTGTAATATCCACGTCATTTGTCTCCAGAAGGCGTCTGCTTCATAGACTCTGCCCTTAACAAACCCTGAATCTTTCCAGAGGTTACCTCAAGTCATACAAGGCAGGGATACATGGCTATACATATCCTATCTGGCCTACCCTCCCTGCCTTCAGCCTGACAGAAACAAAACCACACCCAATAAGAAAGAAGTTTCCTGGAAAATAGACAATGCAGTTTCACAATTCCAATGCTGAAATTTTTTTTTGTTTGTTTTTTGGAAGGCAGTTGGGGTTAAGTGACTTGCCCAAGGTCACATGGCTAGGTGTGTGTGTGTGTGTGTGTGTGTGTGTGTGTGTGTGTGTGTGTGTG
>NW_027185761.1:33316017-33412370 GCF_028583685.1 Petaurus breviceps papuanus | reverse complement strand
GTGTGTGTGTGTGTGTGTGTGTGTGTGTGTGTGTGTGTGTGTGTGTGTGTGTTAAGTGTAAGTGTCTGAGGCCGGATTTGAACTCAGGTCCTCCTGATTCCAGGACCGGTGCTCTATTCACTGTGCAACCTAGCCGCCCCCCCCCTTTTTTTTTTCAGTGCTGAAATTCTTTACCCATAACTCATTTTTCTTCAAATACTCACACACTGCCAAATAAGCCCCAAAGTGGGCCTACTTAGTTATTTCTCCCAGGCCTTATAAGGCCTCTTCTTTAAACATATCCTGGAATACCTCCTTCAACAAGGCAGTGTGGCTCACCAGTAAAATGCCTTGATTGCATATTATTTTACCACACCCACTGGCCTTGGTGCTGAAGCTTCCCTGTTCCCAACAATGCTAACAAATTAATTAAAAGATTTAAAGAGTACTATACACAGTAGGCAATTAATAAATATTTGTAGGATTGAATTGAATTGAATTAGGAGCTACTGATGCAGCTTCTTATATTATCTTGCTGAGACAATAAGGAAAGTTATTTTATAGGATATAGGAAAGAGTGAAGGATAATGAACTGTAAAACCAAGTACTGAATTGTCAAAGAATATATGGGTTAAATTCTGAAAATATTTGTCTGTGTTTAATTGACACTAATGTTTACTCAGTTGCTTGAGATGCAGATGTATATACAGGTATCTGAGGTTAATTTAGTAGTCACTAATACCTTAGCAAGTCAAGTTATTGAAACTTTGTCATTGAAGACCCTCCTACTACCCAGGAATATCATATCACACCTATTACTGAGTAAACATTCTTAAAGAATTGCTGAGGTGAAACAAATCATCATCTTGTGCCAACCTAGTGATGAGTAAATAATTTTATGAATATTCAAGTTAAATTTTGATTTAACTTTCATGTAGAGGAGAGACAGATAATACAAAGAACCCTTAAATATCCCTGAGTTCTTGATAAAAAGTTTGATTAATTATTCTGCATTACATTTCCTAAAAAGTAGCACCTCAGTTTAGATATGTTTTTAATTGTATTTTTCTTTTTCCTTTTCCTTTTCTTTCTTTTTTTGCCAGCTCATAAGAGAGAATATTGTTTCAGATTCTGAGAGTATAGAGTCATGAAAATGTTCATCTTAGGAAGATGGCATGGTGCTTTGATCTTCTAGCAACAGCTGGAAAATAGCTTCAAATCATGGCTATTATCTAGACCTCTTTAAAATTATGGATTAATTGTGTTCATAATGATGTATAGAATCTGACAACTAACACAAAATCATTTTTTTAATTTAAAGCCCAAGATTTAATGTTTATTATTTGTTCCCAGGGGTCATGGGTGAATATGAACCAAAAATAGAAGTACAGTTTCCAGAAACAGTACCAACTGCAAAAGGAGCGACTGTGAAATTGGAATGCTTTGCTTTGGGAAAGTAAGTCTTAGTGTCCTTCATCATCCTTTTTTTTGGATATTGTTGTTTTCAAAGCTTTGGTAGGTTCAGAGTTTGCTACCTAGTTAGTTTTGACAGTGATTTTTAGGAGATTCAGGAACAAAGAAAGCATGCTGTTGTTTTTTTTTTTTAATTCTGTGGGTATGCATCTTTGGTTTTATTTTTTCACTAAGAAAAGTACTGTAATGGCACTAGGAAGATTAAGCTGTCACAATTGATGTGACCAGAAAGAAGAAGAGAATGGGCTATTCTGAAAGTGTATTTCATTCACTTATTATGGCTTGTAATGTGCCACACTGTCTAAATGGGTATGACATGAAAACAATGCTCTTCATTTGAGGCACATTGAAGTCAACTCTTCGGGAAAATACAGACTTTTACTGCTGGCCTGGGGCTCAGAGGACAGATATATCATGCTTTTCTTGAAACTCAATTTGAATAACCTAGTCTCTCTAGGTAATTACCTAGTTTCCTCCTACACTTTAGGCAAAGGAACATAAAGCTACTCCATCTATAAGCATGATAAAATTAATGTATTCTCTAAGAGATGCTATACTTTCTTTTTTTATTAATATTTTTTGTTTTTATAACATCTTATTTCCTGATATATCCCTCCATACTCCATCAAGAGGGTCATCTTTTATATAAAAAAAATTAAAACTAGAGGGGAGAAAGTAGTTCAGTAAAACTAACAAGTATATAAGGCTAGTCTGAAAGTACAGGAAATATTCTACTTGGTCAGGCCCCCCAAAATGAGAAGGAGTCGATATCATGCTTTCTAACCTGGTTTGTGAATTTAACAAAATTTGGTAACGTAATGGACAAAGCCCTGGATTTGGAATCATAGTACCCAGGATCAGGTCTCGCTTCTGCTACTTGCCGAGTCACATTGGGTGAATCATTTGAACTCGTCTGTACATCTATAAAATGGGGATCAAATTACTTCTCCTATACCTTTCAACTTTGAATCTATGATGCTAAGACTCCTTGCGGATTTACTATACTCTTCATTTCTTTTCCCTCAATTTACCTTCCTTGGAGCCATCTTCTTGTTCAAAAGAATAGAGTTATCGTCCATTTTTTCAAATGTTTTAGCCTATAAGGACAATTAAATTCAAATCAGTTAGAATTTTCTGCATACTGTTAATAAAAAGTTTTTGGTGGGGTGGTTTTAACTATCAACTAAATTAAGGATTTGAGGGTCTTCTGTGGATTCTAATTAGCTACATCATTTCTCATAGCTCTTATTGAAATATTAAAGTAAGTCATTTTCATCATCCTGAATCATATTTTGTTAGCATGCTATTTTTCACTGTGCCTATGAAGTAATATAATGTCCCCAAGACCTCACTGCATTCTTCAGAGGATTAGTCAGAGTGACATAGAATTTTAGAGCTGAAAGGCAGATGAGGCAACTGAGACATTGGTATTGTACTGTGCTCTGGCTTGGACAAAGGTGACACAGAACAGTTCAGTGCAAAGAATCTTTCAATAGTCTTTGGTCCCAAGTAATAAAATCTGACCTGCTAAGGAAGACTAGCCCAATGCAAGTAAGTAGCTAAAGAGGGGATCTGGTAGTCTGTAAGCAAAGTCTTTATAGAATACCTTAGACAATTCCTCTAAAGCAGTGGTCTAGCAAGAAGTTCATGTTTGTATTTCAAAGTGGACTATGAATTCAACTGAATTTTTGCTGACTAAATGGCAGTGCTGGTAAGCTACAAAAGACAAAAAAAAATGAGCTTAGGGAATTTACACAGAAATATTCATGTCTGTATAACCAGCTGCTACTCATCATCATCATCATCATCATCATCATCATCATGAGCCATTTCAGAGCATCTGAAAGATGCCAAAGCTAACATAATTTTCAAAGGCCATATTGAGTGTGCACATCCTCAATTTTATAAAAAAAAATGTGCTGAATGAGCTTCGGTGGAGTCTTCTCTGTTGGCCTGATTATTCAAGGATGTGTCTAGTGAACATAAATCCCTGTACTAAAAGCATGGTCAAGTTGGTTGTTTTAATTTTTAAACTACGATCTCAAATTCTGCAGAAGAATTTTCAGAGTCTCTACTCAATATGATATGTACTTTTCGGGAAGTAAATTATTGAACCCATTCTTCAAGAGCTGTAGTTTTGATATCATTGGTTGATGCAATAACCTGCAAATTTTCATACTTGGTTAAATTTCCATGTTTAAAGATTAAGATGTATGGTGTGGGAAGCAACTACTTGAGGAAAGACAAATGTTTGAACACCACATGAAAGCCCCAGTATATGATTCTACCCTGAATTTGAGTAGTTTTGCTCAAGCTTTCCAAAGGGAATTTTTGAGAAGATCAAATCAATTTGCAATCTCATCATTGTTAAATCTCATTAGTTTGGATGCTTTCTTCAATAATGAAAATTGCAGTCCATCTACTCCTACCCATCCTGTATTGTTCTTGTCCATGTTCTCCCATAAGTTCATCACAAGGAGTCTACTCGGGGCCTTCCCTGACAAAATTATATTTGTTTGCTATCAGTTTATCAAATTCCTAATACACAAAGAACACAGAAGGGAAGAGAAAGATGTGCTGGGTTGTAAGTTACCTTGCAAGAATTACACATGTGAGCTAAAATGTCATTTAAACCACTAGGAATTAGTGAATTTTGTTCCTTCTGTTTTAGTCAAAGTCATGTGGCCCAATCCCTCAAAATAGCTATTATGATTACAGAAAATTTTAAGTTAGTTATATAATCCAGATTTGAGAACATACCAGTAGTCTAGTATTCACTTATATTTCAGAAAAAGAAGCATTCCTTCTCAATCTGTGACATGAATGACCTACACAAGGAAAATAACTAAATGGGAAGACTTTTCTTTTGCTTTTAGATACAAAACTTCAAATAAAAAGCATTATCCTCTCCAATGTTGTTCAATTCATTTTTCTTTTTATTATTAGCCCAGTTCCAACTATTATCTGGCGAAGAGCTGATGGAAAGCCAATAGCTAGGAAAGCCAGAAGACACAAGTCTAATGGAATTCTTGAAATTCCAAATTTCCAGCAGGAAGATGCTGGACTATATGAATGTGTAGCTGAAAATTCAAGAGGAAAAAATGTGGCCAGAGGACAGTTGACTTTTTATGGTAAGTGTGTGACTCTCAACATATACAATGATTCACAAACTCTTTGGCATTACAATACCAAAGAGTTGGTATAATATTGCCTAGATAATTGCCTAAATAATATTGCCTAGAATAATTGTCATTACTTTAACTTATGGCATATTTTAATTTTCCCAAGGTGATACAAGATTGAAAGGAGTAAGCTTAAAGGGAAAGTATGCTGACTGAGTCTAGGAAGAATGGAAGAAATTAATTGAAAATGTCTATGAAAATAGACTGGTGGGAAAACAAATGGAAAGCAACGTATTTTATTATGCATTTATAAGGATATCATCTTGATCAACAAGATATATTCTTATTCTTCCCTCTAATTTGTCCCCAAAGTGCCAGTTTCTTCTTCAATCAATTTTTTTCATTAGAAGCTAACTTAAATGTCTTATAATTACTCTTATTTGGTAGAGATTTCATGCAGTATCATGAATATTTCCAAACATAAACTGTCCAAATTTTGTACTTTCCAAATCAGAGCATGACAAATTCTTCTCACCCTGAAGAATTTTTATGTGCAGCTGCTCCTGTTCCAAATCAGATCATCAGCATTGATTCAGAGCTAATATCAATATCAAGTTTCAAACATGTGGCCTTCCATTTAATTTGTCTTGGAAAACCCTGTTTGAAAAAGACCTTTTCCTGTTGAATGAGAACAACAGCGAAGTCTTGTACGACATCAGCTCTTAAGAGTCAATAGGGTTTTGCCAAATATAGTCAGTTGTCAAGGCCTGTAAATTTTACCTACTTAAACATTTTCAATATCTATCTTTTTTTCCACTCTAGAAGCTGAAGCTTTTCTAGTTCAGGCTCAAATATCTATTAGCCTAGACTCTTTTAATAGCCATCTAACTTCTTGACCCCAGTGTATCCCCTTTCCAATCCATCCTTTATGTTTCTTCTTGAATAATCTTCCTATTGGACTATTATTGCATTCCTTCTGAATTAAAAAAAAAAAGGATTCAGTGAATCCCTATTGCCTATGAATAAGATGTAATCTCTTTAACCTGGCTTTTAAAGTCCTCCATTATCTGGTTCTAACATACATTCCAAGCCTTATATTTTGTCTTTACATTTCATCTTCTTATTCCTCTAAGATTCACCCATCTGTGCCTAGGCATTTGATTTCTAGTCAAGAGGTTGTCAGAGAGTCACATAGAATCTCAAGGTTAAACAAGACTGCAGAGATCATCTAATAAAATCTGTAATTGAACAGAAATAGGTCCCACAACACCTGTGACTATTGGTCATCCAACCTCTATTTGAAGAACTCCAGCAAAGAAGCTACCGCTTCTGAAGATGACCCTATTGACTTTGGGACACATCTGATTTTCAGGAAATGTTTCCTTAAACAGATTTGAAATCCACTTCTCTATAATTTCTTCTCATTGTTCTTAGTTCTACTTTAGGGACAAAAGAAGTAGTTTGATCACTCTTAAATGTGAACAATCTTTAAATACTTGAGACCTATTTTTTCTCTCCATACCTTCCCTCCCCCTGCCAGTGTTCTTTTTCAGACTAAAGGCCCTTATTTCCTTCAACTAGTATTGATATAGTTTATGTTGATCTTATCACTTCATTTTGGTCATGCTTTTCTAGATCTGTTCCAGAAACTCAAACATTGTTCTGTGTTGCTCTGGGGACCATCACTGCTTTTCTTCTGTATAATGAGATCTTTAACTCTTAAAATAGATTCTTATTGACATTTTCTTTCTTGTATTACTTAGACTTTCCTCTTTATCTCTTTTCTTTGTCCTCTCCGAAAGTCATTCATCACAACAAAGAATTTTTAAAGAGAATTTTAAAGAGAAAGTACACTTTGAAAAGCATCTGACAATGTGTACAATGTTCTACGCATGTGACTTTCCACCTTGGGGAAGCAAGATGAGGTCTTTCATCCTATCTCTTTTTTGGGGCCAAGCTGATTCTTTATTATTTTGGAACATTCCATTCTAATGACTTGGTGGCTTTTGTTCTTTCCATTTACAAGTTGAAACTATTTTCTGGCTCTGCTTGCATTACTTCACTTTAGTTTGTATAAATCTTTTATGCCAGACAGTTAAGTACCTACTACGTGCCAAGTACTGTGCTAAACACTGGGGATACACAGGGAGGTAAACGGTCCCTGCCCTCAAAGAATTCACAATCTAATGGGGAGACAACAAGCAAACAAATATGTACAAACAGCTTTCTATAATACAAATATGAAATAATTAAGAGAGGAAAGGCAATAGAATCGAAGGGCTGGTAAGGCCTTCTTGTTAAAGTTGAGAGATTAGCTGAGAGTTGAAGGAAGCCTGGGTGACTCAGAAGCAACATTCCAGACATAGGGGACTGCCCAAGAAAATGTCTAGAGATGAGAGATGGAGCATCTTGGTTGTGGCAGAGCAAGGACGATAGTGTCAGTTGATCCAAGAGAGGGGTGTGTGTGTGTGTGTGTGTGTGTGTGTGTGTGTGTGTGTGTGTGTGTGTGTGTGTGTGTTTGAAAGAGAGAAGAGAGGAGAGGAGGAACTGGGAGGAATGGGAGAGGAGGGGAGAAGATGGGGTCTTTGAATGCCACAAAGAGGATTTTGCATTTGATCCTAGAGGTGATTGGAATTTATTGAGTATGGGGATAACAAGGTGACATAGATGTTTCACTTTATTATCTTCATCATTTCTAACAGTACAGTAATATCCTGTTACTCAAATAGAAAGAAAATACATATATTTATTTTTTACCTGGATGTGTGAATCATTTGTAGGAACTGTAACATTATTCATATGCATCATGCATGTTGCATGAATTTTTATTTATTGTTTTTGTATATATAAATATATTATCAGATAGCATTCATTAAGCATTTGCTACGTATACCAAGAAGCATTCTTTTCATTCTCCTTTTTCATTTCTTTCTCTGGATGCAGATACTATCTTCCTTAATATGTCCTTTGTAGTTAACTTGGGTATTTATAATAGTCAAAATTGTATCAGCTTATAGTTCCTTGGGGCAGTGAGAAGTTGTCCATGAGCACACAGCACCAACTCTGTATGGGTTAGGGACAGGATATGAAGTCAGGTCTTCCTGACTCCAAGGCCAGCTTTCTATCTATGACATAGATAAGAAATCAAGGAGAGGAGTAACAACTAAAATCCTTGTTTATTGAAAGCCTAACGAGATCGCTTTACCTTTCCATGAGCCAATGAGGTGTAACTCTTAAATTACACTGTTTTTTTAATTTGAATTTTTTTTAATAACATGCCATTCTTCAAAGATAGAAAACGCCTGGCAATATTCAAGAATAATTTAAGAAAAAGCTTTTCATGACAGACTTAGTGTCTTATCTTTGTTACTTCTTGCACTTGGCAGAGTGATACTTTATTTGATTGATTGAAAAATAAAAGTTTTCCCAGTTGATTGATGGGAAAAGCACAAGCCTGAAGGTTATAAACTAACCCTCTCAGATGCCAGTAGCAAATTTATATCTATTTAAGATTGCTTTTCACACCCACAGCCAGTGGGGAAAGTTCAGACTTGTATATATTGTTGTTTTAATTTCTCCCTGTTGAAGAGGGGGAAGATGACTTAGTAGATAGAGATGGAGTATTAGAGTTGGAATCAGGATGATCTGGATTCAAATTCTGTCTCTGACAACTGCTAGCTGTGTGACTTCTAATTCTTGAACTATATGACCAAAGGAAAATTACTTAACTCTTCTGTGTCTCAGCTTTTTTCATTCATTTGTAAAATGAAAATAATGCCTGTAATCCCTAATGCACAGATTTAAATGATAGAATGCATGTATAGTTATCTTCCAATTGTAAAACACTAAAGAAATGTCAGGTATTATTGCTTTCATATAGAGGTGCTTTAAGGATATCTAAGTAATTGGTCAAAATTTATTCTATTCACTTCCATTTCCTTTTCAACAGATATAGCCTAGAGTGTCAAATTTAAAGGATCTTTCTCCTGAATCTCAAGGAAGTAGCTAAAATTGAATGATTATATTCTCCCTTTAGTGGCTTTGGAAATGAAGTACACAACCAGCATATGAAAAACTCTCAACATTAAGGTTGGCCTGCCTCTTTAAGTCATTTTCGTGGGTCAGAGGTTCCCAACCTTAGGAAGAGATACTCCAGAGTATTTGTTAAAGAAAAATCAGTCTTGTCTTTGCCTCCCAGCCTTGCTCAGTGAAATGTTTTATCACAAAACCTGTCCTAGAGATTAAAATCAGACTTAACAGTGTTATTCTTTGAAACCTGAGTTATCTATATCTATGAATAGGGAAGGGAATCTGCCTGTTTTCCATAGACAACTCAGTTACCTAGTCTTACTAGTTATAATATTGTCACATTGATGATTCTTGTTGCTTTGATGTTTATTTTGGTTTTTCTGTTTGTTTTTCTCAACTAGCATATCAGTTATGATGTGGACATTGCTGAATTGTTATTTCTGTAAGAGTAGACATTCCTTACATCAGTACGACTCTTCACCTCGGAGGTCATCTAGTCCAACCTCCTCTTTTAAGAGAGGGGGAAAGAAAAGACAGGCTGTAGAAGCAACTTACTTAGGTTCCCAGAGTCGGTGCTGACAGGGTCAAACCCTGGTCACTTGCCTCCACAGTATTCTCTTTCCAGCACATTATGATTCTGGAACATGAAATAATTCCCATTGGGTTTTCCAAATGTTCTTGTCCCCATCACCCAGCTACCTACCTCTCTGGTTTAAGCATGAGTTATTATAATTAAAGTCTCTGGCACAGGGAGAGGGAGGGAGTCATCTCAGTTGTTCATCCTATCCGTAAACAGTCTGTCTTTGTTGATGAGAGATGCTCTTACGACATCCAGGTATTTTGAGTTCAGGGATTATAGGCTGTAGATAGAAGCTTAGAATTCTGCCTCTCTTTTGTTTTTCCCTCACTGCAATCCTCTCCTCACCTTTCCACTTTAAAAACCACAGGTGTGCTAGGAGCTATTTCTGGCTTGATAGAATGGCAAGCTGTTCACTTCAGCACTGAAACGAATGAGCCTTCTGAACAGGCCAGCCAGGGCCTGTGTGAATTTTCCACCCCTCCTGACTTTAAGATGCTGAGAAAATTGCCTCCACTGTCTGCCTCCCAACCACAGCTGGAAGGCCTCTGATAGCTGATCTACATTGCTGTCGTTACCTTGAGTCTTTGAGGTCTGGGGGCTTTCACAAAACTGAACAAAACTAAAAAGGAATGTGTTTCATTGCACCCAATATTTTGTATGGTTTGCTTTTAGCCTGTGGTCCAGTTTTCATCAGCTGGTTCAAAAACCTTCATCTGCTTGGCCTTCTTCTAATCCTGACGACTTTTCATTACTGGACGACTCCTACTGTCAGTCTTTCTCTGTTCCTGTAGCCCTGAGCAGCCGAGTCCTGCTAGAAGAAATCACAAAACCATGCTGACTGGGTACATTCCAAATTTGGGTCATCTAACCTCAACAGGGCCTAGAGTTTCTTCTATATCTCCCTTCTTGGCTCTATCACATTCCCTTCAGTTGCTATCCCCAACCTTCACCTTAAGATTTCCCTCTACTCCCCTTACCCTTATTCTCAACTATTACCATATTTCTTTCATCCTGAGATGATTGAAATCATGTGATAGGAGCTCCCTCAAATCCCCCCACTTCTACTGCTCTATCACACTTTTCCCTTTTACTTTCTTCATTCCCTTTGATCACAGATGGTAGTATCTTACCTCCTGGTCAAGATTAGCATCGACTTCCTTTATACCTTTTTTTTTTTCTCTATCATGAATAATTTGGAGTGTTCATTTACCAGCATCACCACAAAGGTACTTTTATTTGTAACCCAACAATGAATTCCTCCTTGTTGGTCTCAATAGGGTCCATGTAATATCTGGAGTATTATGTTTAATTAGGAAAGATGTTGACAAGATGGAGAGCATCCAGAGAAGAGCAGCCAGGTCAGTGGCATCAAAACCATGCCAAATAAGGATTGGTTAAAAAATTGGAGATATATATTATCTTAGTCTTGAGAAGAGAATTCTTGGTGGGGAAAAAATATGGCAGCTATCTTCAACTATATATAAAGTATGATGTAGAAAGTAGATTAGGCTCATTCTTCTTGACCTTGTGTAGAAAAATGAGAGGCAGAGAAGTCAATTTAAGCTTGATTTAAGCTATCTTCCTGGTAGCTGAGATGTATCCAAAAGTAGAATGTGCTATCTTGAGATATAGTTGGTTCCTCTTCACTGGAGTTCTTCAAGAAAATACTAGATGAATAATGACTTGTTGGGTTTAGGGTAGAGTAAATTCCCTGTCTGAGTACAGGCTAAGCTATATGTTGTCTCAGATCCCATACCAACTCAAAGATTTGTGGTTTTGTAAAGACTAATAATGTTCTATTTATTACCAATCCCAATACTATTTTTCATTCCTTTTCTAACATCAGTTGCTCAATATTAAACATCATCAATTACCCTTTCTTTCTTAATAACCCCTCTCTTTTTCTTTCCCTTCCTCCTCCTGCTCCTCCCTCCCTCTCTCTCTTCTCCTCTCTTCTCTCTCCCACCTTCTCTCCACTTCTATGACACTGTACTTTCATAGTCCTTCTAATTATGACTACTTATTCTGTCTCCTTTGCTTTCTCCTTCCATCCCTTAAAAGTGGAAATTTCTTCTATGGCTCTGTCCTTGGCCCTCTTATCTTGTTTTTCTTCCCTGTCTTCTTTGTTGATTCTATGCCCTATCTTAAGTTCAATTATCCTCTCTATAGAGATACCCTCTAAATTTTTATCCCCAGCTCCAATGTCTCCTGAAACCTCAAGTCCTATATTCACAGCTGTAAGATAAATGTCTCATAAGCATCTCAATTGAGTTGCAAGTTCCTTGAGGGCAGAAACAAAGTGCTTTTTTAATCTTTGTATTTCTAGTGTCTAGTTCAGTGCTTATGTGCAATATGTATTTAATAATTAATTTAATTAATTTGAACATGACAACCTACCCATCCACCTACCTACCCTTCAATAAGTAAAATGTTATTCTTTAAAACTAGAATTCTGCTCCAGTAAAGGCAAAAATTCATCAATTTGCTAAAAAAGTACAACTGAATTTTCAGAAGGGTATTATTTTGCTGTCATATCAACCTCTATACACAGGCAAAGTAAAGTAAGAAAGCTCAGATATCCATCTTTTAGGAAAAGAAGGGGGCTGACTTTTGAATCATTTACCGTGACTGTCCAAAATTGATTTACTTCACCAGATAATAACTCATCTTTCCATTTTAGTTTGTCTGCATAAACACAACTTTCTTACACAAATAATAGTAATAAGATTACTTGCCATCTGAAAGAATGACGTTTGAGTGAGAATATGTTGAATATATTTTGTGAAATTTCTTCTTGCTAAAAAGTTTTGATTGGATAGTGCCTCCATTTGATGGGGTATTGGGGGTATTGAATAACCCCTCTGCTAATAAGTTGTATTTGCATGATATCAAAGCAATGGAATGAAAGAAGAGAAGCAAATTCAATCATTTTGGAACATTTGTCTACATCATATACAACTCCAGAATATAGGTAGATATCCAGGTAACTTATTAGATATTTCTCTGTTCATCTACAAATTTCAAAGAAACTTTTCAATCCATAATAATATTTATTACCTCATTTCTAGAGGGGCAACATGGCAGAGTGGTAGGAAGTGTTAGATTTGGAAGCCTTGGGATTGAAACTCATCTCTGTTACTTATTTATTCATATTCATAGGGATGTTCATCTAGAACTAGAAGGGACCCCAGAGATTATCTAATCTAACCCCTTATTTTAATGATAATGAAACAAAGGCCCAGAAAATGTAAGGGACTTGCCCAAAATCACATAAGTAGTACACATCTGGGGTAGGATTTTAAACCAACTCCTCAGACTGCAGAGATATTTTTCTACTGTGTGATATTTTACAAGGAAGGAAGGAAAGAAGGAAGGGGGGAAGGAAGGAAGGAAGGAAGGAAGGAAGGAAGGAAGGAAGGAAGGAAGGAAGGAAGGAAGGAAGGAAGGAAGGAAGGAACGAAGGAAGGAAGGAAGGAAAGAAGGGAGGAAGGAAGGAAGGAGAGAGGGTAGAAAGAAAAAAGTAGAAAAGAAGAAGGAAAGAAAAAAAAGAAGGAAATAATCATTTATTAAACACCTGCTATAAGGCAAACACTGTGGTAAATGCTTTACAAATACTATCTCATTTGATTCTTACAACCCTGGGTTGTAAGGTGCTATTATTTTCCACATTATACAGTTGTGGAAACTGAGGCAAATAGAGGTCAAGTGACTTGCCCAGAGTCACACATTTAGTAAGTACCTGAAGCTGAATTTGAATCCTGTTCTTCCTCACTGCAGGGCTATATCTATTGCTCTACCTAGGAAGCTGTTTCTACTCACAACCTCTCTGACGATCAGTTTCCTCTTATTTAAAATGAGGGGGTTGTTCTAGATGACCCCTGAAATCTCTTCAATTAATCAATATCCTGTTTTAATATATAAATCACTGAAGCCTCTTCCCAGGTTTCTTCTGTGAAGTTGAAAGTTGTTAGTAAGAAAGTACACAGATGTTATCCAATGTGGTCCATGTTTTGGTTCCAAAAGAAAAAGTTGGAGGCAAGGTCACGCTGCAGACAGTGCTGCAGAATCTCTAGGTTCATCAGTGGGAGAATGACCGACTATCCCAACGGTATACTAATTCCTCCCAGGCTATGATATGGATATGTGATGGTTGGGCAAGTGGTGGCCAATGCCTTGGGAGACACAGTGGCTGGGAAGGAACAATGTCTATGATCATCTAAAGTAGAACAGCCTGTCTAATTGCTCCACATTAAATGGATACATAGACTGCATGGCATTCTCCTGTGTATCACTTAGGACAAGACCAGAAGACACCTCTTTGTTTCTCTCAATTTGACCTGGAGAGCTATATCAATGGCAGATGCTTGAGAGCCCACAATGCTCTATAGAACATAACAAAGGAGGAAGAAGGCATAATGAAGCTTGTCATCTTCTTGGGGTGAAGGAAGATGCATTTCAATACTTTGTGGGTATATAACCTCATGGGTGTGGGAAGTTCCTCTGTAGATGCAGAATTGTAGACCTTCTGTGACTTGGGAGCTCAATCAATTAGTCCATCAACAAATATTTGTTAAGCACTTATTACATGCCAGGTCAAGGGCTGCTGTAGCCCAAAAAATGCCACACTTCGTGGCCAACATGGTGATGAGCCTCTCCAAATTTGGCTAAGCTGGTCCTCAGAAAATGGACAGTTTCAGTACCAGGTCTGCACTCAATGCCTTTGCTCCCAAGGTCACCAATACACCCCAAAGAGGTTTCAGAGTAAGATTTTAGTGGAAGTATCCTGGAGAATGTAGGAGATATATAAATGGAAATTGATCCACACACACATGCTGATATTTATCATTATACAGTGACCCCAAATGCAGAATTTCACTGTGACTGAATTTCTATATCAGGAAACAGATTTGTTATATACTGTCTTAAATTCACATTTTCAGGATTTTGCCTGGATCTAAGTGCCTTGATCTACATGTTTAGAAGACTTCTTGGACTCCCTATGGTGCTTCATAGTCTCTGATGATGTTTTGTAGATTGCTTTTAGGGTTTGTTTGTTTTTAAATAAAAATACAAAGTTAAACCCAGCAGGAGGAAAGTCTTAGGGTTTTGTTTTGTTTTACTGCAAAATAAAGGGCTCTAGCCTTGAGGAACAGAAAGGGAAAGATTGAGTTGGGACTTAAGCTACAGGTGGTAGCTGAATTGATGGGTGAAAAGAGAGTCTCAGGGCATCTATCCAAGATAGGCAAGAGTTCCATCTCTGTTGATCTAGGGAGGTTATTAACCAAGTCTCTAAGGAAAGAAACCAAATGAAAAAGCTAGATGAAATAATCCAAAGTAGTGGTAGTAGTAGTAATAATAGTAGTAGTAGTTGTTGTTGTTATAGTAGTAGTTGTAGTAGTATTAACAGCTCATATACAAATTTATTCTTGTGATTCAGTCATTTCAATTATATCCAACTTTTTATGACCCCATTTGGATTTTCTTGACAAAGATACTGGAGTAGTTTGCTGTTTCCTTCTCTAAGTCACTTTACAGATGAGGAAACTGAGGCAAGCAGAGTTAAGTGATTTATCTAGGGTCACTCAAATAGTAAGTGTCTAAGGCCAGATTTGAACTCAGGAAATGAGTGTTTCTGACTCCAGGTCTGGCTCTCTATCTACTGTGCCACCTAGTAAGTATGTATGTGTGTGTATTTGAACTCAGGTTTTCCAGACTCCAGACTTGGTATTCTATCCATTGTGTCACCTAGCTGATATGTGTGTATCCATGTATATATGTAGGTATATGTATAGGCATGTATATATGTGCAGATATGTGTATGTGTGTATGCATGTGTGTGCGCACACCAACACATATATCCCTTCTAAGCAAAGCACTTTCTTGCTACTTTGTTAGGTTGATAGTATAAGTGCTATTTCACCATTTTACAGATGAAAAAGTTAGTTTAGAGGGCAAATCGTGTCTCATTGATTCATTTGATTCTCACAACAACTCCAAAAGGTAGTTGCTATTATTATGGAGACGTTTTAGAGATCAAGAAACTGAGGCTGGAAGAAATTAAGCAATTTGTCCAAGATCACAAAACTATCATGTGAGGCAAAATTTGAACTGAGATTTCTCTGAGTTCCCTGAGCAACCTGACTCTAAGGCCAGCACTTCACCACTTGGCCACCTAGGCACCCCAGTAGTACCTATGTCATAGAGTTGCTGTGAGACCCAAATGGCATAATGTATAGAAAGGGTTTTAAAGTGATATACAGAATCTTTATGTATGCATGCATGAATGTGTACATATATGTCTATATGCATATATGTGGTGTATATACATATGTATGTATGTAAATGATAGTGGTTGTCATGGTAGTGATATGATGATGATGGCAGCATGTTTAGGGACAAGAATTAGTCTAATATAAGGTCAAGAAGGTAGATTGGGGCAACATAATTGAGGACTTTGAATTTCTGGTTGAAGACAGAGAATTAAGCAGGTATGTGTTTGTTTTGTTTATTGATATGCTTAAAATAGAAAACCAGAGATGTATACATAATCATTTAGGACAATGCTTTTACTTAAATCTTGCTGGTAGCAGCAGCAGCAGCAGCAGTAATAGTAGCATTGCTGTGACTTGACCAGGGATGTTATGTACAAGAGGGCTGGTGGAGCAGGTTTCTCTTGAATAGTTCTTCTTATTGAGGAATGGGTCCTGTGGATGGGGTCACTGTCTTATGGTTCATTGGTGGGAGGAGGTTAGATAATGAAACTGTAAGGATTAATGCCTGAATGTGAGGGTGAAGTAGGATGCAGCAGAAAATAAAAGCATTTAGGTAAAAGGGGGAAATTGGTAGAAGAGAGTAAAGCCCATAATTTGCAGTGATTGAGGAGACATTTGGAAGGTACTGAGGAAAGAAAGTGACATGATGCCTGAGAACAATTCTTGCTGTTGTGTGTGGAGTAATTGAGAGCGAGGGATTTAGCTATTCAAAATGATGACTCTGGGGATAGAGAGGAAGGGATTTATCATGAAATGGTTCTTAAGGAGTCTGACTTGGGTTTTGGTTTGAAGGAAAGATAAGAATAGATGATGACTTAATATTTTAAGTTTAGGGAGTTGGGAATTTAAGGGTGCAAATAGTAAGAATAAGAAAGTCAGATTGAGGATGAATATTCAATGCAAAAAATGTGACAATGGCTTTGGATATAATCCCACTGAAAGACAGAGGTATGAGGAACAGCTGGATGGTACAGTGGACTCCAGCCCTGAAGTCAGGAGGACCTGAGTTCAAATGCAGCCTCAGATACTTAGTAGCTATGTGACCCTGGGCAAGCCACTTAACCCCAATTGTCTTAAAAATAAAAAGCAGAAATGTGGGTCCCTAAATTTCTTTTTAGTCTTACAATTATATGTGGAGGCAGCATGGAGTGCTAGAAAGAGAGATAAGTTGGAGTCACAGGACCTGAAGGCTTCAGTTTAAATCTCAACTCTGCTACTGGGCAAGTCATTGACCCTTTCTGAGCATCAATCTCCTTATTTGTAAAAGGAGGGGCAGCTAGATGATGAAGTGAATAGAGCACCAGCCTTGGAATCAGGAGGACCTGAATTCAAATCCAGCCTCATACACTTGACACTTAACTAGTTGTGTGACCATGGGCAAGTCACTTAACCCTAATTGCCTTGCCTTCTCCCTAAAAAAAAGGAAAAAAAATGAGGGGATTGATAGATTATATCTGAGGTCTCTTCCAGCTCCAAATTTATGTTCCTGTTTATGATCAGGAAGAAAAGCAGTATAGTATCCATAAAGGGCCTGGCCTTGGAATCCAAAAGATCAGCTTCTAATACATGCTAGCTGTGTGACCACAAGCCAGTCATTTAATCCCTCAGTGCCCCAGGCAGTTTCCTAAAATATAAATTGTGGATGAGTTGCTGATCTGCATTAAGAGAAGGAGTTTACAAATTGATCCAAATTGACATTTATCTACTCTGCTGAAATCATAAGTCCAGAGTAAAAAAGCAACCAAGTGAAAAAAGACCAAGAATGATTCTTCATGGAATAAAAAAGATCATATGTATATATAGTAAATCTTACCTTTTGGTATGAGGGCCTGTAAGTGAATCAGGGTTAATTTGTATTTTATTGTTGTTGTTGTCTTTTTTTTTGGGGGGGGGATAGCAGGGCAATTGGGGTTAAGTGACTTGCCCAAGGTCACACGGCTAGTAAGTGTTAAGTGTCTGAGGCCACATTTGAACTCGGGTCCTCCTGACTTCAGGGCCAGTGCTCTATTCACTGTGCCACCTAGCCACCCCAATCAGGGCTAATTTGTATGTAAAGTTATTTGATGCTAGGAATTTGTCCTTTAGAAAACTAAATGACCACACAACTTTGAAACATTGGTTTATGTTTGACCCACTAAGCTTGCACTGTCTGAAGCATAAATTGTTAGAGGATAAAAAGCTTAACCAATTCAAGTGAGGAGAATGGATGAACTCTCATGTTGTGTGGCAAACCTATATTTTGTAGTTATCAGACAAAAGATGAAAATGAATGACTAATGCATCTGTCTAGGGCCCTGCCATATCCCAAGTTCACAGGATCCACAATTATTTAAGCTACAATTTGAAATGTATAACTTAAGAAAAAGAAATAAAAAGACCCATGTTTTCTAGCATGTAGCTTTATCTTCTTACTCCCAAACCATTAAAAGGACTAGAAAAACAAAGAGTAATCTATCTGACTTGGAAATTTATGCTCTTACAATGTTGTAGAATAAAAATAAAACATTTATATGTAACATTGCTCTGAAATAATAGTAAAGGAATGACACGACCGTTATTCATGCTTCTTTTCATAATTTTAGTAAATAGCTCTACTCCTTGCTAAAACTAATTCTTCCACTAATTCATCCTTGAACTTATCCCCCCCCTTATCCACTAGATTTTCCCTTTCTGACACACTTTCAATCTCACTCTCTCCTTTCAGCCAACCTTACTGACTCCTTTCGGTCTGTTCATCCCTTCTACCAAAGCAGACTGCAATGTTTGCATACCTTAATAGATGGACTCTCTGGGTTGTCATGTCTGTGATCAACCTGGTGGTGAGCCTCTAAAACTTTACTCAGCTGGTCTGCAAATGACATGCTTAGTTCCAGATGACATAATGGTCCAACACTGAAAAGGTTTTCTAGTTTGGTGGGATATACCAGAATGTGCTCTGGTGCCATAGCCTTCAGCAGATCAGGGTCATCCCCATGACATGATAAGGCTTCAGAGAAGGACTTTGGGGATTTCATTATTAAGGTTCTTGAAAGCTTCTCTATACCAGATGCCTCTGCAGCCTTATTACCCTCCTTCTACTTAGCCCCATGAAATTGGACTCCTGTTCCCAGTACGATATTCAAACTATTCTCTCTGAGGTCAAAGATCATATCTTTATAATCAAGTTCAATGACACAGAGAGGAAACGATCTACTGGGATAAGAAGACCTATATTCAAATCCTGGCTTCCACACTTACTGTGTGACTATGGGCAAGCAGTAGCCTTTCTGATCCTCAGTGAGCTATCAATATTGAAGTGAGAAATGTGCTAAATCAACTTTGGGGTATTATGTACATATGAATCAGTAATAATAACATATTGTGCCTAGGGCAATATATGTCATACAGGATACTGGAACCCAGGCCTTCTTGGCACCAAGCCTAGCTTTCTATACATTTCACCATATTGTCTTTTTGTTCTGTAATAATTTTATTATTAAAAACCTTAAGATATCATCCATCTGTCTATATGTTATGAGAATGGGAATCTGAAGATCTTCTTTGGCCTTTGATAGGCTTAAGTGACTCTGAGAACCTTCCTTGATTTGAAAACATACTCTGCCCCCTAATAGGCTGAATGTGGTCACATGGAGCCTGTGGTAGGCGGCTTGTTTTTCAGCAATGCACACACCTTGTTACTTTGTGATAGGGCAGTGGGTCAAAAGGGTTGTGACATTCTCTGAGCCAGGAGAAGGAGATATATACCCTGATGTGAGGTTTTGCTTTGGAGCTCACTTTGAGAAATGTTGTGTGATTTGCCCAGATGAGACTCTAGGCAGCCATTGAGCCCCCTGGCTTTGAAAACCCAGATGTTGGTGCTTCCTTTTCTGGTAACTGACTAGGTATGGATGTAATGGTCAGACAGCTGGAAGCCTGTCTGCTCATCTGTTTCTCTGTCTGTATTTTTTTGTCTGCTTATAAACTCTATTTGTATTCTCTGAAGTTCAGGCTGCTGACCTTTTTCTCCTGAACTGGTAAATGATATATGTTTGATTAAAGTAAGATTGTTGACCCATTTTGAGTTGCTTTCCTTTAGAAAAGAGGATCTAAGAACCTGTGTTAGCAGCCGTCCTGGGTATGTATACTAGGGTGCTTGCTGCTACACAATCTCTCTATCTATTTTATACCTCTGTCCATATGTTAAGTTAATCATCATTGTTAGTAAATAATATTTCAGTTATAATTATTAAAATTAAAATATCTTATAATTAATATCAAAATATGTATAATTAACCATTATTAATTAATAATAATGAACTCACATGTATAATATGACATGACAATATAGAGAGCTTTAAGATGTACAATATGATGATTTATAGTATAAAGAAATAATGTGATGAAATGGATGGATAACTGGCTGTGCTGTCAAGAAAACTGAGGTTTAAGTAACCTTTCTGATGCATACTGACCCTGTGATTGGGCTACTCATTTAATTACTCTGTGCTCTCAGGCAGTTCTCTAGGAATATATGTTATGGATAAATTGCCCACTGCTAAAGTAAGTTCCTCACCAGTAACCTGGACATTGATAAAATTGCATCTCTGGTTTTGTTAATATATATACCTATGTGTACGTATATACACACACACATATGTAGTTACACGTGTGTATTGTGTACATATTGTGTATTATAGAACATCTCTACTTGTGTGTCTACCAAGTACTTCAGTCTTGGCCCCAAACACAACTTATCTTTTCCTCTAAACCTTTTGATTTCACTTGATCGTGTATGTAGCACCCACCACACAAACAATTTTCCATTTTTGAAAACATGGTGTTATACCTGGATGTGCTATATTCCACTGGTGTAAAGGAATAGACAGACAGGCTCTCAGATGGGTAGGTGCATAGATAGATGGATGGAGGCTAGATAGAACATTTATTAAGTATTTTTAGTGCTAGACATGGTGCTAAGCCTTTGAGAATCCAGGATCACCTCCATGCCATTATGAGGGAATGGAGGGAAATAATTATCTCACTGGTTCACGATCCTATAGCTGGAGGAGAGCTCAGAGGCCAGAGTCGAACCTCCTCATTTTACAGCTATGGGAACTGGAGCTCAGAGAGGTTCAGTAACTTACTCGTCCAAGGTCACAGGAGTAGTAAACACCAGTGGCAGTAAACACCTAATTGTGTACAAATTCGTTATTCCATTATTCTGAATTCACTGCCCTCAGTCCATTGTTAGCATGATGTCTATTACCATTTTAACTATGGCTCTTGTCTTTGAACTTTGTAATTTCTGAAAGCGTTTTACAAGATTCTCCCAAGGGGTGAGTCAGGTACTGATGTTATCTTGACCAACAAACGCACAAAGCAGCCATTGTACATCCTTGAGAGGATCTTGAACTCTCTAACTTCACCACTGTTGAAGACATTGAATCAGGTAGAATTATGCAAGGTCTTTTCAATACCCTCTCCAGCTTCTTCCCTCATTTGAAAACTCAAGGTTTCTTACTTCAGATTTTCCGTATTTTGAAAGTAAACAATGAATGAGCCCAAATGTTCCCGACAATCTATGGCATTAAAATCCATCCCTGTCTCTTTGGTGTGTTGATGCTTCCTTTTGAATTGCAGCTTGACTTTGCTTCCACTGTTATATTCACCTTTCTGTTTTCTAAGAACCTTTGAAAAGTTGGACTCCGTGTTTAGTATTCTGTTCAAACTTCGGCAGCTTTTCTTGTTTGCCTTGTTTTTTACAGACTCTGCAGGGGGTAAATATTCAATGCCTTGCATACAAAATTAGGCGGATATCTGCCATCAGCCACAACAGGGTTATGCATCAAATTCCCCAAACAGAGCACAAAAAGGTATCTACCTTGTGAACTCCCCTTGGATTAGCAGTAGGAAGAGAGAGAACAATGACAGACTTGGGCATGTTTTAGGCTAATGGCTATAAACCCTCTCTCCCCAATTCAAGCTAATATTTATTGATGTCCTTTGTTATTTTGTTTTTCCAAAGCCTATGCTTTCAACCTTCTCTCATCTTCCACTACACATCATCCCAATCTGAAAGGGATTTAGAAAATTGTGTTTTGTCTCTTTGCAAAACATGAAATTTTCTTATCTGATTATAGAAGGAAAAAGGCTAAAGCAACATTATGCGAAGCCTGGAGACCTCTACTGGCAATGTTATTTGTTAAATTATTTCCATGCTTGGGTATTATCAAAAAAGGAAGCTATGTCAATTCCATCTCAGTCCTAGCCCTTTTCCCTTTGAACTAAATTATGGACATGCATATCTGAAACCACTCTAAGTAAATATGGAGAAGCCAAAACAGTTACAAATCTGTTAAATTATTCTCAGAATTATGTTTTGAAACACGAAATGTAGGATTCCAAGGGAATGAATTATATTGGGATCACGTGGAATATTTCCCATCGTTTTTCACAAACACTCTGAAATAAAGCCTGAGGAGCTTTCCCCAGGTAATATTAGGCTCTAATCGCTAACTAATAGGTGTGCACTCCTAGGCATTATGCTACTGGAATTCTGTGAGCAATTAACTTTCCAAAAATAGCAGCCACGATTCTGATAATTCCCAACATTATTCTCCATTGTCTGTGACCTCAAAAGCTACTCCTCAAGAATGTCTGATCAGTTCACTGGCCGTGGCAGAGGAAATCGTGTGTTGGTTAATGATATAGCTGTCTTCAAATATATAAAGTTATCATATGGAACCTGGAATTAACAACCCCTCTTAGAACAATTGAATAAGTGTCTTTGTTAGATTTTGGCATCCTTACCCTTTTTTATGTGTCCTAAACCCTGTTGGCAGTCTGGTGAAGCCTATGGACCTTGTATCAGAATAATGGTTTTGTTTTTTTTAAATCATAGGAAGCATAAAATACATAAAATTACAAAGGAAATAACTATACTGGAATAAAATGGAATTTTTTCCCATCCAAGTTCTCAAACACTCTGAAATCTGTGTACCCCAGGTTAAAAACCTCTTGTTCAATTAAACCCTGTATTTTGCCAACTAGAAAACTGGGCTAGGGAGCAAAATTGTTATACTGAAGGACATACAAACAATTAAGAGCAGAGTTGGGACTTGAATTGAACTTTTCCGGTGCCCTGGAGGGCGCTTCTTCTGCTGCTTACTGCTACTAATAGCTGATATCAATGCTGTGTGTGAAAGTGTACAGGGCTTTATATATCTCATTGGAGCCCCTCCTAATTACTTTGTGTTCTAAGTACTATTAGATTTCCCATTTTACAGATGAGGAAACTGAGGCTAGAAGGCTAGGTATCCCTAGAGCTACAAGTGTCTCAGAGGAATATGAAGCTAAGTCTTGACTTCAAGTGGAGGGCTTCATCTTCTACCCCATTCTGCCTCTACTGTGCCATAGCAAATGTAGAGAGAAATGAAAAACAACAAAGGAACTGGATTTCTTAAGCTCATAAACTTTTTTTTCCCCTACAAAAGAGGTCCTAGGAAAAATGGGAGCTCGTTATAATGTTGATTATTTTTTAAAGATGAAATGATAGGACAGTTCTGAGGTCAGCATTCATAGTCAACTTCCAGGAACTGCCTATGGGTCAACACTGAATGATGATTGTGTGAGTGAAAAGGAGGGGCCCTAAGTAGGAAATGTGGAGATAGAATTAGGAAGATTTGGTTGTTGGTTGGATACATCTAGAAAGAGGCCTCAAGATTGACACTACAGGGGGCGGCCAGGTGGCTCAGCGAGTAAGAGCACCGGCTCCAGTGTTGGGATGACCTGGATCAAATCCGGCCTCAGATACTCAGCACCACACCCAGGAATAACTGGCCGTGTAAGTTACTTAACCCCAATTGCTTAAAAAAAAAAAAAAAGATTGACACTACAGTTACCATGGGGGGCATGGGTTTGAAAACACCAACAAGTGACAGAGGATTAGGTCTAAGTCAGCTATGTCCTTAGAAGGTATCAGGATGCAAGGCAGTGTTTCAGACCCAGGTAAACAATCACCTGAGTGATAGGTTGAATGGGAATTTGAATGAAAGAGTCAGGTCAGTTCATAGCTTTAGAGCTAGAAGGAAAACTTAAAAATCATTTCAACCAAGCCTTTCATTTTACTGATGATGAAACTGATCAGGGCCTAGAAGTCAACTAACCTGCCTATGGTCCCATGGGAAGATAGGTGCAGAGCTGGTTAGGCAATCAGCAAGCATTCATTAAAGGTTTGTTATGTGCTAAGCCCTAGGAATATAGAAAGATACTCCTGCCCTTAGGAAGCTTGCATTCTAACAGGAGGAAGATTATACAGAAAAAGAAGCAGAAAGGTGGAAGTAGGCAAAGATCCCCAGTGAGAGGACATGGCAGAGAATTTTCAAAGTGCACCCTGGAGAGGAATGACATAAGGCTGGCCTGAGCACCCCCATGAAATGGGGGTTCTGGGAGGAGCCATCCAATGAGAAGAGGGGACTTGTAACCTATGACTTCCAGGACAGGAGTAAGCTTTAGGATGAAGAGGTTTCTGAGGCATGGTAGAGGAAGTCCTGAGGGAAACCTGGAGGGGAATGAGGGCTAGGACTTAAATTCAAGATCTTTCATCCCAGATCTAGGGCCAGCTTTTTCCTCTCCATAATGTTGCCTGAACATAGTTTGTGGATTCTAGGGAGATGGCAGTCAGCACCATGCATCTTATTTTTGGAAACGATGGTGAATTTCAAACTGAATATGTTGGTATATACCTGTATGTATAAGGAGATACATGTATGTGTATATGCATTATGTATTCTATGCATAGTAGTGTGTTTACTTATACATATAGATACTTAGGCATATGCACATATATGATAACTCCATGAACTTTGGGGAAGGGGCTCATGACGATGATTTTTCCAGGCTGAATATGACACACACATATGCATATATGCATAACAGTAGCTAGTACATTTACCTCCTACTCTCATGATTGCTGCCACAGTAAGGCATTGCCCAGACACATGGTGCCTGGGTGGAGGGCCATGTGGACCATAGTCTTTGGAAGTAGGAAAATGGGTCCCTGAACTAATGTTCAAGTAATCTTAAGTGTCATCATTCTATGAAAGATCATCCAAGAGACTACAGGTAATGAAAATGATTGAATAATGCTATAACTGACTTCTTCTTATCAGTTTTTGACTTCTTTTTATTTTTTTAATTGCTGTAGCTCAGCCTAACTGGGTCCAAAAAATAAATGATATCCATGTGGCCATTGAAGAAAGTATCTTTTGGGAATGCAAAGCAAATGGGAGACCAAAGCCTACATACAGATGGCTAAAAAATGGCGAACCATTCCTAACTCAGGTAAGAACATTGATGAAAATGGTTGTGCGGATGGCAAGTTTAATATTCAATCTTGCTATACTTTTATAATAATGGAGGAATCACATGGCATTTCCAATGTCCACAACTGATTGACATGACATGACATGACATAATTGACATGATGGCAACAGAAAAAGTAAAGGATGCTGCTGAAGATCCTAGCACATAGTAGTAGGTGCTTAATATTAACTGATTGGTTGCACAAAGGATGAAAAGTGAGAAGCAACATGATGGAGAGCCAGCTTTAGAATGAGGATTATCCAGGTTCAATTTTGTCTCTTAGACCCATGAACTGTGTGATTATGGGCATATCACTGAGAAGTGCCCTAAGCAAATCTCTAAGTACCTAAGTTAGAGATGGGTTGCCAGTCTCCATTGGTGAAGGAAGATTCCATATTGAGAGTTCCCCACATCAGTGAAATCACATTGGCTTGTGTATCCTCTATGCAAAACATTGTTCTGGGCACAGAGGAAACAAAATAAAAATTGGAAAATAATCCATAGTTTCAAGAGGATTACCTTTTTTTTTCCTTTTTAACATGATACAACTTGATTGGCAGGTAAGTAGCAAAGTAGAGTACTGGGCCTGGAATCAAAAGGACCTAAGTTCAAATATGACCTCAGACATTCACTAGCTATTTGACCTTGGGCAAGTCACTTAAACTGTCTGCCTCTGTTTCCTCATCTCTAAAATGGAGATAATTATAGAACATACCTCTCAGGGTTGTTGGATGAGATAATATCGGAAAAGCACTTAACACAATGCCAGGCACATAGTAGGTATTTAATAAGTATGTTTTTAAAGGGAAAAAGCAAAACAAAACATATAAACAGGTAAGTGAAGACAAAGCTTTATATGGATAGAGGGGGGTTCAGAAAGAAGAATTTAAGTCCTTTTTCATTTGACTACAGCACATATCACTTTCTAGGCAAAGAAAAATTGGTGTGATAACATTTAGAATGGAAATCGAAATTTAAGGAGGCCCCAATGAAAGATCCCAAATGAAATCAGGGAGCCTTAGGGTGAAGAACGATTGTCCCGATTTAATTTCCTATGCTATATTTTCAAACTGAACTTCAAAAGTTAAAGGAAATTTGACATTTCCTTGGGTCTTGAGGAGTGAGCCAATTTTTCACATTGGAATTTTTTCCCACGTAGGCCACCCAGGGAAAGGGCTCGGCTCTAAGTACTGGCATGAAGAACAGCCTAAAGATTAATGCCACACAAAAGAAAGGAAAGAGAAAGAATTGTTTTGCCTTCCATTGCCCCCCACACTCCCTTCCTTTCACCAGAGGGGATCCTGTCAGTCCCATGATTCTCTCAATTATAAAGCCAAACGAAAACAAATGGCTGCCGTGAAGGTATGAAGGTAATGGCATTTTTCTCCCTTTGCTTAATGTGAGGGAACATGAATGCCTAGATTTGATCAAAACCTAATAAGTGTCTACCTGCAGTAAATTGCCCCCCTACAGCAAGGCAAAATCCAATGTTTTCTTCATGTTATTTATTTATTTATTTTTTAAAATGGTGTCTCTTTAGGGAAGGGGAGGAGGGACTACTTTTTTGCACTTATGAAAATGAATAACACATATCACATATCCTTGGGCTGATAAACGAGACTTGAGTCTTTTGTTCCACACACTAATTTTACATGCTTTGTGTTGGCCACCAGCAGATAGTCCCAAACTTAAATCATGTTAGTGGCAGAAATAAAGTAAGGGACCATTAAATTATTAACATAGACTTTTTTTTGGTAAACTTCAGCCCATATTAAATGTTTCTCTCTACACCATCTGAGATGATTACATTCCTATTAACCTTCTAAGTCATGCCCTCCAATAATTTGAGTGTTTTAAATGCCCTAGACAGTAGAGTTGGCTGCATTTTTTCCGAGCTTGTCCAGAACCTGAGAATAGAAAGGCATTTTAAATTTCACGTTCATCTACTTGGAGGGGATATTAATCTGAATGGTTTCAGTATTAAATCAATGAGAACTCAGGAGAGTACTACAATTTAAATTCCATTTACCAGCTGATGTACTGGTGATTCCATTTAGCATCTGACCTGACAAATTCAGTTGACAGACAAATAGATCATGAAATGTAAATTGCTTGTATGACTGCCATTTTCTTCTTGTTTTGTCCCCCTTGATATGATATGGAGTATGATGGTTTCAAGGCCTGAGCTGTAGAGGGTTATATTTTTACTTCTTGGTGTTTTTACAGGACAGAATTCAAATCGAGTATGGGACACTGAATATAACCACCGTGAACCTCTCTGATGCAGGCATGTATCAATGTGTAGCTGAGAACAGACACGGAATTATTTTTGCCAGTGCAGAGCTCAGTGTTATTGGTGAGTAATTTTCTTTATGAAAAAAGAAATTTAATTTAATTTATTTTTAAAATACACCCCCTTCCCAAACAAACATATCATTTGCCAAGCTTGTGTTCAAGCCAAGAGACGATACAAAGAAATTCGTCAGGCAGAGGATACGTTACTTGAAGAATGCTCCATATGGTTTTCAAGCAAAGCAAACAGACCCATTTTCCCAACAGAGCTTCCCTCCCACACCATCTACCCCCAATGATTCCTGTTGGGAACACAGAGCATTTACTGCTCTTTTTTTATGCTTAAGTCAACCTCAACCAAGAGAAAGATCTTGGAGTCGAAAGACCTAAGTTCAAATATTGGCTGTCTTCCTACCTGTGTGATCTTGGGAAATCATGTTTGCCCTCTAGGGCACAGTTTCTTGATATGTAGAATGAACAGACTTAGGAAAAATGATCTCTGAGGCCCCTGTCAATTCTAAATCTATGATACTATGATGTAACTCTCCTGTAACTTCAGTGTAGAAGGAAAAATTATGAAAAAGATGATTGGATTTGGATTAGATTCTACCAAATACATCTGTAACATGGAGACAAGCAAATTCTACTCATTCTTTACTCTATCAGTGTAATTGGCACAAGCGACTCTGCAAAGCTTCCATATGCATTATCTATCCTGTATTTTAGCCATGGGTTTGTTTAGTACCCTGGCCTAGTTTCTAACTATCACTTGACAAAATGTCCATTTTAATATAAATTTATTTTAGTATGTGCCAAGGCCAAATATAATAAGGAAGAGGAATTCACTAGGGGGGAGAGGCTATGTCAACAGCATAAATTCATATCTAAATGATTTCACTGCTTCTTCGGATTTCTGTGTATCGGTATCCCTTGATTGGTACAGATAAGAGTCTGTGATAAGTGCAAAAAACATTAACGTCATGGTCAACATAATGGAGATATTTTACCTAGATATCTACAATTTGATAAGCTCTAGAGTCCTGCTGATCATTCACAAGGTTGTTGCAAGTGAGTGGTCCTGGCACCTCAAGTTTCTGTCCTAAAGTTAATTTAATTCAATTCAATAAGCTTTTGGTAAATACATACTGTGTGAGAGGACGTGTTGCATAATGGTGAGAGTACTAGCCTGGGAGACATAAAGAACTCAGCTGCAGATCTGCCCTGACAAATGCTGACCTTAGACAAATACCTTTACCTTTCAGTGCCCCTGATAGCTCTCTTAAACTATAAATTACAGGAAAAGTACTTATCTGCAGGGATAGCAGAAATTCCTAATCCCAAACTTCCTACACTGATGAAATCATTGATCTGAGGGGAAAAAAAAACTGACAAAAATGTGCCAGACACCAGGGCAACAAATAACAAAATCTTAACAGTGCTAGACCCTAAGAAGTTTATATTCTACTGAGGGGGAAAGAATATATAGACAGTTAAGTCAGTATAAAATGCATACCAAATAAATCCAAACTGATTTTATAAGATGTAGGCAGCTAGGTGGCTCAGTGGATAGAATACTGGGGCTGGAGTAAGGAAGACCTGAATTCAAATCTGGCCTCAGACACTTATAACTTGTGACCCTGGGCAAATCACTTAACCTCTGTTTTCCTTAATTCACTGGAGAAGGAAACAGCAAACCACTCCAGAAGCTTTGCCAAGAAAACCCTATGGACACTATTGGTATAATATGGTCCACTGGGTCATGAAGAGGCAGACACGACTTAATGACTGAACAACAAAATTGTAGGAGAGAGGAAGAATGAACAATTCTGGGGATCAGGAAAGGTCTCTTGAAGGAGGTAGACTTGAGATTTGACTTGAAAGGAGTTAGAGGTTCACTGAGGCAAAAGTAAGGAAGGATCTAGTCCCATAGGGAAGGCTGGGTAAAAGCACAGATTTGGGAAATGGAATATCCTGTTACCAATATGGCAAGACCCTTGAGGACTGGGCTCTACTGAGATGCAATGAGAAGCACAGAAGTGAGAGGATACAGCAAATGTAGACATTTTTAGTCTTTTTCTTTCCTCCTCCTTCCACTCCCCCCATTTATGATCAGTTCAGTTTAAGATAGGCCTGGCTGGAGGTGACAAAACTGTTGACTGGAAGAGTGAACTGGGCTGTGGTTCAGGAGATAACCTGATATTTCCACTCTTCAGAAACCCAATGAGATTATTGATAAGCTCCAATCCTTTCAGAGACCCAAACACATGTGCTTCTCACCTTATAAATCAAAACAAAAGCAAAGCCAAAGAAACACACACCAACAATTTCCTCCACCTAATGGTGCATGAACACTCCTCCAAAGTATAGTGGACTTCTCTAAATGTGCAAATATAAATAAACTGTCTCAACGGTTTGGTAAAGTACACATTGGATAGGAACGATGGAACCCTGTGGATGTACTCAAGCTATCCTAAAAAACACAAGATCTTGTCTCCAGATTTGCCTCTGTAGTGCACCCAGATAACTTTCCCCATAAACTGTGCAGAGAGAGAGGAACTGAATTCTTAGGGGAATTGCTGAGACACCTTGCAGTGGAAAGGAGACCATTTTTTAATTGTGAGCTATGACTTCCTCTGTTTTTCATAATCAATAATGATGTCTCCCAACTTAGTCTCCAATATATGGCATCAAAATACATTTTGACCGTCTAGAAAAATTTTGACTATGTGGAGCAGATTTAATCCGAGTACTTTTCAGATGTCGATTGAACAAACAAATGTGCACTTACAACATTAAAGGGAACATTGACACTGATGGAGAAGGGGGTGGATTATGAAGTGTTATAAAGACATGGCCTTTGTCCTTAAGGAGCTCACAATCTGATTGTAGAAACAGGATTTATGCAGGTTTTATAAAAACTGTCAACTTCTTATTATCCTAAACCATCCTATTCGATCATAAGGTATTTGAAGGCAGATATGAAATCTTTTTTACTTTTCTTCTCCTCTTCTTCTTTCTTCTCTTTTATTGAAGCAGTACTGGATTTGTGATATTTATTACTTGGTGTGACATTGAGCAAGTCACTTAACATTCCTGGGCTCCAATTTGCTTTTTTTTTTTTTTAAGTGGGGAGAATTGATCTCTAAATTCTGTAATGCTATGATTAATTTTTTTTATCCCTAGAAATGAACACAGTGCCTTGTACAGCACCAACACTCAATAAACATTCACTGAATTTGTCCGATGAGAAGTTAGCAAATAGCAAAAGGCAATGTGCCAAGTGTCAAATGAATGATAAGAAGTGGCATAGGAATTCTAAGGAGAGAGAGATTAATGTGGTTTGGTGATCAAGGAGGGCTTCATAGAAGGGAAGGTAGGCCTTGAAGGATGAGTAGAATTGGAAGAAGATTGAAGACACTCTGGCTAGAATGTCAGGTTTATTCCCCCACAAATAATCATTCAAGAGCTAGTAGTTTAATATAAAATCAGACCTTAGTTAGTGGGTAATGAATAGAATACCCTAGTTGGAGTGAAGGGTGGAACATAAAATTGGAACATTAGTTTTGGAGCTAGATTCTGGAATGCAAAGAATGCTTCACATGTCAGGCTAAGAATAAGGGATTTGGCATGATATTCTGTTTTAACTCTGAATCCCCTCTCCCAAGTAGCAAAAGGATTAGGAAATTAAAAGGAATATTTGAATATCTAAAATCATAATATCTAATCCCACAAAATATGAACAAGTACTCCACTTAACTTTGAGGAAGTTCACAAATATTGGCTTTGTTTGGATAGGCTTATAATATAATTATAGTATAATTGCATTTGATAGCACATATATATAAATTCTCCTTGCTAGTGTTTTTCAAGGAGTAAAAGTCAGGATGGTATAATTCTCAGGGGTGAAACCAGTAAGTGGTGATTACCTGTGTGAGTCACGAATGAGGCAGCTTTCGTATTGACCAAAGGAAAAAAAAAGTTTAATGTTTTAAAAGGTAATGTTGGCCTCTGATATTGATCATACTTCTGGATCCTCCAGAGGCATAAAGAAAATTTCCTCTAACTCTGGGGGTGGGGAGGAATCCCCCAAGTCATGAATAAGAAATGCAATGATTAGGATGCATAAACTTGATAAGCTTTTACCTTAATCGTGTTTTATGCATTCAGTCTAGGTATTTAATGTGCATGTGACATATCCATGTTTGATGGATTGCAACTGCTTACCTCCTAAATAATTAACCCGGATGCTAGACTGAATTAGATCGGCAAATGGAATGCAGAGATTTTCACCTTTAGGTCAGTAATTTACATCAGGCTTGCCCATTAGTAAAAGGGTTAGAAATCAGTGGCCCTTTGTTGGTGGGAACAGATTGTTTATTTTTCTCTTTTGGATACATATCCAAACGTTAGTCACAGCTCTGGTGGTTAGTAATCATTGGAATTTCTAGGAGCAGTAGTTCTACTAGATATTGACTGAATCATCAAATCTGAAAGCTACTGATTAAATATATATGCTTCATCATCATCACCGTCATCATCCCATCTACAGTGTTTCAAGGATTCCAAAAAAATTGGTATGCAATATCTGATTTGATTCTCAAAACAACCCAGTTAGATCACCACCACAGATCATTTTTATTCCACAGATTAAGGATACTGTGGCCTGATGAGATAAAATGATTTGCCTAAGATCACATGACTAGTGAATGCCTGAGATGGAATTTATCTACTGACTGTAGGTCAAGCGCTCTCGCCACTACCCATACTGACCTACACATATAGGATATGATAGGTGCCCACCCAGGGCTCCAGTAGTCCAGAGGAGAGATCAGTACACTTGGATAGGTCTATAACATAATCTTATCTGCTGTTGCATGTATCTATTGTGTATAAGTATTTTTCAAAGCATAAAAGTCAGGATAGTATGATTGTTAGAAGTGAAGCTAGTGACTGATGATTATCTCACTGAATGACAATACTTGAACAGATTGAGGGTATACCCTCCAGTGATACAGATAGCAACTCATCCATATCTGAACATTTTGTTTAACTCTCATCCATATTTTCCTATAAATCTGATGGGTGTATGTGAGGGTAGGAAAAGGAAAAAGTTCTCCCTATTGGGCTAAAGACCTTCCTCTTGTTCTCTTGACATTGAGTAGATACCAACGGAGCATAGACACTGTCTCTTAGTTATCCCTTGCTCTTATCAAGTGTCAAGTCCATCTTTTTCCAGTCACAGCCTTTAAACTACTTCCCCTATATAACTATTTATTTTTAACGTGTTGACTCACATCTATCATACACTCTCCTGTATCCATTGAGTGATCTTCAGTTTCTGTTCTTCAAGAGGCCACAACTTGTCATAATATACTGTCACAGGAAAGACATTGGTGATCATCAAAATAATTGTGTGATATCCCAATGATAACTTAACTCATTATCCTTTTCTTGCTTGATTTTGGGCCTAACTTATACAATCAAAGTACTGTAAATGCATAAAAGAGGGAGACTGAAACATAGCCTTAAAAAGTTCATCTTGGGGGTGGCCAGGTAGCACAGCGAGTAAGAGCACCGGCTCCAGTGTTGGGACGACCTGGAGATCGAATCCCGGGCTCAGACACTCAGCACCACACCCAGAAATAACTGGCCGTGTAACCTTGAGCAAGTTACTTAACCCTGATTGCTTAAAAAAAAAAAAAGTTTATCTTGTCATTGCCTACTGCACCTGGGTTAATATCTAACTGATTAATTAATTTCCTAGTTAAATACAGAGGAGTCCTGATTGCAGTGAGGTTCAAAGGAGCCTAGGGAACAGTTAGGCATTAGCCCAGAGTGTGAGTTTATGGGATGCCTTGGTGTGTCCAAAGGAGATATGAAGACAGTAGTATCTACTGTCCTTAGCCCCAAGAAGCCCTGCTTAATGGTCTGTCATAATGGGAATTGCCAGGCAGTTTTGTGGCGGTCATCTGACCCTGAAATAGACATTCAAAATACCATAAAGTAATGGATGATGCAATTAAGATGAGGTGCAAACTGGAACAATTATCTGGTTAGTTTGGCATTAATCCAGATGATTGGTTTCCAAGTTACAAAAGCATTCAGATGGAACTCAAAGTTATTTCATGCAGACTTCGTTAAGTGCTTATCTACAAGGGAGGTTGATTTTTTTTTTTTTGTACTACCCAGTTGAGCTGGATTATGAAAAATTCAAATCATTTGAAGTGTGGTCAGCCTCCAGCAAGAGGGCAACTTGCCTTCCCCAGCTTCTAGAAGCCTTCCAGTTAAGTGCCCACATTACCAGAAAATATAGGAGGCGAAATTCAAGTAGGTTTCAAATTAGAAACTGGGAATTATAGCAATGATCACACCAGGAGATTCCAATTATGCTGAAGAACTAAAGAATGGTCAAACCTGAATTCTTAGACTTTGATCAACGATCAATGTTGCCATAAATCTTTAGGTAAGTACACCTGAAGATGGATAGAGAGCTCCAAGTGCTTGGCAGCTATAGAGGAAGGTACTCTTGGGTAATGAAAAGCCTCTATTAGGGCTTTTGTTACTGTGTTTGTCATACCGTGTGGTCTTGAAAAGGGAGCCCACCATCAGTGCCCTGCCTCACAGTCCCAGTTAACTTCTAGGCCAGTTATCCCTAAACGTAGAAAACTGTTGTCATCATCTTCATTTTTGCCATTACTGCTTTCTCTCAATTCCTTGGCTTCCTTGATGGGCCATGTGGCTTTCTTCCTTCCTCTTCTCCCTAATAATCGTAAACAGATATGAAGCAAGATTTGCTATAAAGAAATTGTGCTTCAGGAAGACAGTATTGCCTGAGAATTCTCTTCTCTCTGGGTGGCTATGTACCCAGACTTGGGGGAATGCAAGAGATAATCCCAATTCCAGTGCTACCCAGTAGATCTCCCTTTTCTCTTTAAAAAATATGGGTTCCAGGATCCTTTATTCCCCTCCAAGAGTCTAATATGACTCAGGAAATCTCTTTTCCTTTGTCCAGAGCATCAGGACTCAAGAACTCTGTTGGTTCTTGTGTGAGAATATGAGTGGTTTGCATGTATCTATCGATTGCCCCAAAGTTACTATTACTTGTTCCCAGAGTGAGGGGAGCTCATGCACATATGAGACTTCCCCTACTCTTTCAAGTCCCTAGATCCATGGAGACATTTCTTTCTTGAGATTTCTTTGTAAAAGACAGAAAAGGGTAAATCTTTGCAACTGATCCCTTTTCATAGGCACAAAAAGAGGTCAACCTGATGGTATTGGCAGGGTGCTAAGAAAGTGCACAACATTTCCTTGGTCACACGCTAACTGAAATTCTACCATTAGATATTCATTACTTGAGGTCCTTAAATTTTACCTATTAAAAACCCAGCAGTCTCACTACTGTGTACCCACCCCTGAGGAAATAAAAGATGGATAGAAAAGCCCTAGACATAACAAAATATTGAGAGTAAAATTTTTTGTGGTAGCTAAGAGCTGTTTATGATGGGGTACCCATTGATTAGGGGAATGGCTGGACAAGCTGTAATATATCAATATGATGCATGAAGGAAGAAATAATGAATAAAAGGGATTAAGAGAATATAAAGAAGATTTATAAGAACTGAAATAGTGAGAAATCACACCCAGAAGAATAATGTACAGTGATTCTAACAATGCAAATGAAAAGACCAGTAAGGAAACTGAACTCTGAGTATTTGTAGTGATCAATATTAGGACACAGAATGAAATATTGCTTCTTCTTGGTAAAGGGGTGTGGGGACCACAGAGGCAGAATGTTGCTTACATTGTCAAACTTGGTCATTGTATTAGTTGTATTTGCTGAAATGTTTTAGGGGATGGTTCAATGCTAGGGGAAGGAGTACCAATACAACTTTGTAAAATTTTAAAAATAAAAGTTCCCAGTGAAGATGCTTCCAATATAGCTCGAAAGACAGGGAGGCCCAGCAGCAGTGTGGTGCAAGCCCAGTCGGAAAGCAGACACCAGGAAGGAAGAGAATACTAAAAAGAGAGGTGGAAACTTACCAAGGACAAATTTCACCTACTTCTTAGTGGTTTTGCTGAGAGCAATCTTGTGTAAAGGTGAACTTCAGTCCAAACCCATACATATTATCACAAATAACAAATGGGCCATCTCTTTCAATGAGCTGTAACTGTATATGAAGAAACTCATAGCGGCGCCCATCCAACTAGTTGCATGCACAATGAGTCAAGAAATGCGTCTGGTTCTATATACCTATACTAACATCTCACTGACGGAGAAAAGTTTTGAATGAATGCACTACAGGTTTTATTTTTATTGTATAATGAGATAAAATGTGAGATAATAGCCTGTATGAAATACTGAACTTTTAAAAGGCCATCCTACACAATAACAGTCAACTGTCTCCCCAGTGCTGTTTCCATACACTAGAATAAGATCATAGATTTGGAATGGGAAGGGACATTCAAGGTCATTTAGTCTAACCACCTCCTTTTAGAGAGGAGGCATTGATGACCAGAGGGTAGACTGAGTTGTAATGATAACTAACCTGCTGTTAATAACTACAGACCAATGTAACACTCGTATGCTCCCCAGTTAGGGCTACGTTTCTAGATAAGGCTTAGGAGTTAATTTAACTATTGGTAGAGTCTTAGGCGATGTGGAAATCATTGCTGATTCACAGAACACTTATCTTCAAGGGTCCCCCTGTTGGCCACTTAGAGTAATTAACATCAAAGTGTGGCGAAGCGTAGCTTAGTTTATATAGCATAGTTTAATTAAATAAAAATAAGTGCTTGAGGACTGCATTAAAAGCTTTTCTCAGATCACTGCTTCTGATCATTTTAATGAATGGGGACTGTAACATGTTACCACAAAGAATTGAATAAGAACAATAAAGTACAGGATATCCTCGATGAAATGTATGTTAGGAAAAGACAGGTCAGTCATATCTCCAGAATTATACCTAAGGGAGAGCAACTAGAACTTTACCCTAGGGTGTGAAAATTTAGAGGGTGTAAACAATACTTGTATTTCTTCAGCAGGTTAAAATAATTGAGTTTAGCTCCCAATTAGTGAGAATAATTGCTTTAAATATGAAACTATGAGGTATTTGCCTTCTTTCTCCTCCTACAGCGTGCTCTACTCAGCAGACTTCTGGTGTCCCACCATAGGACCAGTTTTCATGGTCTCTTTCTCTCTTTAATGAAATGATGTCCTGCATTCCCTCCACCAAGGTTCCCGACAACTACTCACCCCAATTTCAAAATTTGCTGCTTATTGTCACACAATGAGATAGCTGGTGATATAGTGATATGGTAGGTGATATAATGGATAGAGCTCTGGGCCTGGAGTCAACAAGTTTAGATTTGGTCTCAGACTCTTAATGTCTTTGTAACCCTGGGCAAATTACTAAAACTGTTTGCCTCAGTTTTCTTGACTATAAAATGGGCATAATAATAGCATCTACCTCTTGGATTGTTGTGAAGATTAAATGAGGTAATAACATAATTAGCATAGAGCCCCACACATAGTAGACTCTATAAATACTATTCCCTTCACCTTCCCTACCCTCTTGCCCCTAAAAGTAGTGAAAATAAGGTATAACTGGGGCGGCTAGGTGGCACAGTGAGTAAAGTGCTGGCCCCGAAGTCAGGAGATCCTGAGTTCGGTTCTGGCCTCAGACACAACACCCACACAAAAAAACTAGCTGTGTAACCTTGGGCAAGTTACTTAACTCCAATTGCCCTCCAAAAAAATGCAAAAAAAAAAAAAAAGAAAAGAAGGGATAACTGACAGCAGCCCTCTGCCTCCAATGGTATTCATGCAGTACGGGAATCTAGAGAGGAAGGTCCCAGCATGTTGGATTTGGGGATAACATGAGCAAGAGACCCAGAAGATGGGGAGGCACAGATGTCTCTAGATTTGAACCAACAGAAGGCTTCTATCAATGAGATCACAATTCCATTGAAGTGTCAATGAGATATTGGTAGACTTCTGGTATGCTTTTTATGCAGAGAAAGTTTAGCAGGCTCTCTCTCCCATTAACTACATTTACACTAAATAAGCTAGTGTTTGGAATAATTCTAGTTTGTAAATGAGGATCTTTTAATTGTCATTAACTCTTTCAAACTCAGGAGCCTGGAGAAGTCACTGCCTTGGGACAATTGGAGAGAATGCCTTTGTCTACCGCGCTAGGTGTGCACTTGGACATCCACATGTACATGTTGAGTTAACACTTTAATAATTTGTTCTTCATGAACCCTTTCTTGGGAACCTTGGCCAGACTTTTCTAGTCCCAGTCTGTCTCAGAATCAGACCATGCAAATAACTGCTTGAGCTCTGCCAACACTATCTTGGGCCTTGAGCACTAAGGAAATGACCACTCTGAAATTTCAATATAAACACCTACAGAAAGGACAGCAGATTGCCACAAAAATACAAGGGTTTCTCCTTGTAGATTATATGGGGGGTTTACAGGATCCTTGATTGGTTGACTTCTTTGTCTATTTTTAAAAGTTTTTCATTAATTCTGCTTATATTTTAATTATGTAATTATTAATTATTTTGTTAAAATCATAGTTCTGAAGACACTAGTTATTTCACCTTCTATAATATGTTGGTTTCTTCTTTTTCTTCTTCTTCCTCTTCCTCCTCTTCCTCCTCCTCTTCCTTCTTCCTCTTCATCCGATTAACATTGCCTGAGTTGAAAACATACTATACACACTGAAAGAATTTGTCTCCAGAACATAATTGTGGTGACTCATCACAAAGTTACTTTAGGATCTTTTCAGCTATGGCTTCCCATTGTGAAGCTCAGGTGCAATGATTTGAAGGGTGCATAGACTGAGTCCTCTAGTTCTACCAGATTAATTTGTCAAATCCCCATTGCTCATGTGAACAAGTTCTATATGGGATGTGGCTCATCCAATTATGAGGTTTTTTAATGAAGAAATGGTAAGTTCGTGTCTTCTGTCTCCAAGAAATTTCATTGCTGGGAGGCAGCACAGTGTAATGGAGAAAGAAAAACTGTGAAATTTAGACTCATAAGATCTGGGTTCAAATGCCAGCTCTGCCACTTACTACCTGAATGACTTTGGGAAAGTTACCTAATCTTCCTGGCCCTCAGTTTCCTCATCTGTAAAATGAGAAGATTCACTGGACAGCCTCGGAGGTCCCTTTTACTCTAAATTTATGATTCTATAATTGTGATCCTGCTGCCCACACTCATTAACTGTGACCATGGATAAGTCACTTAAATTCTTTGACTTAATTTTCTCATCTGCAAAATTGAGATAATGCATTTTCTTCACCAGGGTTTCTGTGAGAATTAAATGGGCATGTGTTACATACATGTTGACTATTCTTATCATCCAGATTTAATGGGAAGACTTTCATAAATTTAGAGCAGAAAGGTGCCAGTTTGGTGGCATTAGAGATAAAATATTACACCTGGATACAGAAAGATATGAGTTCACATTTCACCTTAGACAGTAGCTGCATGACTCTGGGTTACTAACCTCTATCTGACTTGGTTTCCTCATCTATAAAATGAGGATAATAACAGCCTCTTCCTTCCAGAGTTGTTGTGAGGATAAAATGAGATAATAAAGCACTTTGTAAACCGTTCAATATAAATGCTGGCTATTATTATTAAATGCTAACCATTAAAGGGATTTGAGAGATTATCTAATCTAAACTCATTTTTGCAGATAGAAGAAACTAGTTCACAAAAGGGATATAGTAAAGGAATTCTATAAAGATTTAAATCACCATCTCGTAAAGTCATTTTCTATTGCCTGTGTTTGTTTTCAAGAGATGTAAGAAATTATTTTTTAAAATTCTAGGCTGTTGCAATGTGTATTTTTCTTTGTTTCACATTCGAAGGAGTCTCTGATCTTTGAAGTGTATTGGGAAAAACTGCCAACATTTATAGTTTTGAAATACAAGAAAAAGAAACTCTAGAGATATAATATGATATCCACTAAGAGATTAGTTCATCCATTCTAGAATCTTTTCCCTCAAAGGGCCCTCGAATGTCCATCTCTTTGAGCACTATTCTGTTTCTTCATTTTCTACTGAAATCATTAAAAAACTTACCCAATTTTCCCACAGAATTAGTTATGTAAACTCAAGAATCTTTAAAATATTGAGAGCAGGGGACTTTGGTAAATTACACTTCAATATATTGCACAAAGAGATTTCTTGTTGGAAACTGGGAATATATTTATCAAGCATAGAGGATTAAAAATACAGTATGTGTTGACTACTTTGGGGAAATTTTAGCTCAAAAGCAATCAAACAAAATACCATTCTTGCTTGGGGAATTAAATGCTAATACAGAAATCTTCAAAATCCATTTATATGTCAAGAATAAAAAGAGGTATGTCTCAATGGGCAGATACCAAGTCCAAAGAAATGACTCAAAGCCTCAGGCCAACTATGGAGTAAAAGAGAGAGGGAGTGAAGAAGAATAGAGAGGGCTGTCCTGGGGGGGGAAATGGCATAAGTATATTTTGCCAAGCAATGGCATGTTTTTGAAGACCTCAAACTAGTCACAAGGTTAGAGATGACCAAGTGATTACTATATAGCCCCAAATTGTTCAATTGTATCTGATTCTTCATGATCCTGTATGAGGTTCTTTTAGCAAAGATACTGGAGTTATTTGCCATTTCCTTCTCCAGTGGATTAGGCAAACAGTGGTTAGGTGACTTGTCTAAGGTCACACAGCTAGCAAATGGATATCTAAGGTCACATTTGAACTTGGCTCTCCCAGACTCCAGGCCGGGCACTCTATCCTCTGAGCCTCCAACCCCTAAATTACTAATTGATTAAAAAAAAAAAGATAAAGCACAAGGATATGTTTCTATAAGAAGCAACTTCATAATAGATAATAGATTGATAGATATACAGACAGGCAAGTGGTCATGTGTATGTGTGTGTGTATGCATATGTGTGTATAAAGAGAGAGAGGAAGATCTCATAAACACTTTGTGTTAAGCACTAGGTTAAGCATTGAAGTTATGAATATAAACAATCAAAATAGCCCCTGACCTCAAGTCGTTTTTACATTCTAATAGGGAGCTGGGAAGCAGAATGGAGTGGTAGGTAAGCTGTATGACTCAGTGTAATTCGAGGCACTTAACACAGTGCCTCATAGTAGATATATCCACATAGTAGATGTTAATAAATATTTGTTGACTTCAGTTAATTTGACCAATGGCCAAGAAGTTAAGAGGAGCCCTAGGACCGAGAAAGATAAAGTAAAAACTCACCTATGCAAACCCCAGGGTGGTTTTAGTGCTAACTTCCAGAGAGGAGGAAAGGAGATGGGGATGGGGGACAGAGGTAGAGGTGGAAGGGTTTAGAGCTGGTGTCTGTCTCTTCTCTATTTTTATTCTTCCAACTCTTATCCAGCCTAGCAAAACCTTTGAGAAAATAACTCAGACTATTTTTTTCTTTGGGGGGGGAGGTGGTTAAGACATAGTAATTAGATGAGATGAAAGGTTCTTAACCTTTTTGTGTCTCAGACCCCTTTGACAGTCTGGTGAAGAAAATGGACCCTTTTCAGAATAATTTTTCATTGCCTATGTTCATGATTGAAGGAAATGCTAATTTTGTAGTTAGAAGTTAGTTCTAATGATGATATAACTTTTTCCATTACAAGTTCGCAAGGACCCAGAAATTTATTCATGAATTCTTTGGAGGTTCATATACTCCAGATTGAATAATATGCAATGAAAAATTATTCTGAGGACCTAGAGGGCCACATGTGGCCTTGAGGTCTTAGGTTCCCCCCCCCCCCCCCCCTGCACCTTTTATCTCATCTAATTCCTATGTCTTAACCCCCCCCCCGTTTTAGCCATTTTTCAATCCAATAGCCAGCTAGCTAGGTGGTATGGTAAATAGAAATATGGATTTGAGTTCACATCCTGCCTCAGATACTTACTAGCTAAGTGACCCTAGACAAGTCACTTAACCTCAGTTACTTTTGCTAACACCTTCTTCTCATGTTGTTGTGAGAATCAAATCAGATAACCTGTATTAAAGCACTTAGCAAACCTTTTTAAAGAGTAATTTAAGGGGCACCTAGGTGGTACAGTGAATAGAGCACTGGCCCCGGAGTCAAGAGGACCTGAGTTCAAATCTGCCCTCAGGCACTTGACACACTTACTAGCTGTGTGACTTTGGACAAGTCACATAACCTCAATTGCCCTCCAAAAGAATAAAAAAGAGTGATTTGAGTACTGGCTGCTATTAAGACTTTATCTCTAGTTCTTTTATACTACTGATGGGGGACAGGATCCCAATAGGTTCAGCAGGAATTCTGATCTTATCTAAGACCAGAAAACCTGCAATATCGTCTGGAAAGAATTCAAGGTCTCAGGCTTAATTGGAGTGAGAGTTGTAGAAGTTTATTGTTACGCTTCCATGAGAAGGGGGCAAGAGTCCTTTAGGGGACCTGCAAGTGAGAGGGGTACAGGCTTTTACCTTTAAAGGGTAGGGCTGCCATTGTCAGGGCTGACCAGAGGGGAGGGTCCTCAGTGCATAGACAAAGGTCAGCGCTGACCAAGAGGAGCATGTGAATAGATAGTTTAGGTAAGATTTGGGCCAGGTCAGGAGACAAAAGGCAAGGACAAAGGAGGGTGTGGGCCAGGCTCAGAAGAAATGAAGAGATTAAGTAAGAACAAAGGGGTCACAGGGTGTTGCCTAGGTGAAGTGTGGGATAGGGAGAAGGGGCAGAGCTCAAGGATGGGAAAGGACAAATTGCAGTTACAAAGTCACAGACTGGTTTTACAAGTTGGTTTCACAAATTGACATAGACCCCAGGCACCCCATCACTACCGTAAAAAAAAAAAGTGTTGTAATGAATGAATATTTTGGTATACATGGGGTCTATCTTGGTATCCTTGATCTGCTTGGGATTTAGGCCCAGATGGAGGATTTCTATATCAAAGAAAAGTAAGTTTTAGTCACTTTAGCATGAATTCAAATTAAAAAGCTGTGTGCCATTCAATCCCATGCTCACCCAACTGAATATATTTCAGGCAATTCTTTTGAGACTATAAGCTAATTTGTTTGTTTGTTTGTTTGTTTGTTTGTTTTGGTATGAGACAATGCCTTTAAAAGTGTAGGGAACTCCCAGCACCAAAATGGCTTCTATTGATACAGGTCAATGACTCAGCTATAATTTACTGCCTTAGAGAGTTACTTGGAGATGTTAAACAATTAAGTGATTTAGCCAGTGTGTTTCATTTGCAGAATTTGAACTTAGATATTCCTGAATTTAAAACTACCATCCAATCCCATGCTACAAGGGAGAAAGTATTACCTCCGGAGTTAGAGGACTTGGGTGCTAAGCCTGCTTTAATGCTGACTTGTGCATACATGGCCAGTCACTTGGCTTCCCTGGGTGTCAGTCCTTCACTATAAAATGAAGCAGTTTGACCACTTTGCCCCTGAGATCCTTTCCAGCTCTATACCTATGATCCATGACCACCAAATGCTATGTCAAGCCACCTTTCTAACATTATCGGTGCTTGTATGATATGAGTCTTCTAAATAAAAAATAAATGAGTCAATCTTCCAAACATTTTTTCCAGTACAACCCATTCTAAAGACATGGCCAATGTTTTTTCTTCTCTTGAAATTAAAACCCTAATTCCCATCTGTAATGACGATGCCAAACTGTAGCAGCAACCACACTGGCATCCCCAGGATGGCTGCCAGCATAGGTTCTTTGATCTGCTTTACTAGAAAAGCTAGCTGTTTAAGAGGTCAACAATCTTTTTAAAATTACATTCACTAGTTCAGGGGATAAGTCATTACTCTGAAGTTCAGAAGAAATACAAACAGAGAAAATGCAAGCAGAGAAATAAAGACCAACAGACAAGGCTCTGACTGCCTGAATCAAAGCAACATTGCTATATATTATATATATATATATCCCTGGATCAAGAGAGCCTTTACATCTGAGCAGTTGGGGAACTCTGAACATATATTCACTCAGAATCTCAACCAGAGAATCACAATGTGCTTCCTCATAAGTGAGTCCCAAAGCAAAATACCAACTCAGAGCATATATACACTTCTCAGAGCCAGAAGGCATCACAACCCTTGTGACTCAGTGCCTAATTAGAATTTAGCAAAAGTTGTCAAAGCCTTCCTACAAGCTAGTTTACCCCAGGCAAGCTTCCCTACCCCAGGCAAGCTTCCCTCCCCCAATAGGCTCTGTGACTCAGGATATATCACAGCTGTGAGCTGGGCCAGGGCTCAAAGCAGGTTACATAGGCCAATTAATTGGTGAAGATCTTCCTAACCCATTAACATCATACCAACTTCTTCTGATAGTCAAGGCAAGGACAGATATATAAATAAAAGTCAAAATTTATCTTATTTTGTTTCCCATCTTGAGGAAGATCTTCCTAACCCATTAACACTACACCAACTTCTTCTGATAGTCAAGGCAAGGACAGATATATAACTAAAAGTCAAAATTTATTTTATTTTGTTGTCACCATCAGACTCCTGCTCAACTGAGTTGCTATATTCTTTTTCAGCTTTGGGTCCAGACTTCTCCAGAACCCTCTTGAAAAGGATAACTCTTGTTAAAGTGGGAGGTGAAGTTGTCATTGAGTGTAAACCAAAGGCTTCCCCGCGGCCTGTCTACACATGGAAAAAAGGGAAGGAGGTCGTAAGAGAAAATGAACGGTAATGTCCAAAAGTCACTCTTCCTTTTATATGCTTTGAAAGAAAAAACTTATTTGTAAATGAAGAGCTTTGTGGTTCAGATAAAGCCGCCAGCTGTAGTAAGAGATGTTTGAAATGAAGGAGCATGATGGTAAGCCTGTCTCGAGAGCAACAATCTTGGGAAGTCCTAGCCAATCCTATGAACCCATTCTCAGAATAATGTTTTTAAATTTATAAAACAAAATATGTGGTATTTACAAAGGAAATAAATTATACAAAGGAAATACAGATGAATTTTTTTCCCATTCAAGTTCACAGAGACCCTAAAAACTTTCCATGGACACCTTGAGGGTCTCCAGATCCTGGATTGATAACATACTCCAGAGCAGGCCTTTTTTAACTTTTTCCGCTTTCGACTCCCCCTTATGCCTGAGAAATGCTTACATGATCCTGGGGAAAATAGGGTATATAAAATAGGTATACAATTCAAACATTTACTTATAATAAATTATGAAGAAATTTATTTTAGAACAATTCTTTGATATACATAAAATGTTACCATTTATTAAAGATGCAAGCAAATTTACATATTAATGAGATGAGTATACTTGTTTATTTTTGTAGTAGGAAAATATTAAAAGTCTTTGTTTTCCATAATTAAACTATTATGATTCTGTAAGAGTGGAAAATTTTGTATGTACAGTAAAAACACTATAATTCATGACATACTATAATAGTCTCAAATCTGAGCCAAGGTATTTCTGGAAGTGTTTGTTGACCTTGCCATGGAGTGAAGGCATGCACAGTACAAAGTGTGCATGTTGTGTGTTCAGAACCAAGGCAGCAGTGAAGCCGCACAATACAATAAGGGCAATCACTGCCAGAAATACCCCAATATATTATGCTTTTGACTTTTAATTAATTTTTGGTTGTTGAACATTCAGAAACCTTTTACTGTTGCCAGATTTTTCAAGACCCCCACATTCAGTTATGCAACTCCATATGGGGTCACAACCCACAGTTTAAGTGGTGCTGCTCTAGAGTGAGACTGGATATAGGGAAAGAATGCAGGATTTGAATTCAGACAATGTGAGTTAGGATCCTGGTTCTGCTGTATTCCCATGACCTTTGGAAACTCATTCAACATCAATCTATTTGGTCTATTGGCTTCAGTTCCCTAATCTGTAAAATGAAGGTGGTGGAGTACACAACCTTTCTAAGGGAACTTTTGGCTCTAGAGCTATTATCAATCTATAATCATAAACTCAGTATTTTCTTTGTGCTTTTTTGGAGGCAGATCAATTGGGTGGGGTTAAGTGACTCGCCCAAGGTCATACAGCTAATAAGTGTTGTGTCTGAGATTGGATTTGAACTCAGGTCCTCCTGACTCCAGGGCTGGTGCTCTATTCACTGCACCACTTAGCTGCCCCAAACTCAGTATTTTTTAACCCAAATATCCCTGAACACTCTCCAAGTGCTTTACCATAGATAGGGTCTCCAATGAAGAACAGGCAAAGCACAGCTCAGGAGTGGGATTCTCAGAGCTGAGAAAAAGAAAGGAAGAAGGATAGGAGGAGGAGAAAAAGAATTTCTTGCAAAGGGAAATGCAGCAGTTTTTTTTTTTAGGAAGATGAGTTGTATGGTTGTTGTTTTTTTGAAGTTTTTATGTTTTAAGAAATAGTGGCTTTTTGTAAAACTTGTGCAGACTGGTAAAAATCTACAGTGGTCCATTGGCAATCTTCCAGAAAGATTAAATTTAAATATCAATCTCTCTCTCTCTCTCTGTCTCTCTCTCTCTCTGTCTCTCTCTCTCTGTCTCTCTCTCTCTCTCTGTCTCTCTCTCTCTCTCTGTCTCTCTCTCTCTCTCTCTGTCTCAGTCTCTATTCCCTCATGTCTCTAAGGCATATAGTTGTATGTCCTAAAGATAAGTGAGAAAATGTAGAAAATGTAATATTTTTTCTCATACAAAACAGTTATAATACAACCTACTTTCCACACATACCTTTCTCTTTGTAGATTACATTTAGAATTTGGGTATATGTATCTCTAACATATAATGTAAATGGTATAATGAATGGAATCAAATGACAGATATTTGTAGAACCTTTTCTTTGGCTGTCACCCCTGCAAATTATCCCAAACCGTCTTTTTGCAAACTACTCAATTAGTCTGTCTGAAAATGGCAATTATTTGTGTGTCTGTGTTTGTCACAGGTAAGACAGCACTTACCATCTGGAAACATAATGATTTTTAATAGATACAAAAGGTCATCCACACAAGGATCCAATGGGGAAGCCCGTAAAAATATATACATACCCTTTATACCTACAACGTATTGGATTTGCATATGCAAATTGGATAATTGCCTGTAATTTTGTTGTCCTTATTAATGGTTTCTGCAAACAAATCTGACATAGTTTATAGTTGGTGTGTTCATACGTATATTAAATTCAAGGTATAGTCCTCTTTGATTTCTGCTGGGTGAGAGGAGCCATTTAGCTGCATGACCTTGGGATGGTCTAATCAAAACCTCAGTCAAACTTGGGGACCCTGGGTATCCACATTATATTGCAGCTTCTGAATTCAGTCTCAAACCATTATTATAAATTTATTCCTATAGCAAGATCACTAATTACCCTTTGAAATATCCTATATTAGTTTCATAGAATAAATTCTTTCATGAATTTAGTTGTTTGCTACACCAACTTGACTTTCTAAAGTGCTCTAATTAGTAAGTCCCCATATTGGGGCAGTGTAGGGTAGTGGATGGAGAGCCATTGTCTGTCCCCCTCTGATCCCTATTGACTGTGTGACCCTGGGCAAGTAAATTACTTAACCTCCATGCCTCAGTCAACTCAAATACTATCCATTGCAGAATAGTTGCAAGCTTGCATTAGTAGAGGAAGCTGTTTTCTGTTGATAGTTCATTACACTGATAAAAACAAAAACCAAAAAACGATGATTCAGATTAAGGAAAAAAAGGTATATGGGTTAGATGGGAGAGGATTGCATCTAGTAATGGACTATAAACAGGCATAACCAGTCCCTATATAGGTTCCTATAGTAGAAAGGAAAATGTTTCCACTTAGCATCCTAATAACAAAATTCCTAATATTACTGCAACATTTGCAATCAATGTGGCAAAACTGAAACAAGTCACCATTGCCACCATACTTCCTACCATTTATCAGCTCCATCCTCAATATCATTAGACCTGCCCTCACCTGTTAGTGGTTTGTTCTTAACAACAGAGCATTTCAGCCATCAACTCTCCTCCCTTCTAACCAAAACAGGTAGATCATACTTAGGTAGACCAGAACAGGGCTGAAAGAGATGAGACAGAGGGAAAGATGTGAGCTATTGTCATTGCTGTCATTGACATTATCTTTGACCTCTCAGGGGAATGGAAATTTTTCCACCTATTTTAGGGAAAACGATGGCAAATTTGAATTGAGACATTTATAAAAGCCCCCCTAAATAATAATAATATGCTAAGCTAGTATTTATATAACACTTTATGTTTTACAAAACAAATGTATAAATACTGTATTATTTAGACCTCATAACAACCCTGAGAGTTAGGCACTTCTATGATTCCTCATTTTAAAGATGAGGAAAGTAGGGCAGACAGAGGTTAAGTGATTTACCCAGGGTCATACAACTAGTAAGTATCCCAGGCTGGATCTGAACTCTGGTATTCCAGACTCCAGGTCCAGTATTCTATCCCCTGCACTATATGCCTCAAAAATAAATAAAAATGTTGACATTCAGTGATTGAAGAGAGTCAAAAGGCATGAGAGACTATCTGAGGACAAAAGTTGTCTAAGACCATGGAAAGTTAAGTTTGGTTTGAGGGTAGTCATGTCAGCGGTTGAGAAAAATAGGCTATTTCAAAATACAGGGGTATGTTTTTATCCTTTTGTATTGATATCTTTTCATATTTTCAGTATCTCTGAAACACAAAATATATATATAAGGTTAAATATTCTGAAAATTTTTTTTCTTATGCCTTTGAAATTGATCTTAAGGGAGAAAAATGATGTTTTGGAATCCCCTGGATATGCTCTACTTTGCTAATAGCCTTCTTACAACATGTTACCCAGGACTAAATATGATATTCTTATATCCCATTTATCATAGGGGTAACCAGTCATGACTTTTGTAGTGGCATAATCCTACTCTAAGCGTGGGACACAAGGATAGGCAGTGTGGCATGGTGGATAGCGTGCTGCCTTTAGAATTAGGAACACCCAATGCCAAGCCCTTCCTCCAATGCACGCTGGTTGTGTGGCCATGAGCAAGTCATTTTCTACGAACTTGCTATCCTTGGACTCTTGCCATAGATGAGTCTCTTAACTAAGTCACCTTCTTGATAGACTGTTCGTCTCTTACTTTATCCTGGCCTATTTGCTCTTTCTCCAATACAACATTTCATCTCTCCCACCTCCACACCTTTTCACAGACTGAGCCAGCCTGTAATGATCTGGACCTTTACCTCCTTCCTTCATTTCTCCGGCTTCCTGTAAGACTCTAGTGAAATCCTGATCTCATCACAAGGCCTTTCCCATCTAGTGACTTCTTTCAGGTGACCTGCCAGCAAAACTGCATTTCACATACACACACATATACACATACACATACATATATACATATACACATACATATATACATATACACATACATATATACATATACACATACATATATACATATACACATATATACACATACACACATATATCTATATACCTATATTATGGCTACTGAAATATTGTCTTCTCATTCAAATATAAGTACCTTGAGGATAAGGATTGTTCTTACCTTTCTTTATAACCCTAGAACTTAGCAAATTTCTTGAAATATGTTAACAGCTTAATAAATGCTTGCTTACTGACTGACTGATTGATCATAGGTCAGTTAATGAACTTTCCTGGGCCTCAAGTAATTCTCCAAGGTTATTAGTATAGATAAATACAATAAAATGAAAAAAATTTGTTTAGGCAATTTTCATCATTAGTCAGTAATGCTGGAGAAATGAATAAGAGTTTATTGTATTTGACTTAGTATAGCTACAAATTTATTTAGAATTTTTGTAATTCCTAATGACAGCTAGGGGGCACACTAGCTGTGTGACCCTGGGCAAGTCACTTAATACTGTTTGTCTCAGTTTCTTCATCTATAAAATGAGGCAGAGAAGGAAATGGCAAACCACTAAAATATCTTTGCCAAAAAATCCCCAAATGGGGTCACGAAGGGTGAACATAACTGAAAAATGGCTGAACAACAATGTAATTTAGATGGTATTTTCATATATCTCATTCCATCTGCTGTGAGACAGATGTTGGACTGATGTCCATTCAATGAGCATTTATTAAGCTCTTCTGTATAAGGCATTATGTTAGATACTGTTGACTAAAAAGAAGTGGACTATATACCTTTCCCTTAAGGAAGTACCATATGGGGAAAGGGATCATGCAACATTTACACATATGAATAAGATGATTTGAAAAGGAGGAGGACCTGCCTGACTAGCTAGCAGATCTAGGACAAGCTTCCTGTCATAGCTAATGTTTTAACTGAGCCTTAAAGGAAGGTAAGGAGAGTAGGAGGTGGAATGAGGAGGGAGGCAGAAAGATGAGAAGGAAGATGCTGGGTTCAGGACATAGTGAGTGAGGTCAGTTTGGCTGTATCTTTGAACAGGTGAGGAGCAAAGTGAAATCGGGTCTAGAAAGGCAGGTTGGAGCCAGACAGCAAAGGGCTTTGTAAAAGTCCCAAGCTAAAGAGTCTGTATTTTATTCACTGAAGATTTTCAAGCAGGGGAATGACATGGTCAGACCTTTGCTTTAAGAAGATTATTTTGGCACACACATAAAGGATGGATCAGAGACGGGAGAAACTGGAAGCAGGATTAAGGGATAACATCCTAATGTAACTGTAATTTATTAATAGAAGCTAAATTTAGCCACTTCCCTTTTCTGAAAAGAAATTCAGACCTATAAATAGCATTTAATTTGGAAGAGATTTCAATATAATTGTATTTCCCAGCCCTCTCAGACTAAAAAACATAGGTCAGGTTTCAGGGCAAGGGATCAATTTTGAAACCACATTTTTTAAAGCATTCTTATTCTTAGGACTTTGTGACCGAACTGAAATCCATATTTTTTGAGGTTTGCCTGGCACCACCAACAGCATAATCAGATTTCATCTGACACACTGTGAGGAGATCATTTCGACTCAAAGGGGAATAAAAATCACATTCATGTGTCAGTTGTCTGGGATGCAGAGAGTTTTGCTTTAGAGATGCAATTGTATTGTGTCGCTAATTTGAATCTCTTCCCAAAGGCTTTTAGTTCAAAGTGTTAGTGGAGTAGGGAGGTAGAATTTGGGCACTGGGACTGCCAAGACCTGCCTTACATAGAATTCACGTCTGGATATACCTGTGGTCTGGGAGGCAGAGGAAAGGCGATGCCCAGCAGGCCCATCCTGGGGTGAAAAAAGGGTTCATTGCTCCAGGCCCCCTGCTTTTCTTCCAGAGGCAGAGTGGCTCTGGATGGGAGGCTTAATGAGAAACCTGCCCTCAGGATATCTCTTACTATTGCTGGAGAGCCAGTACAAGGATGTTATTAGGAATTCTGCCCTGGGGAACAATTATGTTATTGCAATAATTAGAGGCAGTTCATCTCCATAATAATGGAAATCCTGCCTGGGAGGCAAAGCAACATCAAGGAAATGCTGGTATCACTACTCTGGATAGAAATCTGTTACCCTGTATATTGGTAGTACTCTATCATTTTAATTTTCCATGTTCAGCCCTGGAGGGAGAGGGGAAAAAGAGTAGTTATGGGAGCGCTCTAACTTTGCACCTTCAACTTTCCAGGGCGCCCTCTCTCATTGGCACATCCTGTCTGGTGGATAAAGAATTGGACCTGCAGTTAGGATTTATTCTGATATAGTGGACAGTTTTCTAATCTTATCTCTGATGCTCACCATCTGTACAATACTGGACCCATCCCTTAAATGGTCTGAGTCCTAATTTCCTCCTCATCTGTAAAGCAGGAGTAAAACCATGTGTAATAAGCCATCTCAGAGGGCTTTAGTGAGGCTCAAATTCAATAATGGACACAAAGCACTTTACAAAAAGTACTATTCAGTGCAGGGATGGGGAACCTCTGGCTTCCTGTTCCTCACCCTTGAAGTACAGGGTCTTTATTAAAGCTTAAATTTCACTAAGGCTTTTGGGACACACTGTGTAAGTATCTGTTATGATGCTGAGGAGGAGGAGGAGGAGAAGGAGGAAGAAGAGAAGGAGGGGGAGGAAGAGGAGGAGGAGGAGGATAGCCAGAGCTCAAGCTCACCCTGCAGGCAGTACTACCTAGTCAGAATTCTTTGGTTCTGGTGCTAGGTCATCAGTGGAGAATCTCAGGAAGAACTTGGGGTTTTAGCTTTAGAACAAAAAGGAAGCTTGTTGTGTAGTCATGTTTCATTGGTGTCCAACTCTCCATGACCCCATTGGGGTTTTCTTGACAAAGATACTGGAATAGTTTGCCATTCATTCTCCAGCTCATCTTATGAGCTGAGGCAAACAGAATTAGGTGACTTGCCCAGGGTCACACAGCTAGGGAGCATGTGAGGCCAGATTTGAACTTGGGAATATGAGTCCTGACCTGACTCCAGGCCCAGCATTCCTATCCACTGCACCACTTAGCTGCCCAAAAGTTTTCTAATCACAATCTTTAGCCCTTTCCTGCACATATTCTCAGTTTAAATTTTCTACCAGTTTCATCTTGCTAAAACATATCTCCATCATGTCACATCTGTATTCAAAGATTTTCAGTAACTCCCTACTGCCTAGCAGATAAAGCCAAACTGCTAAGCTAGTCTCCATGAGTTGACCCAAGCCTACCTTTCCAGCTTTATCTCCCCAACTCCCAAAGGAATCCTATGCTCCAGTGAGGCTGGACCACTTGCTGGAATGAGGAGCAAATGCTTTAACTAGAATCTCCAGAAAAAAGGCCATTCTCTTATAAGCCATCCCTGGACTATTCTTTCCTTGTCGGAATATTTATATTTATGTACAAGAAATCTACACAAGCACCCATCACCTTAGCATCTGGGCTCTTTAGGGAAATATAAAACATACCAGTAGCAAACCCTGCACTCCCTGGCAAAGACCTAAAACAGTGTTCAGAGCGGCAGCCAAGTTTCTCTCTCCTGTCAAATGAGTATCTACAATTAGTCTAAGTTCTGACAAGTTTCTGGAAAGAAGGTTTGTTGAGCCGCCTTCTTTGCATCTTGAAGTCAGATTTCCCCCTTGCTCCATTTTCCTCTTTTCTCTTGGCGAGACCTTGTTTCATTCCTTCATTGCTCGGAGATCGTGGTTCCCTCTGCCTGTGTTTTTATCCTCTTATCATATCATCAGGGTCCACCTGATGCAGAGGGAGAGAAGAGTGGGCTTGAAGCTGGGAAAGCAGGCCTGGCAATGCGGACTAGCCTGTGATCTTTGACATCTCGAAATTCTGACAAAGGGGAAGGAACATGGTGGTGATGGCAGTGAGGCTTGGATATTCACCAGCTAAAGTTCTGGGATCTCTTGGCGGGTCCTGCTGGTGGGTCCTACCTATTGGTTCGCCATCTCTGGTTCCCACAAAATAAATTAAGTGGCTAATTTTCACATCTCCATTTCAGAGATCATAGATTTACAGCTAGAAAGGACCTCAGATGCCAATGTGTCCGACCACTTTACTTTATGTATGAAAAGATTGAGAAACTGAGAGGTAAAGTGACTCGTGCAGGGTCACACTTCTAGAACATGAGGAGGGATTTGAACCCAGGCCTTCTTGACTCAAATTCCAATACCCTCTGCATTATAAAACATTGAGTTTATAGAGAAAAAAAGAATCCTGGATCTGAAGTCAGAAAACCCAAATTCTAATCTTGGTCCTAGTCCTTACTAGCTTTTTAAATTAAAAAAAAAACACATGAATTCTCAGAACTTTAGTCCTCATCTCTGTAAAATGGAGAAGTAATACACCATCCAATATCATGAGTTTGCTGTGAGGATCAAAGGAAATAACTTATTTGAAGCCTCCTACCATTATTTGAAGCTTACCTCCACAATACTCCCACTTTAATCTGTCCTTCACACCACTGCCAGACTAATTTCCCTTACATGTGGCAGGCACACTATCCCCCCTACTTGAAAATATCAAATGCTCCCTCTCCCCTACCAAGTAAAACTCACATACCCTTGTCTAGCATTTACCATATATCCCCATCAGACCACAGAAGGAAAAGGCCATCAATTCCTCTAGCATGAGAGGACTTGTGTTCAAATCCTACCTCTGACACTACCTTTGTAAACTGAGGCAAGTCTTTTAAACTTTCAGGCCCTCAGGTCCCTCATCTTTAAATTAAATAGCTTCTGAGATTGAAATTCTGCTGATTCACATTATGACACCAACAAATTTAATTTATTATGTCCCCCAAACTAACCTTGTACTTTCTCCCTTTGTGACTTTGATCATTTTGTTTCCTAAGCCTATAATGTGCCCTTTCCCTCTTGCCTGGAGCTTCCTACCCATTCTCTGAAGCACAAATTAAATGTAATCTATTCTATGAGCCCTTCCCTGAAGCCCCTTTCAGGAATAATCTGCCATTCCCTAACCCTCCTTTTATGCCTATGTCATATATTTAATATGTGTTATTCTGTGTAACAGTTAAATTGTGTGTGTGTGTGTGCACGCGCACACCTTGTCCTGTGGATAGACTCATTCAGAGCAAAGGCTTCATCTTCTTTCGACTTTGCATTTCCCCTAGCACCTACTGCTGTGCTCTGTATGTAGTTGGCACTTAGTAAATGTCTGCTGAATTATTGAATGAATCAATCATTTATAGGGCACTTATGTATGCTGAACAGAAGTGAAGGGGGAGAAAGGAGAGAAAGAGAACATTCCAAATAAATAAAGGATGCAGGGCCTGCCTCCAGGAATTTATAATCTAGTGGCTGTGACCAAAAGCATAAATGGGAAATGGCCACTTGTAAAGTCACACATGAATATGTATAAAAATCAGTACGGCCCAAGCCAAGTGTCTAAGTGCGCCCTGAGTACCTTCATCCTCCTCTTCACCTCTCAGGATCTGCGTATTTCTCCCAAGCACAGCTCAGGGGTGGCATTTTACATGGGGCCTCTCCTGATTTCTTTCCCCCATCATTCCTGCCGTGGTGAATGCTTTCTCAGGCTCTGCTTGAAAGATAGTCTAGACCTGTGATTTCATCCATATATAGGGAATTACTAGGGGAGGAATGTCTTTCTAACCATGCCAGTCAGTACCTTCTCTGTGACTTAGAGTCTGAGAGATTGCCTAGAATATGGAGGGGTTAAGTGACTTAACCAAGGTCATACAAACAGTATATTTCAAAGGCAGGACTTGAACTCAGATCTTCTTTCTTCACAGCCAGTTCTTTATACAATAACCTGCATTACATCTCATATACGTACTATAATTATGCTTATATTTTAGTTTTTTTTTGCCTGTATTGGCTTACTTGTATACATGTATGTATGTTGAGATAGATAGATTTTTGTTGTTGCTGTTTGTTGTTGAGTTGTATCTGACTTTCTATGACCCAATTTGGAGTTTTCTTGGCCAAGATACTGCAGTGGTTTGTCATTTCCTTCTCCAGCTTATTTTACAACTGAGGAAGTAAGGCAAACAGGGTTAGATGAGTTGCCCAGGGTCACATAGCTGATCAGTGTCTGTGGTCAGATTTGAACTTGAGTCCTCCTGACTCCAGGGCCAGCACTCTATCCACTGTGGCACTCAGATAGATAGATAGATAGATCTGTATGCATACAAATCTATCTACCCTCTCTTCTTTGTACTTACTTATTCCTACATATTTGTATGTCAACATGTATCTCCTCATTAGAATGTAATCTCCTTGAGGACAGGAATAATTCAGTTTTTTCTTTGTATTTCCAGCCCACTGCCTGGCACATGACTTAATAAATGTGTATTAGATTTAAATCTGCATTTGAAGTACTGGGGGAATGCAAAGGATTGAACATTTATGAGTAAAGCAGGATCAATCAAGGAAGATCCATTAGAGAAGGATAATTTGGGCCCTCTTTTGAAGGAATTGATAGAAAGTAGTAGAAGTGAAGGGTTAGGAAACAAAACATAAGTTGGAATGTTCATAGTGTGGGCAAGGCTTGGTCCACATTTACTAGAATTATTGGACCGGGGCTTCCTAACAGAAAAAAAAACAAAATTCCGAAGGGTCGAGGGAGTGTTCAGTTGGTTTGAAGGACCGTCCAAGGAGTTTGCAATTGATAATGTTGGGCAGTAAGGACCACTGATGCTCTTTGAGCAGGGGACAAACTTCATTGTTTGAGGAAGATTCTTGAATCCTATAAATACACTGTAGAATGAGGAAGAAATTAGGTTTGAAAAATCAAAGTTTTCTTAGTGAAGAGTTCCATGTAGTACTCAGAAAAAAAAAACAACAACAACTAAAATTTGGAAATATCTCATCGGAGAGTCTGTTCTGAAAAAACCAGCCACTTGCCTTCAAGGGATCAGAAGTGGTCATGACTACAGCCAACCAGACTTAGCATGTCATTAACTGCAGTGAGGACTTCATGCTTGTGACTGGATATTTGAACCATGTCAGCGCGGCTTTGTACCCTTCAGATCACTTGCTGGCTTAGCAGAAGCCAGGAAGGTCATTAGGACCCTTCACCTGATGCCATCACATCCATGGTAATGATGCCTGTTGATCAGCCCTCTGATGTGCAGAAGCAGACTGCCCCATCCAAGATAGCATGCGATCTGTGACCCCTGGATTTGGGGGATATCTTCTTAGCCTCATATTTCACTCACAGATAACATGCCAATGTTAATGAGATCGGTGCTGGTAAATATCTATCCTGGTGTTTCTAAATCCCTTTTGCCAAATGATCTAATTAGAGAAGTACTTGGCTTGCCATATAATTACAGCATATGGTACCTGGAGGGAGCATAGAGTTGGAATTAGAGGTTGCCTGATGAGAATTCCAGGTGGTTGGTAAAAGCCTCTATTTAGAAAAGTTGTGGTGTGGTTACACTTTACCCAGGTAACGCCTCCTCTAGCCTCTTTCCAGAAGGGGAAATACTTCTTTACAACTCAGCTCAGAAGAGGGGTTTTGAGATAATTAAAAGTAAACAAATTGTCTGTAATTTGAGGATAAATTGTTTAACCCTAACAATAGTATCATGGAATCGGCCAAAGAATCTAAATGCAGCCTTCCTTTGTGCCAAATTGTAATGTGGGAAAGATGCATCTAGTCAAGTACTGAGCTCATCCGAACACTTTTTGTTTTGTCCAGTAATTTTAGTTATGTCTGATTCTTCATCTCCCCATTTGGGGTTTCCTTGGCAAAGCTACTATAGTGATTTGTCATTTCCTTCTCCAGCTCATTTTACATATAAGGAAACTAAAGCAAACAGGGTGAAGTGACTTACCCAGGGTCACACACCTCGATAAGTGTCTGATGCCAGATTTGAACTCAGGAAGATGAGTCTTCCTGACTCCAGGCTGAGTGTGCTATTCACCATGCCACCTAGCTGCTCCTGAACACCTCTTGATTATGCTTTATCAAGAATTAAGAAGGAATCTTTGACCTATCTGAAAGCTGAGTCTCCCATTGCCATTTTATAATATAGAAGCATGTTTTAACAGTGCTAATAGGAACAGGATAGATGAAGAATATTTCCTTCTATTGCCTTGCAGTTATAAAACATTTCATATCTTTCCAAAAGCTTTAAAACATGAAATTATAAGGATTCAAATTGGATTTAAGACATTAGAAATCATTGACCTGGACTTGGATGATGTGGTATAATAGAAAGAGCACTGGTTTAAGAGTTTGAGAGCTTTGGTTCAAATCCTCCTTCTGCTTCTACGTGTATGACTTAGGGCAAGTCACAACTTCTCTGAGCCTCAGTTTACCCATGAGTAAAGTTAGGAGTTTGGGTTAGATCAGGACTTCTTGGCCTTTTTTTGTGTGTCAGACAGTCTTTGGCAGTCTGGATCTCACAGCCTATGGATCCCTCTTCAGAATAATATTTTTAAATGCATAAATAAATACATAGGATTACAAAGGAAATCAATCATTTTAAACAATTATCTCTCGTGTATGTGTGCATGCATGTGTGTATGTGTACATAAACTTCATAGATCTAGGTTAAGAACCCCTGTATTCACTGATCCCAAAGGGCACACCTAGCTCTAATTCTTTAAGCCCATGAATTCAACCCTTGCAGTTTACAGACGGAGAGCCCAAGGACCAAAACAGTGAAATGATTTGTCTGAGGTAAGACAGGGAGTAAGTATCAGAGCCAAGATATGAAGCTTGGTCCCCTGATTCCAAATTGAGTGCTCTTCTCGCTGTACTCTATCGGCAGGAAATGCTGCAAAATGCATTACTCTGCAGTCAATCTGATGGTGGATTTCTTCACTTAATGGCCTTGGTGCTTAGATGGCAGGTAGATTAGATAAAGCAGTCATTAAACTCTTCCTAGGTGCCAGGCACTGGGTAAGGTAAAGAAAAGCTTTCCAGGTTGGTAGGAAGTATCTGAACACGTGCTCTGTTATAACCTTTAAAAAGGGTGCGCCATCCTGCCATGAAGGAGCAGCCGAGTGGGACGTGAGTGGAGGACATATTGGATAGATGGATCAAAGTGGCACTTGCAGTCACAACATTCGGCATCCATTTTGACATGGCTAATCCATTTGACTCAGAGCTAACAAGGACCTTCTTATATAGCACTTCTCCTCTACACTAATCTTCACTTACTGTAATCAGCCAGATCCCCACAGACTTTGGGGACATGTCCAATTCTGCTGCCTCCATACAGATCCAGCTGTGAAAAAAAAAATCTATTTTTAATCTATAACCATTACTTAAATGGTTTCACTGAATGTAACCTAATTTGGTTGGGGTTCAAAATAGTATGATCTCTTTAAAAAGGCAGGTTGTTGAGTCATTCAACCCCACAAGAAATCAGTCTACAGAGAGAGAGAGGGAGAGGGAGGGAGAGAGAGGACGGGATAAATGAGTTAATGAATGAACATGAATGAATGGACAGAAAAACTGACAGAAAAGCAGATGGACAGAAGGATAGATAGTTAAATATATAAAATGGCCAAGTTATGTTTGTATTTCTTCTCCTCCCAAAATAGGAATAGAATTATACAAATTTACAACTCAAAAGTAAGCTTGGAGATCATCTAGCCTAGTTAAGAGGCTCTTAACTTCTTTTGTCTCATGGACATCTCACAAAACTTAGGGATCCTTTCTGAAAGTAATATTTTTGAAACAAAATAAAATACATGGGATGACAAAGGGAACTAATTTTATTCACGTAATTATCAAAATATCTTTCAAGTTATGTGACCTATGCTAAGAACCCTTTATCTGGACCAGCACCTCAATTTCTTTTTTCTTTTTTTGGGGGGGAGGGCAATTGGGGTTAAGTGACTTGCCCAAGGTCACATGGCTAGTAAGTGTTAAGTGTCTGAGGTCAGATTTGAACTCAGGTCCTCCTGACTCCAGGGCCAGTACTCCATTCACTGCGCCACCTAGCGACCCCATCAACCCATTAATTTTAATGATAAATACATCTAAGGAGATGAATTGACTTGCACATGAGTTCACAATTAGAAGACAAGTTGAACCTCTGCCCATCAACCAGTCTATTATGATTTTTTTCTCCACTTCACCAAAAGAATTAATAAAATAAAATCAAACAAAAATAAAGCAAACCAGGCCCTTTATTTTGTGTGCCCTTTTATTAAAAGAAGTGCAAAGGAGGAACAGACCCACCCACCCCACCTCATTCCACTGTAACACTGAGCTTCTAACCATCTTGAAATATTTTCCCAGTGTGTCTGATTGTCAGGCGGACTTAGTGCCTGACAGATAAAACAGAGAATTAAAGTGGCCTTTTAAACTAGGAAACTCTTCTATTGGAACATTACCGCTCCTATTACACTCTTGCTCCATTAAAGCTGTCTCCTTTGTATGAATGGGCACGGGGTGCATTGTTTATTCAATTTAATTGTAGGAGAATTTCCTACAAAGGAAATGGTTGTTTGAGCTGGTTTCACCAGTCACAAACCATATGAAAGAGTGGCCTATTAAACAGCCACTCACTAGGACTTATATAATAGTAACATCTGTTATCTTAATTAAACAAGTAACAAAATAAAGGGCCCTTCACAGCTTACTTCGTTAGAGCAGGTTCTGACCTAGAAACTATAGGCAGGCTTGCTCCCTTTGTGGGATTTTCTTTCCCAGTTGGCCCCATTATCCTGCTAACCTGACATACTGTGTGATATATGGATACACGCATGTTCAGATACACACTTTCCCATAGCCCAAAGGTGGGAAAAGTTGAAGTTTAGGGTGAAAACTGGAAACAAAATAAATTAAACACTGTATGAGGCAAAATATGACTATCTATTTCTTCCTCTGTATGTTGCCTGGTTCCCTTCATTGTGCCTGAATAGGGTGACGCCTGGGAAAGAGAATTTCAAAAGCACATAATATCTTGAAGGTAAAAAAATCTCAGAGATCCTGAGTCCAATCTACACATGAAAAAGGACCCTCTTCTATAATGTCCATAGGAAATATTTATCGAGCCTGCCCATGAATAATAAAAATAATAAATACTAGCTAATATAATAATAAATAATAACTAGCTAATATAATAATAAATAATAATAAAAAAATTAAAACTAGCTAATATCAATTTAGACTTTTAAGATTTCCAAAGCACTTTACATGGTGTCTCATTTGATACAACAACCCAGTGAGGTAGGTGCTGTTATCACCCCCATTTTACAAATGGGGAAACTGAGGCTGAAAGATTCAGTGACTCACCCAGGGTAACACAAGTAGTAAGCTAGTAAGTGTGACATTCAAATCCAGATCTTTCTGAGAAGAAAACCATCAAAAATCTAGGAGGAAAAAAAGTAACCAACTCCACTTTTGAATGCTTAGATTTTAAAACTTTAAGAAGTGTCTCTAGATATGTCCTCTGTAACTTTGGAGTTTACCGAAACTTATATAGCTCTTTTAGGCTTTATTCCAGAAACCCATTGCTCCTATTTCTAGCCCCTGCGACCAAGCAAATGAATCTAAACCCCTTCTATATGACTTCCCTTCAAATATTTGAAGATACCTAGTATTCTCTATTCCACACTAAACATCCCAAACTCTTTCAACCTTTCCGTGTGACACCTCCAATTCTTTCACCATCCAGATCACCTTCCTTTGAATTCCTTCCACTTTCTGAATTTCTGACTTTCTAAACTATAATGTCAACAACTGAATACAATAGTCCAAATAGGGTCCAACCAGGGTGAGTCCAATGGTTCCATTAACTTCTTCATTCTGAACACACTGTCCTTTTATGGACTTGTTTCCTATCCAGTCACCTTTCTTCCTTGTAAAAGTACTTAATAATGAAAAAAGTTTAAAATATCCTAAGAAGAAAATTCTGTATTTAAACCTATTTTGAATTGAAATTGAATAGCATTTCAAAGGAAGCATAATACTCTAAGGAAAAACTGAATCTTTACAAGTTTAAACTTAAGAGGTATCTTTGATAGCGATTCAGCAATTGCTACAGCAGGAAAGACAGTAACCACATATCAAGATGGCCTACTCACACCGTTCTAACACCAACTAGTGGGAAAGATGATAATTTCTAGAGATCGAGTCCCTTAACAGATAATAGTAAATTTGGGTGTGATATATGTATTGCTTAACAATCTTCTGGAAAAACTCCCAACAATCTTTCAATGGCTGTGTTATGTCAATTGGATTGACTCTCTTTTTAAACAAAGCACCTATTGTCAACACATCACACAGATGAATCATCAGGAGCATAATGGTTTGTCAGTACAGGCTGCCTGAGAAAAGTGAAAAGCAACCTTGTAAATAGCTTCTTTTGAAGTGACATTTTGGTATCAGAATGTTTATCTCATTTGAACATCTGAAAATGCATTCGCTGCTGGTATATTTCAAACAGCTCACTTCTAACACAGGTTTATTTTGACTAGTCTCTTGCCTGATTAAGTGGTCTGATGGAAAGTAGACTGGAAAGTTTAGAGCTTTAGGAGCACTTGAATTAAAAATAGCAGATTCCCCAGCCCAGCCCTAATAATACAGCTAAGGAACATGTAGGTGTGGATATGTGAGAGGCAGTGTTCCACAGTGAATGGAGAGACAGCTTCTGAGTAAGGAAGACCTAGGTTTAAATTCCTGCCTGGGACACATACTATCCATAGGGCTTATACAGAAAGAAAATCACCAGGTACATGTCCCCCATGGGGCAACTATTGTCTGCACTACCTTTTTTTCTTTGTAGTATGACTGTCTATTATTTTTTGCATCTGTTGTAAAATCAGTGAAATTCAAGGAAAATAATAATGACATATAAAATTGTACCAGTTGTCAGACAATATAGACTCTATTCAACCAGACAACTACTAATTATGTATATAGAATATATTTAATAATATTAATAAATTTAATGTAATTTTAAAATTATATGTATTTTTTTGTGTTTAATGAACATACAATTCTGAATAACTTCTTGTGAATGTGTGGCTAAATTGAACATCTCCAAGTGTTTCTGACTCCATAAAAATATTTACTTCTGCACTTCGACATTATGACAATGAAGTCTTGCCTTATATACAGTCACGGATCTCCTAAATTATTTTAGAGATGTCACTTTCTAAGAAGAAAGTTGTTTTGAGGACTAAAATTTTATTTGATAATGATAAACATATATTGTAAAATTTTAGTTATTTTTTTTGTTGTTGTAGAAGTTTAAGTGGCCAACCTGCATACTTTTTTTTTTTGCTTTTTCAGGGGAAGGTAGGGCAATTGGGGTTGTGACTTGCCCAAGGTCACACAGCTAGTTTTGTGTTGTATCTGAGGCCTGATTTGAACTCAGGTCCCCCTGACTCCAGGGCCTATGCTATATTCACTGCACCACCTAGATGCCCCATGTGCATACTTTAAATTTTTTTTAATTTTAAATTTACTTTTAAAATTCATTTTTAAAAGTTTTCTAACTTCATTTTCTCTTAGTTTTCAAAGCAGTCTAATCAGATCAAAATTATAAAAATTTAACATATGAAGAACAAAAGGTATTTATATTTTTCAAATAGTTGACCCTCAACATGTTGCATTATATAGCAGTAGAAAAATATGAAGCTGCATTTTGTATTGATTGCAATGTAAACTAATCATTTGATATGTGTGCTTTTGATTTTCATATATTCTTGACATTTTTGTTTTTATGTTATTTAAGAAAAATATTTTCTTCTCCTACTCCACATTTCAGTTGCTCATTCAGTTGCCCCTGCTCAGGCAGGGCACATTTGAGGGGATTTGTACATTAGTAGAAATGTGCACAGATATGTTGCAGGTTGGATGCCATCCTCTTCTCCCTCTCCATCTCCCTCCCCCTCTCCCTTTCTCCCTCTACCCTCTTCCCCCACTGCTCTCTCCTCCCCTTTCACTTCCCTCTTCCTCTCCCCCTCTTTTATGGCCTTGCTGAAGAAGCTGGCTGTTGTTTTTGTTTCTTTGTTTGCCTTCACCAGGTCAGGACTTCTCAGTGATCCTGACTCTCTAACCCTGGGCAAATCATTTACCCTCTCACTGACACAGTTAACTGTCTAAGACTATAAACTGCAGCACAGTTGCAGATATGCACTGGTTGTAGGATTTTCCTTAGAGGAAATGACAAATTCAGAGCAAAAACAAACAAAACCAAACCAAAAAAACCCCAAACAAATAGATGCATCATAGGGCAACTTAAAATTTACAAAATGATTTATATACATGATCACATACGGTCCTCACAATAACCATATGAGATAAATGCTACAATTATTATCATCATGCCCATTTTACAGATGAGAAAACTGAAGAACAGAAAGATTAAATTTCTGACCCAGGGTTTTCACATCTGAAATAGAATGAAACCCAGGCCTTCCTAAGTCTGAGTCTAGTTCTCTATTCACTATTCCAGGCTGGTTCTCAAAAAAGGTTAGGATCTAATGACGACCAGCCTTGTCATTGTGTGCTTATCTTTCTGGATCTAACATATGACTTTTCGTGCCCGAATTTCTTGCCTGAAATACCTTGACTGCCTTTGTGCAGTTTCAAATGGCTTGGCATAGTTGACCTCCTGGATGGCTTCATTGTTCTGTTATGCCCCATTGGTCTTCTTTGAAGGCAAGGTGAGTCAACAGAATGAGTCTTGGAGCCTCCCATCCCTTTGGCAGCTTTGCTTTGTGAGTATCTTAAGCTCAGCAGGTGGGCTGTGATGGGCCACAGGGTCACCTTTTCCAAAAGTCACCCATCCTAGGCAGGACAGGTGAGAAATTCAGTCATGATCAAAAGCAAAGATGATCAGGTGTGTCTCCGGGTTAAAGTCATAGGATTTTGAAACTTGCAATGACTTTAGAAACCATCTACACCAAGAATTCTAGACTTTTTCTGTGTTGAAGATGCCTCTTGCATTCTGATAAAACTTGTGGACTGTTTCTTAGAAAAATATTCCTAAATTCACAAAATAAAATACATAAGATTACAAAGAAAACCAATTATATTGAACTATTGCTATGATTTAAAAAAAAAAACAAGTTCATGGACCCCAGATTAAATTCTCTGGGTTTAGAACATCCCTTTCTATCTCTACTATTTAAGCACCTTAGAATATACTGGCCAACAATTCTGTTACTTTTCTAACAGGATCTGTTTAATTTTCAGTTGCTGGAAAGAGAAAAGAAGCTTCAGTAGTCAGCGATGTTTTACTTTCATTTTTTTTTAATTTGACTCTATTCTGAGTCCCAAAGGCCCCCACCCACTTCTAACCCCAATTACATAGGTCATAGGAATCTTCAATTCTGGAGGTAAACCAAAGCCCTGCATAAATTAAAAGGAAGTTCTTAGTCTGCCTTGGGACTGCAGGAAGTCACATGGCTCCCAAATAGAATGGTACCAGGAGAAAGCTTTACATTTGTTAACCCAAACTCTAGCTCAGAAGAGCAAATGGGCCTAATCTGGCATTCATCACTTGGAAATTAAATTAGTGTTCTCTTTGCTTGCCTCCCAGACCTTCTTGCTGTTAACCAGTTATAAATATGTGTACTCCAGGCCTGAATCCAAAGATTTTCTTTGTACCTTAAACAAGAATTGAATTTTGGGCCTAAGGCAGAAGTTACTGGCCCTTTATGGGTCAAAGCTTGAAATAGAGAATGAAGAAGACAAGTCAAGCCAGTTCAGGCCCAGGAGCCCTACATTAAACTTCAGTCAAATCAATTCAATTCAGCCAATTTTTAATAAAGCAGCCACTTTGTGGAAGGTGCTGTGCTAGACACTTGGGACAGAAAAGCAAAAATGAAATGGTCCCTGCCCTCAAGGAGATTGCATTCTACTGGGGGAAAGGGGAGGAATGACAGTATAGCTATGCAAGTTAGTGTAAGTACGACGGAAGAGGACAGAGCACGATCCATTTGGGGAAGGGGATCAAAGAAGGCTTCTTCATGAGAGAAGGGATACCTAGGCTGAATCCTGAGGGAAAGCAATCATTTTAAGAGGCAGAAAGGAAGAAAGAGTAAATTCTCAGCACGGGCATGGCTTTCAGGAAAGCACAGAACTGGGAGATAAAATAGTAAGTGTACTCCAAGACACTGATGAATAATATGAACTAACAATGGGCAATCATTTCATCCTTCTCCATCACATTTTCCTCATGTGTAAAATGGAGAACAGAGTAATTATGCTGCCTAATTCAAAGGTTTATTTTAAGGAAAAAATAAAATAACCTGTGTAAAACATTCGGTACCTCTCAAGTATTATATAAATGTAGGTTAGGGAATAGAATTGGATCTATGATTTCATTGTTCTAAGAAACTCTCAATAAAGAAACTCTCTCTGCATCATGTTGGTTTTAGAGGGATGCCTGGGGACATTGAGATGTTAACTGATTTCCCCAGGGTCAGATGGAAGATATGAACCCAAGTGTTCCTGCCTCCAAAACCAGATCTCTATCCATCATCCCATGGTATCCTTAGCTCAAGTATTATTATTTACTTTTTTAGATTTGAGGACCTTAAATCTCACAGTATAAATAATTTTCCCTGGTCCCATGGCACCTAGGTGGTGTAGTGGACAGAGTTCTGGCCTGGAGTCAGGAAGATTCTGAGTTAAAATCCAGTTTAAGACATATTTGGTAGCTGTGTGACCCTGGGCAAATCATCTAACCTCTGTTTGCCCTAATTTCCTCAACTGTAAAATGGGGGTAATATTAGCACCTACCTCCCAGGATTGTTGTGAGGATCAAATGATCCTCAAGTGCTTAATATAGAATCTGGCACGTAATAGTCACTTAATAAGTGTCTGTTCCCTTTCCTATGGTTTATAAGCACAAAGACAGAATTGGAATATAGGTCTACTGATTTAAAATCAAGCATTCTATGAATGATACTTAGTCAATGAGAAGGGAAAAACAGAAGAAAGGAAGGAAAGAGGAAATAGAGAGAGAGGGAAGATAGAAAATGATGGAAGGAAGAAAGGGATGAATCTCGAGATATTTTTGCTTCTCTTTTGACTAAGAAAGAGTTTCTATACCATTTTCAGAACTATCATCTCTCTTATTGTTATTTACCTATAAAATAAAGATTTTCCTTTTTGTCACTTTTCCAAATAAATTTACAACAATAATTCCATATGTAGAACTTTCTGAGTAACCTTAGTAAAATTCCTTTTATTTTATGTCTATGTAATAGTCTTAAACTGAATGAAGAGGGGCATAGTATCTAGACTATGGCAGGAAGCAGTACTACCATATTCTGCCCCAGTAAGAACCCATTTAGACTATGGAATTCAGATGTTACTGTCCTATTTGGGGAAAGATATTAATAAGCCAAATCAGACCAGAAGAGGGTAAACAAGATGATGACAGGTCTTGAGTTCATGCCATACAAAGATCAGTTAAAGAATTGAAGGATCACCATGACAATTGTCTTAAAATATTTGAAGATATGTCATAGTGGAGAAGGAATAGAATTTGGTCTACTTCACCCCAGAAGACAGAACTTGAGAAGATGAGTAGAAGTTAAGAGAGAGGCAAATTCTTGGAGTAAATGAGGGGAAAATTCCTAAAAATTAAAGCTACCAAAAAGTGGAATGAATCTCCAGAAGGAATGGGTTTCCCCTCACTGGAGGTCATCATGGATGACAGGGATGACCCTGTCAGTAATGTTGTAAAAGAAATGCTTGCCTATCTATTTGTGCATTGGACTAGATTGAATCTAAGGTATCGACCCCCCAGCCCCCACTCAGTTCTCCTGGGAGCCAATAAATTGGATTAATTCCAAATTAGCATAATAACTTGGAGAACTCTCTTTAGAATCATAGGTTCATTGTCCAGAAAAGTCTTAAGCAATTTGTCTAACTACTCTTTCTAAAATCCCACTCTCATCACAGGTATTTATATAATTGTATATAAAGCAAGGATCCCCCCCCCCAAAAAAAAATGTGTTTGTTGTATGTAGGTAACTGCGATTGTGTAAGCCTGACCTTAGGCAGATGGAATCTGTATTCACCAGTCCTGTCTTGATTGAACATTCTCTGAAGCCTCTACCTGGTGTCATTTAGTCACCTGAGAGAGAGGGAAAAGAGAGAAAACTTCTCCAGGATAAGCAAGGTCTTTCACCTTCTCCCTCTGGGAGATGCTAGAAAGTGATTTGCCAGGAGTGTCCACCAAAGCCATTGGGAATTTTGAGGAAGATCAATTACTGCAAGTGGACAGAAGGTCTAGTCATTCTCCCCCTTCCTATATATTAAATTGTCACGATGTCAGATGTCTTGTCAACCAATAAGGTGCTGCAGAGAAATTGCAATTATATTTACCCCTTTTTTTCCTCTGACCTTTGATCTCATCCGATCTACAGAGAATGGCTCTAGGTGATTCTGATAGTATGTGTTGTCTAGATCAATCTAGCCAACAAAGACTTAGATGCCAGCCTTGTTCACTCTATTTCACCATAGGGAAGAATTGTTCATTTATTAGCAATGGCTTTTGTCTGTTCTGGAGGGCAAAGAACTATGGCTGGTATGTTTAATCCTGGAATTTTATGACTTAATAGGCATGAAATCTGGAAACTTTCAGAGTGATATGAGGTAGTTCTGCAGTGCCATATGGAAAACACACCCAGTGGGGTAGGGGGTGGGGAGAGACAGAGACAGAGACAGAGAGAGAAAGAGAGAGACAGAGACAGAGAGACACAGAGAGACAGAGACAGAGAGAGACAGAGAGTGTTGAGCCACAGGCCTGCTTCCCACTGCCACCTGGCACAGTTCTGGGTGACTTTCACAACTTCCCATTGGTTGTACATAGTCAGGGAATACAATATCATTTTAGCATTCCCCAAAGTCAAATTAATTAGAAGAGAATTCCTACTGTGAAAAGTCACAATTTTCCAGGAACTAAATAGAATTTAAATAATAATCTTTTGTGGATTATGAAAGCTATTCTTCCTCTAGTCTAGCAATGAGCATCTGAGACTAGACAATATCTTGTATTAGACCTTCCCATGGGAGGGGCAGAATCAGTTTATGTAAGAATAAGAGAGAATTCAAGAGGCAGCTCTGCTTATAGCAAGGGAGGCATTTGGTAGTGGTAGGGGATGAGTGGGATCCAAACAAAGTAAGTTACTCCCCATGGAAGCCCCTTCAGGGTAGAGAGAGAAGAAATAAGATTTTATATAGTAGACTGTATCAATTTGCTTATTCTCTCCCTCCCCTCCCCTCATTTTATGGAGTTTTTAATTAAGTAAAGGCCCCATATCTAGGAAGTAGTGACGAGAGAAGGAAGTTTTAATCTAGTGAGTCACAAGAATAGTGAAGGGAGTCATAGGACACTTGACTGGCATATCCTTTCCAAAAGTAATAGTAATATTGATTTGATAACAGTTTGCAGAGGAAGGGCTAAAAAGTTGCAGGGGGGAAGAAAAGTAGTATGTGTTCATAGTAGCAGGACAGATGAAAAAATGATGAAGAGAGAGAGAGAGAGGAAGGGAAGGGGAGAGGAGAGAAGAAGGGAGAGAGAAAGAAAAAGAAAGAAGTGGGGGGGGCAGTATTGCTGTCTACATATAGTGGGTTAGGTGAGTTTGCACTTACAAATAAAGATAACTCAGATCCCCAACAGAATTCCAAAGCTGAGTGAATTGTTGCCTGGTTAGGATGGCCTAGCGAGGTCAGGTCTTATTCCAAGTCTTTATGACATAGAGTCCAGAACTCTATCCACTCTCTAACCGAATGATCTAAGGGCATTTAGAGTGGAAATAGTACGTCAACAACCAAAAAAACCATATGGAGCTAGTCCCACAATCACAGAATAGCAGAACCACAGTGCCTTAAGCCCATCTAGTCCAGTCCACACCAGAAGGGGAGTTAATTCCTCAGCATCCCCCACAAAGAACCATCCAATGTTTGCTTAAAGAGCTCTCGTGACAAAGTCACTGACTCTCTAGGCATCATGTCCACTTTGGATGGTTCTAATTGGTAGGAACTTGTCCTTCATTCCGCTGAAATCTGCCTTTTCTGCAGCTTTCCTCTATTCCTTCTAGTGCTGCCCTTGGAGCCCAGCCTAGCAGATCTACTCCATGGTCTGCAGGACGATGCTTGTACTGGGAGATAACTGTCAGCTTCCCCCAAGCCATCTTTTTTCAGGGATGAGCACCCCTTATTCCTTCAACTAATTCAACCAAGTTCTGATCTTGAGTTCATATGAAGATGATCTATCAATAAACATTTAATAAATACCTACTATTTTCTAAGCACCATATTAAGCACTGGAGGAGCTAATGGGTCTGGGAATCTAGTGGGGAAGACAACATTCAAACAAATATATACAAAGCAAGCTATGTACCACATAAATAGGAGATAATAGAGGGAAGCCACTAGTATTCAGAGGGATTGGGGAAGGCTTCCTATACAACATGGGAATTTATTTGGGTCTTAAAGGAAGACAGAGAGATCAGTAGTCAGAGTGGAGAAAGGAGAGCATTCCAAGCATGGGGGACAGCCAGAGAGAATAACCAGAGCCAAGGGACTGATTGCCTTGTTCACGGAATAGCCAAAAGGCCAGTGTCATTGGATCAAAGAGTAAAGAAGACTGAAAAGGAAGGAGGGGGCTAAGTTATTAAAGGCTTTTAATGCCAAATAGAGCATTGTCCTAAAGGCAATAGGAAGTGCCTGGAGTTTATTGAGGAGAAAGGTGACATGACCTGATCAGAGTTTTAGGAAAAATCACTTTAGTAGCTGGATGGAGGATGGATTAAAGTGGAAAGACTGGAGGCAGGCAGAGCCATCAGCAGGCTTTTGCAATAATATAGAGGTGAGATGATGAGGGCCTGCACTAGAGTGGTGGCAGTGTCAAAGGAGAGAAGGGGAGGTGGTATACAAGAGATGTAGCAAAAATGAAATCAATAGGCTTTAGCAACAGCTTGGATGTGAGGGGTGAGAGAAAGTGAGGAATCCAAGATGATGGCTAAGTTATAAAACTGAGGGACTGGGAGAATGGTGTTGCCCGCTATAGAAACAGGCAAGAGAGGAGAGGTGTGGGGTAGACTTTAGGGGAAAAGATAATCAGTTATGTTTTGGGCATACAAAGTTTAAATTGTCTACTGGATATTCAATCCAAGATATCTGAAAGGTAGCTGGAGATGCAAGATTGGAGGTCAACAGAAAGATTAGACCAGAAAAGGTAGATTTGAGAGTCATTAGCATAGAGAGAATAATTAAATCCACAGATCCTGATGAGATTATTTTTTGCCTTTTTTTTTGGAGGACAGTTGAGGTTAAATGACTTGCCCAAGGTCACACAGCTAATAAGTGTTAAGTGTCTGAGGCCAGATTTGAACTCAGGTCCTCCTGACTTCAGGGCCCATGCTCTATTCACTGTGCCACCTAGCCACCCAAACATTTTTTTTTAACATTTGTTTTGCTTTTTTTTTTTTTGGAGGGCAATTGGGGTTAAGTGACTTGCTCAAAGTCACATAGCTAGTTTTTTGTGTGTTAAGTGTCTGAGACCGGATTTGAACTCAGGTCTTCCTGACTCCAGGGCCAGTGCTCTATTCACTGCGCCACTAGCCACCCCGATCTTAATGAGATTTGATGAGATTTCCAAGTGAAGTAGGAGAGGGAGAGGTCAAGACTTCCAGAACCCTGAGGAACACATAAAGTTAGGAGATGGGATCTGGAGGAAAACTCAGTGGAGAAATCAGAGAAGAAGAGGTCAGATATGTAGGAGGAAAACCAAGAGAGAGTAGAGAGTTTCTAGAAGAGTAACAACAGTGTTAATGGCTGCAGAGAGGACAAAGAAAATGAGGATTAAGAAAAAGCCATTGGAATTGACAATTAGGGGATCATTACTAACTTTGGATATGATGAATATTGACCCTAGGAAAATTTTTTTTTTCCTTCTCCTTGGTTTTAAGTATGTTTCCCAGCTAGAATAAACAGGGGCAGGAGCATGTTCTGGTTCCCAGAGAGAATCAGGGTTCTGCACATGCTAGTGAGTAAAAAAAAGGATTGTCACCTGTGGAAACTGCACAGCTCTAATTCTGACACTAATTTGCAAGATAATGTACTCTTATTAAGAGCTTCTGTTATTAGACTCACAGAATGTTGACCCCCAAAACTTCCTGGAGCAGGAGAAGTAGTGAAAAATGTATATTTTAAAGAGTTTGTGTGTATGTTTTTTTCCTTGCTTGAGAAGTAAATAGGAGTTTTCTATAATGAAAGTCCTTAAGTACAGCAAATGCCAAGTAACAAAATCTGAAAGATTTGCTAAGCAGTGCATATACTCCTTTGTTCCCCATTGTATCTTCACAGTCTCCCTATTATGTAGATTTGAGGTGTACTTTATCCATTTTTATAGAGCATAAAAGTGAATGTTAAACTATATACTGGGTAGTCTGCCATGTTTATGCAAAACAGCTGGCTAACAAATGGATGTTTTCACTTTTATGTTAGCTATTGTGGCGAGAAGATTGATTGTCTAAGCCTCACTTTTATCATCTGTAAAAACAGATATCATAAACCATGTCTTATAACCACCTGCCCAAGCATGACAAGACGGTTTTGATGGATTTTTCCCCCAATGAATTGACCAATTGTTTGCAAGTTGTATAGACACAACAAGATTACACTGAGGTTTGTATAGCTTATTGTTAGGACCAGAAGTAACAGCCAAGGCTGCTGACTTCGGTTCCAGGGCCCCTTCTGGTGGATTATGCAGGCTAAAAAAGGGCACCTGAGGGGACCTCTAAGTCATTTCCTCCTGAACAAGCATAAATCTCATTACTGGAAGTTAGACCAATATGCAGATGAGGATATAGTCTGCTAAAGTATTTTAAGGACCAAGAAAATTAGCTTTTGAATGGAAATACCCTAGGAGCTAGAAGATGAGAAATGCAGAGAAAATGTCCAGATAAACTTATGTTTTCAGTTGTATTCAGAGAACTTATGGATTGCTCCTTATAAGTTCTAAAAGAATTCTTCGGGGCGGCCAGGTAGCACAGCGATTAAGAGCACCGGCTCCAGTGTTGGGATGACCTGGGGATTGAATCCTGGGCTCAGATACTCAGCACCACACCCAGAAATAACTGGCCGTGTAACCGTGAGCAAGTTACTTAACCCCAATTGCTTTAAAAAATAAAAGTAATCTGAATGATCAAGGCAATTATGGTATAGTGGAAAGACCTGGATTTAATTCTTTGTGATACTGCTACCTAGCTGTCTGAGCCTAGGATAATTTACTTCCCTCTCTGACATTTAGTTTTCTCACTTATAAAAAAAGTAGTATATAATATGTATACTTTTTCAATGTTGTGATGCTCAAATGAGATGATTTATGTAAAGCATTTTATAAAGTACAGTGCAAATGGAAGGAGAGTTATTATTTCAACATGATCAATGCAAAAATCTATAAAAATGACAAGTTTTAAGTACAAAATACTTAAGTATGTAAATATGTATATATAATAAAACTTCTCCAATCCCTCTTCTTCAACTTATCAGCAGCTGCAGAGTTGCAGGGGCTACTGATATGGCCCCACGCCTACAAGAATGGCAGTTAGTGAGATTGGCCCATCACCAAATACTTCAAGGAAGGAGTATTGACCACTTTTCAAAGATTGCTAACTTTCAATGAGGGATTACCTTATTTTGACTCAAAGTCACCTTGAGGATGTAAACGAGCCATCTCTCCAGCCATGCAGAGAAACCCTTTCCAACACCTGTGAAAGCCAAGACTATGATAGCTCTTTAAAGTGCCAGAGGCATGGAAGAAGCAGAATATAATTACTTGGTCTAGAGTTTAGGCCAGGATACCATCTTTTGGAAAACACACACACACACACACACACACACACACACACACACGTGTGCGCGCACGCTCGCTCATGCTCACTTATTAAAAAAAAAAAACCTCTAAAAGAGGTGATGTTCTAAACAACCTGATGTTTCTGTTGAAATCCTGTTGAAATCTGGAATGCTGATCATTTCTGTGTTTTTACTGGGGCCCTAGGCTTAGATAAAGCCACTGCCTGAACTGTACATAAAACAACATGGACTCATTGTAAATGATAATACCATGTTGGATAGAAAATGCTCCATAAAACCGAAATTCAGGAAGAGATTTCTTAAATGGTCAAAGTAAAATGAAAACTTGAATGAATTGCTACTGTGTTGCTCTCTAGAAACTTTTTTTTCATGCATCTCTATCAGTATAAAATGTTTGTTTTCTCCTAATTTATGTATATTGGTTCACGTATCCATTTTACTATTGAGGCAGCATGGCATGGTAGATTAAGAGTTGGCTTCTGTGCCAAGAAGTCTTGGATTCAAGTCTCACATATAACAGATAACAGCTAAGTGACCCTGAGGGAGTTGATTAATTTCAGTTCTCTAGGTAATTCTCTAAGACTTTGAATTGTAAAGAAGGTAGGTACCAACCTGCATAGGTAGAAGTTTTTTCATCTAGGATTTCCCGTAGACCAATTAGATCATAGGTCCAATCCCTATCCCCATACATTTGCTATGAATTATGTATAATAAGGCAGAAATTTCAAAAGGAGATGAAATGTTAAGTTATATTTGATTCTAGAGTCAATAAGAAGCCACTTTAGTTTTTAGAGCAGAGGAGTAACATGGTAAGAACAGAGTTTTAGGAAAACAACTTTGGCAGCTGCGTGGATGGATAAGCGAGTGTGGGGAAAATCTCGAGCCAGTGAGATCTAGGGGATAGGGTGTTGAGGAACCTGGAAGATTCTGGGTCACATTAAGCTTTATCTAACCTGAAGGGCTCCTGCCTCATGTAGCCACAGAAGGCCAGCCCTGCAAAGAGAAATGAGTATAAAAGTATCAAAAAGAGTGTTGTAAATATGTTGATAATAGAATCAAAAGGGACTGTGGGGGAGATGGTAAACCCTCTGACTGGTTGATTACCCACCCTTTAAGGTCAATTTATATTCTTCCTTGGAGTTATGCCACAGCCCCAGAGGGCTACGTCCCCCAGTTTGGAAATCATCAATCTAGTTAATTTGGCTAGTGTGAAAAGTCAGTTTGGATAAGTCAAACACAAGAACACGTATTTCGAGAGACTTCATATTATCTCATTTATTTTTACAGATGATAAAACTAAGGCCCAGAGAATTTTAATGAGTTTTTTTTTTAACATTGTACAAATAGTAAGTGGTAGAGAAATAATTCCTCAAATCACATTTATTTTGTCTCTCTGTTGTATTTTTTCCTTTTAAACCTATGTGACTAGTCTTCTATATTGGAAAAAATGTATAGGATTGAGTGTCATGAGATTTTAGTACTATGGTTTAATATTAGGCAAGGTAATTCACTTACTCTACATGGACTTCAGCATTCTATTTTTTTTTTTAATGAGAAGCTTACATACAATGTTTTCTAAAGCCTTTAATCCCTCAAACTCTAAGGTTGTTTACATTATTTTCATGTATAATTATTACCCATATGACCATGGGAAAATTTGGTTCACCTTTTGAGACCCCAGTTTCCTCATCTGTAAAATGAAGGAATTGGACTAGATGGTCCCTTCCAGCTGTACAGCTATGATTCAATGCTCACGAAGCTCTCTTGGGCCCTGGATCAATGAAATCTTATGTTCAGCGGTGACATGGATAAAGAAATTGGTAGCAGTGAGTTTGGGTGAACAGAGTTGCCAGCTGTAGCTGACTGGCATTTTGCTGCCATTAAGGCATGCAAAGATGCCATGCAAAGAAAGCATAGAAGCACTCCAATTGCCAGTAGTAACTAGAATGGCTGCTCTTAAGGAAACTTGGGCAATTTGGTTATTTGCAGAGAGCAAACAGGACCCAAACAAGTCTATGGGGTCACAGTAAGAATACAGTTGAATTCTGTTGGATCAACCAGGACACTTTTATAGTGAGTTCCCAATGGTCAACATATTTCTGTGTGTCTATTCCAGAACATTGACCCATGAGACACTAGAAGAGGCAGGGAGCTATATTCTGTGTCTCCATCTGCATGACTCCCAGCAAATCATTTAAAGTGAGAGGTTGGACTAGATCAGAGGTATCCAACATGTGGCCCACATGAAGCCCACGATACTCCCAAATATGAGCTGAACCAGATTAAATGGAATTGGGAAATACTTAACAAAGTAAATAATTCAAGAAAACACAGATTACATTACATTTTAAAACTAAGTCAACATGTGACCCTCAGGGATATTTTTAAAAATAATACTTTTCCACAATTACATGTAAAATAATTTTAATATTCTTTTTTAAAATTTTGAGTTTCGAATTCTCTCCCTCCTTCCTCCCCCCTGCCCCAAGATGGTAAGCAATCTGATATAGGTTTTACATGTGCAGTGACTATTATAAATATTCAAATTAACTACAAAGGACCAATGATGGAAGAGACTGTCTGCATCCAGAGAAAAAAGTGGTAAATAAATGTATGAAATGATTTTACATATATAGAGATATAGATACACACACACAACTATCTGTGCCTAATGGTAGCCATCTCTAGGGTGGCAGGGGGTAGGAGGAAAAAAAGAAATGTATGTGATAACTTTATTATCTATTTAAAAGAAATAACAAGTTATACATAATAGATTTGAAGTTTCTTGTTTAATCATCTTTTTATTCTACTATGTTATAGAAATGCTTGTTTTATTTCATAAATTAAAAATTAAATAAACACTTCATGTAAAACATTTCCATATTAGTCATTTTGTGGAAGAAAACTCAAACAAGAAAGAAGGAAAGAATGAAAGAAAGATAACACATAAGGAAGGAAAAAGGGAGGGAGGGAAGGAAAGAAGGAAGGAAGGAAGGAAGGAAGGAAGGAAGGAAGGAAGGAAGGAAGGAAGGAAGGAAGGAAGGAAGGAAGGAAGGAAAGAAAGTAGGAAGGAAGGGAGGAAGGAAAGTAGGAAGGAAGGGAGGAAGGGAGGGAGGGAGGGAGGAAGGGAGGGAGGAAGGAAGGAAGGAAGGAAGGTGAGAAATAGTAAGGGTTAGTCCGTATTCAGATTCCCATCAGTTGCTTCCCTGGATGCGGATAGCATTTTTCATCTTGAGTCCTCAGGGATCTTTATGTGTGGCTTAGTGGACCCCATTTCTTTTTGACTAGATGTGGAATAAATGGCATCTGAGGTCCTTTTCAGTTCTATATTTATGCTCCTAGGATTTTTCTGCCCCCTGGCCACCCATGGCATCCATGTATTGTGACTATGTGCAATACTTCCCCAGCAGTCAAGGGTCAACTTTCAGCTGGTGAATTTATGGAATCTAAGACCTCCTTGAGTCTACACCTCTGATGTAGCAAATATCTGGGACCCCACTGTCTATGTAATTCAGTGAACACATTCTAAGCTCAAATTGTGGGTAACTTGAAACAAAATAACTGGAGGACATTTTGCCATCTGACCTAGCTCATACAGGGTATCATAAATGTTGGACAATGAAAGTTCTGACCTGGAGTTTGAACTTAAAGTAATAAGGGTACTTTTAGTTATGACGTTGTGATCGTCTTCACTGACTGGCCAATTCAGTCAAACTAGAAGATTGCTTTCTTTGTTATTTAAAAAAATGAGTTTTTGTTTGAATTGACTCACCATTGAATGGCAAAGTTTTAGAAGATATTCTATTCAAAGATCCCAAAAGCTAGCTCTCATTTTAGAGATGAGCAGAAAGCAGAGCAACATGATAGAACACTGAATCTTGAATTAGAGGTTTTTGTTATTCCTACTCCTCATGAATCCATTGGAGTTTTGTTGGCAAAGATACTGGAATGATTTGCTGTTTCCTTCCCAAGCTTATTTTACAGATGAGGAAACTGAGGCAAATACAGCTAAGTGACTTGCTCAGGGTCACACAGTGTCTGAGGGCAAATTTAAATTCAGGTCAATTCTAGATCTATGAAGCTGAGGTCTAAATACATGAAATAATTTGCCTAATGTCACCCAGCTGGCTAGTGGTCATTTTATTCAAAATAACTGAACTGGTTGTTAATAGACAAAGTAAAAAAAAAAAAAGGTAAATCTAAGAGAAGAAAGGCTTATCCAAAGACCCTCTCTAAAGATTTATATGAAATACTGTAGCTATTTTGATAAGAATTAACCTAAAATATGTTACCAGGTAATCTTAGATTTTTATGATCCATGTCATTCCGAAGTGGAATAAATGATCTGTCTTCAGAATGTGAGCATTTTTGGTTGAAACTAAGGCAAGAATACCTTATCTTTGAAAGACTCTGCCTCTGGGCTTCTGCTCAGATGGTATCAGCTGGAAAAAATAAGCTGAGAATGCATTCGCTGTTTCTGTACTAATCTCAAGAATGATTCCAAAAATGGATTGTGTCAGCAGCTGATTCACATATAAAACCTGGATGTATATACATATTTCTCCTCACAAGGAAATCACTTGTTTTTTTTTCAAGTTTCCTGTGAGGTGATTACAATGTTTTCTCTCTTCAAAAACAAGATACAATTCAGAGCTGATCATTCCATGTTTCAGGTTGATTCCTAAATATCAGCTATGAATGTATATAGAAACTGTGAAGAGATGAAGAAGGTCCCTTTTAAAGGAATGTATTTGATTCATAAGACCTTCAAATCATAAATTCATCTCTGACACCAGGCAGGTGAAATGAAAGAGAGAACTGAACAATTATCTGGTAGATTTTGTCAGCGTTGTCAAAGAGACAAAATAATCCAGGCAAGATACACACACACACACACACACACACACACATACACACACATACACACTTAAGACAGGCATATTGGGTTGTGTTGTCTGGGAGGCCTGGCTTAAAATCCTGCCTCTAAAACTTACTAATTGTGTGACTCTGCTCAAGTCATTTGACTTTTATGTCTCAGAGAACTTGCTAGGACTTGTGTACCAAGTTGTAAATAGATGGCAATCTAATAGAGGGAGTTCCCATACCAAAGAGTTCTCCTATGCTGCTGAAATCTCAGATTCTCCCATATTTGCATATACCAATAATAATAGCTAACATTTATATAGGATTTTAAGGTTTGTGAATTGTTTTACATACATTATCTCATTTGATCCTTTAAAAACACTGTTAATTATTGAGGGAAAAATATCCACATAGAATATGTGAATAACTAAGATAGTTCTTAAGTTTCTGGCTTTTATAAGTATTTCTGATTTTTGAATCATTATTGTTTTAAAGTGCTAAACCATAGAAAATCGTGTATTTATTTAGAAAACCTCAGTGGGAACCATGCAGATGTTTTGCACAGGAGTAGTATGCCATGAGTATTCTCACCTCCCTGCCTTTGCTCCAATCTTCCCTTCCTTGCCTTTACACTTCCTTCTGCTTTTCTGTTTTTCTGAATCCTACTATTCTCTAAAGCTCAGCTCAAGCTCCATGTGTTATAAAATTTTCCCTACCTCATCAATCCATAGCAACCTCACCCTTCTCTGAACTCATGTAGCATTTACTATCTCCACCACTTAATCCAATGACTTGCCAATCTTGACCAGTGTTCCTCCTCAATATCTTCTACAGTCTTTCCTTTCCTTCTCCATTTAAACTACCAACCACCCAAAGTTAGAATTTCATAATCTCTTTTCTAACTGTATGATAGCCTCCCAAGTAATCTCCTTGAGTCCATTCTATTTCCATTGCAGTCCATTCTCCATGAAGCTGCAACAAAAATCTCCATAATGTAAGGATACTTCCTGATGACCACAAAACTTCCATGCAAAAAAAATTTTCAATGGCTCCCACCTACATGAAACATAAACTCATGAATCTCATTCTAGTATATATTTGAAATTTTATTTCCCATTATTCTTGTTCTATGAATTTTACATTCCAAGCAACCAGTCTGCCATGCTTTCTTCTACCCATACCCATTCTTGGAGGTCATTTTCTATCCCTTGATTGAAGTCCATTCTCATTCCCACCTGTAGAAGGCCTTCTTTTCCATCAAGGCCAAATTCAAGTACCTCCTCCCCCTTGAAATCCCTCTCTATTAAGGACATTCTTCCTGTTCAAATTTCCCAAAGCACCTGCTCTGAATTTCTCCTGTCATTGCAACACTTTGTTTTATTGTCATAAGTTTTCATGTCTAAGCACACTCTTAGTCTGCAGGCTTCTTGAAGTAAAAAACTGTTATTTTTCACTTTACTTATATCACCAACATCCAACAAAGTACCCTGCCCATAGTAGGCTTTTAATTAATGCTTGGTGGTGGTATTGAAACATATCGCTTAATATTGTCCCTAGTCTTTTGTATATGTCTCTACAATTTCTCCTCAACTGGATTCTGAATGCCTTGAGGCAATGACTGTCTCTTATTCCCAAAGAGCTTCCTACATTGAAAGTGCTCAATTTAAATCTGTTGATTTATACTCGCTGTCTGATGGGACAGGCAAAATTAAGAGCTGTGGGACAGCAAAGAATTTCATTGTGCTTCTTTTAGTCTCTATGGTAAATTTCAGGGGACAAAAGGCTGGACAAACAGTCCTGCAAGGCTGTAATTTGGGGTGAGGGTTGTGGTAATCTGGAAGTCTCTATTAAGATCGTGTGTGAATTTGGGAGATCAGACCTGTACAACCTGCAGCCCACAGACTGTTTACAGCTCTTTGGCAGCAGGTTGTACAGGCCTGCGACATAGATGGTCAAGTGCATGAAAACAGGTTTAGTACCTGAATCTCCTAGTGTGGAAAGAACATCTTCTGAGCTAAGTTTTCTAAGTTGCATTATCAATGGAAAGTTGACTTAGTTGATTATCTAAATGACTCAATGTATATTCTAAAGATTCCCAATTTGAATGGGGAAGTGTTCTAAACTGTGTTATTTTGCTTGAATTTAACAGAACTCCACTTTTCCAATCTATCCAGATTCTTGAATTCTTTGTAAGACAGATCACTGGCACTCCATCTATTTCAGATTAATAATTTAACACTAATATCATATATATATGTATTGTATATATAAACATACACATGGATATATACACATATATCTATATGTGTAGATATAAAACTGTATACAAATAGACAAATGTAAATATACATATATACATATAAATTGTCAATAGAAAAACTGCTCAATCAAGCAAACATTTATTAAACACCTACTATGTACCAGGCACTATGCTAAGTAGAGAGGATACAAAGAGACAAAGGACAGGTCATGCCCTCAGATTTCCTATTGAAAATTATAAAACTATGCCTTTAAAATGAATTCTATTTATAATCTCTCAACTTCTGAAAACAAACTTCGTTTCATATTCTAGCACCATTTAAAGTTCACTTGCTTAACTTGAGTTTGAAAAATGGCCGGATATTCCCTTCTTGAATTTAACTGCAGCCTCTGTGTGACTACTGAGATGCTATAAAAAATTGCAAATGATGTTGTAAATACCAAAGATGAAAGCATAACTCTCTTAGCAGTATTTCTTAAAGTGCATTTTGCATTATGTTGGAGATAGATATTAAGAAATAAATATGAATGGTTATATAAAAGAGTCCAATTGCCTATTTTTCAGGCACAGTGGTATAATTGTAGCCCTAATTTATGGCACACTTTGTGGGATTGCTGATTAATTATACAGGCCTCCTGATGTTTTATCTTCTTTTTCACTTTGGTTTCCTCTGCTTTCTGACCACTGGAAAGCCTGTATCCCTAAATCACATAGTCTTCAGGTTACCTCATTTTTAATGAACTTACTACTATTAACATCACTTTCCCCATATTTCACCAAAACTCATAAATGTTAACATTCTTTGTGTTCTCCTTAAAGCAGACTTTTAAATGAAAAAAAAAAAGGAAAAAGCTATAGCTTTGGAAGGTCATATTTGAATTCTGGGTATTCTAGACACGGAAAACATTCTCATCTGTGCTTTATTGTTTGTCCAAAATATTTCCTACATATCCAAAGTGCATTGAGTTTTGGACTACATTAGCTAATCACACAGAATTAATAATTGTATAGAGACACATTTCTAATTTTGTGCAATGGATTTTGTGATAATTACTGTTCAGAACATTTGATTCAATCTTTTGAATTCACCAGCTCTTCAGTATTACTTTATCCATTTGAGTTTACAAATCATTAGAGATAAATCAGATTGCTCAAGGGATAATGTATTTTGATTTTTTTTCCCCCTTTGGTAACTGACACTTAGAAAGTCTCCTAAAAAAAAGCTCATCAGTTTAGGAGATGAAGAGTGTTGGATCAAACCTATACTAATCCAGTGTGTGTGTGTTGGAGATACATATCTATATCTATACACTAGATGCATATGTTGAAATATTTGTATATGTACATATGTATGTATATGTGTGCTTATACATATATCATATATAAACACATATGTATATAATTCCATCATATATACATATATAAATTCCATCTTCAGTATATATATATGTATGTACAAGTGTATATATATTTAGATATAGATATTTATTGAAGATAGAATTTTGAGATCAGTCCCAATAGTTGGATCTTACAGTATGATGGTAATTTCATAAATTTTGAGTTAGAAGGGATAGGAGAGGCCACCTAATAAAAACCCTTTCATTTTCCATATGAGAAATTGAAAAAAAGATAAGTGATTTGGCCAAGGTCACACTGGTGACCTACTGGCAATAGAGTCAAGATTTGAACACAGATCCTCTCATTACAAATCCACAACTCCCACCATTCCTCTCGCCTAATAGTCGAGTGCACAAAAATCATTCTGGTTGGTATATTGTTTAGATCTGTTGGCTTCAGGATTTCATTGTATGACTGTATGAATGTAAGTCATACCTGGTGCAGTACAAGATATGTAATATAAAAAAGTCATAGAGTTGATATTAATAAATTAATCTTGTCATTAACCAAAGTGGCCAAATATCAAGATGATAATGAAGTGATTTTTTTTCTGATTCTAATACTAACTCACTAAAAAAAAATGAATTCCTAAATGTACTAAGTAAATAATGTAGGGAATGTGGCTGATGCTGACATTGACCACACTACCCTATAACATATGTGTTCTCATTTAGTTTTGTGAAGATTTTCATGATCCATTAAAGCTAATATACATAACCTCAATTTAAGAAATCTTTATAATTTCTTCAACAAATTCAGTTTAAAATACAAAACACAAGTAAAATGGATGCAATTAAAGTTTGAAAGTTGGTGTATTGAAAGATACTAAGGAATTTGTCTTTTTCTGTTCAGGCATCATGATTTTCCTTTCTTTCTGTAACTAGGTTCACCATTATCAGTTTACTTCAATCCTTTGTTTGTTCATATCACTCTTCCCTTATCGCTGGCATATCTAAATTACCATCTTTTGGTCATAGGCTGGACTGCTTTTAATTACAAGGATTTCCTGCTCTTTTCTTAAGCCCTTAGTTTTAACTAAAGTCTCTGTTATCACCTTCCCCTTGAAATTAGGAAAAGGTCCTTGCTGCTTTGGGCTATTGAATAGCAGAGGACAGTATATCAATTTCTTAAATGTTCTGTCATCAGGAGAATTATTTATTGGAACCTATTACCTGTGTGACTTCACTGATCTTTCTAGAGGATTTGTCTGAAAAGACAAAAAGTTCTGCAATGTAGAGAAATAGCTTTCTCTGAAACCTTGGAAACAATAGTTACAATGGCCAGCCAAATAAGCTGGAGCAGTTCTAATTTTGTATGTATTTGCATTTTTGGTGAGAAGAAAAGACTGTATAAGCATAAACATTTCACCTATTCATGACAACTTCAAGCTCTAATTAGTAAACAAAAAATTATCATGGAAAACAAATAGCTATTTTCACTAAATTCGTCTTTATTGCATACACAAGATATGATCTCAGCTCTCATCCTTGCATTATTTTTTTGTTTGTTTGCCCATCTGCAAGATGGTCATTCCCAACCTTGGTTTTGCAATGTCTTATGGTGACTACAGTCATATCATTTCGACAAGTCAACAAATATTTGTTAAACCCTTGCCAGTTAGGCATTGTGGATATAAATATAGATAGTGTGGTTATAGATACAGAAAGAGAAAAAGCAGAGGAGGGGAAAGGACAGGAGGGGAGGAAGAAAGGAGGGAGGAGGGGAAGGGAAAGGAGGAAAGCACAGGAGAAGAAAGAAAGAGAGAGAGACAGAGAGAGAGACAGAGAGACAGAGACAGAGAGAGAACAGGCTTATATGCTACTTGGGTTATTACATATACAAAGTATAAGACAAAAGTATAAGAAAAAGCATTTTAAAAAGATCAGATAAAGTATGCTAGGAAAATTTGAGAGGTAACAACACTTTTCAGCTAGGCAGGGATAAGTGGGATCAAGGAAGACTTCATGGAAGATGTGGAATCTGAGCTGATCCCTGAAGGAAGCTAAACATTTGAATGGTAAATATGAATTAGGAACTGCATTACCTCCCATCTAAACTCTATATTTTATATGTGAATATTTTTGCATGCTGTGTCCAACAGAATATGAGCTCCTTGGGAGCAGGGACAGTGCTTTTGTCTTTCTTTCTATGCACAATGCATAGCCCATAGCAACCTAGGTAGAGTAATGGGGTAGAATACAGACCTTGGAGTCAAGAACTGTGTTCCAGTCCTGCTTCAGATCTTTACTAGTGGTATGACTTGGGTCACTTAACCAATCCTAGCCTCAGATCCCTGTTAAATGGTGAGAATGCTAATATCACATACTTCTCAGGATTGTTATTATTGTAAGACAGCTAGGTAGCACATTAAATAGAACACCAGGCCTGGAATCAGGAAGATCTAAGTTCAAATATGATCTCAGACACGTGCTAGCTGTACAACCCTGGATAAGTCACAACCTCTGTTTGTCTCAGTTTCTTCATCTTTAAAATGGGGATAATAATAGCACTTAGCAAAGTTCCTGGCACATAGTAAATAAACACTGTATAAACTTTAGTAATTATTATTATTATTATTAAGATCAAATGAGAGCATCTAAAGTGCTTTGTAAACTTTGTAAACAGTTCCATATAAATGCTGACTATTAGTAAATACATACTTGTAGACTAATTTGGAGAGAGCAGTTCCTATTGATTGATGCCACATTAAAAAGGATTGAGATGTGAAGAAGTCCAAATGAGTAAACACATCTCTTTCTAAGAGTTTAGCTAAAAAAAGAAGATATAAGACAATTATTTGGGATGATAGTAAGGTCTACTAACACAAACAGAGATATATTTATACATATATGTATGTATGTGTGTGTATGTATGTATACTAGAGGCATGTTTGTAGACATCACAGAAGGATTTGGAAAGAGATTAAAGATTAGAAGGGGAAGGGTGGCTAGGTAGCTCAGTGAATAGAGTGCCGGCCCTGGAGTCAGGAGGACCTGAGTTCAAATCTGGCCGCAGACACCTAACACAAAAACTAGCCTTGTGACCTTGGGCAAGTCATTTAACCCCAACTGCCCTTCAAAAAGCAAAAAAAAAAAAAAGATTGGAAGGGGAATCTTTTGGCAATCTGCTAGGGGAAGATGGGAGAGGAGGGAATCAAGGCAATATATAGAGAAAATTACCTTGGTGAATTGCTGGTCTGCAGCTTCATCAGAGATTTGAGTAATGTAGCATTGGACGAGAAATGTTCTTGTTAAGTCATGTCTGTTGTGTCTGAGTCTTTGTCACTCCATTTGGATATCAAAGGGTTATAAGAGGGAGAAAAGGGGAAGAGAGGGAATTCATGGCAAATGGCCTAAATTTTTTCAGTAAAATTTGAGATGGGGGTCTTCAGCTGTGAGTATGGAGATGGTGCTACAGGGGATTTAAGGAGATGTGGCATTGACACAATAAAAAGAAAATTAATAATTCAGTGCAATATATAATTCAGCCAAATAGGTGTTGGAAAAGGGAGGGAGCAGAGCCACAAGTGACCAGAAGAAGAGTGATTGTTTCATGCCAGTTCAGGCAGAAAAGGTCTTCCTAGAAATGCAAGAACTGAACTGGGTCTTGAAGGATTGATACAATTTTCATAAGCACAAAGAATGGTCGAGGCTACTGATGTAGCGAAAAAAAATTTATTTTATTATATTTATTGTTAGGAGAGTTGAGTCTGAATCTTGCTAGCCCTTATTATTCCTGCAGTCCTGTGCAAGCTACTTAACCTCTCTGTCCTTCAATTTCCTTATCTCTGACATCAAAGTAATAATGTCTGAAGAACCTTCCTCACCGAGTTATTGTGAGGATCAATGAGATAATGTGCGCAAAGCTTTATGCAAACCTTATAGCATTATATAGATATCTACCATTATCACTTTAATTTAATTTTTAAAAGATATGCCCTAGAGCCTCTAATAAAGGTGAAGTACTCAAAAATACAACAGACCTTGCTGTCAGGACTCCTCCAAAGGTCAGCAATCCATAATGAACATTTGAACATGACAAGAAAATGAAAGTGTCCATCCCAGTGCACAGCCCTTTTTGCTGCAGGAAAATCTACTCTGCTAAATGATTAAAGCATATACAATACAACAGATGCTTTGCCTCCATCTTTCCAATTAATAATTGATATAATTTCTCAGTCATTTTGATTACTCATGGATCAAAGAATACTTTAAGTGATTTACCTTTCCATTGATTTTTTATTTTTATTGTTCTTTCATTGTTTTTTTTTTGTATTCTTAAGAAAAGGGTGCATGAAGGAATACTTTCCAAATCTACAAGAAAGAAAATTAGAAACAAATAGTGAAATTTGTACATTTCCATTCTTTATTCCTTCAATTCTTAAATCTTTCTGTCCTTTAATCATTCCATTCTTCCAAGGAAATCCATTCTTTATTCATAGAAGAAAAGAAAGAGTAAGTAAAAGTAAAAAGATTAGCATGATAAGTCTCAGGAATTCTATGTTTTGTTTCATTCCCTACTTCATACGCTTTCACTTCAATGCTTTACCTTCTTGTTCTCTCCTCCAGTCAAATCATGTATCATAGAAATGCACTACAGTATGTTGTCTTCTAGTTCTCCATATTTCTAAATCCTTCTCCGCATAAACTTTGTTATTTATTTCCAAAGGGTTGCCATTGCTTCTAATGGTATGTAGATTAAGTTGTTTGATCAGAGGGGTTATACTATATCAGACAGCCTAGAATCATAGGATTTGGAGCCAGAGGGAATCTTATAGATTATCTAGTCTAACCCTTTCATTTTACAACTGACTAAAGATAAAATAAACAAGTTGGACATGGAGTCAGGAAGAACTTCATTTTAATTTTGAGATTAGCTATGGAACCCTGGGCTACTCACTCAGCCTTTCTCATATTGTTTCCTCATCTGTAAAATGGGTAATAATAGATGCTCCTTCATAATATATGTAAAGCATTTAGCTGACATTCACAGAACACCTTAAGGTTTGTAATGATGATGATGATTACCTCACAAAACTCTTGTTTGCTGATTTTAAAATTATGTATAAATGTCACTTGTTATTGCTGTTACCATGGTGATACCTTTAGAGGCTAAGAAATTTGCCCAAGATTACACAGGTGCTAAAATCATCTTTGCTAAAAACTATATTTACTGTGTTCATCAATACTCATTAGTGATAGGGATCTGTAGTTTTCTTTTTCTCTTTTTTGTTTTACTTGATTATGTATCAATACCATATTTGTCTCATAAAAAGATTTTTAGTAATGTGTATTTTTTCTAAATAGCTATATAGGATATAAGTTATTTCTTCTTTAAATGTTTGATAGAATTCATTTATAAAGCCAATGTGGTCCCTCCCACCCACTTTTGGAATCCATTTATGGTTCTCTCATGCTCTCTGACATCAGAATGTTCAAATTCTCTATTTTCCACTTTGTGATACTGTTACTTTATACTTTGTAACTATTCATCTATTTAAGTTTTTTTTTATTTTATTGGAATTGATTTTAAGCTTAAATACAAAATAATAAAAGAAAAAATTGCCATAATACACAGAATGTAAGAGAGGATTCAGTATAAAGCAATAAATTTCCATTTCAAGAAAACCTATGTAATAAATTCTACACATTATTTTCAAAGCTGTCCATCTTTGCTTACTGGTTTGTTTTCTTTTGTCCTCTGCTGTGCACTTTTTACTTTATTTTTCCCATTCTCCCCCCCAAGAAGGTTACAATTAAGTATAGATACACACACATACATGTATATAGATATCCATGAACATACACATATATAGACATATACACTCAAACGCTTATATGTAAGACCACATTATCCTTATTTCATCTTGTCATATGTTTTTCTGTGGGTGGATAGCATCTTCCTTCAGAAGTCCAAATCTTTCCATGTGTTTCTAAATCTACAGCTCATCATTTCCTACATCTATATAAGTTTTAAGGTTTTGGGGAGATACAAATGGATATATTAATTTATGAAGATTTTAGTTCTTTCCACTAAACTTGTGAATTTCCTCTTCTTATTTCAGCATTGGTTGGTTGTGTGTGTGTGTGTGTGTGTGTGTGTGTGTGTGTGAAATTAAGGTAGCAAATGGTTTATCTATTTCACTTGACTTTTGAAAAAAATAGGTTTGTCAGTTAAATAGTGTTTTTCTTTTGAATTTTGTTTCTTCTTTGATTTTCAAAATTTCTGCTTTTACATTTGAGACTTCTAAAGTTATTTTTTTAGTTCTATGTTCAATGCATAGATCTGTTCTTTCTCTTTTTAGGTAATATATATCTAAATGAATTAATTTAAAAGCTTTTCTTATGGGGTGGCCAGGTGGAGCAGTGAGTAAGAGAGTTGGCCCTGGCGTTGGGAGACTTGGGATGGTTCCGGCCTGAGACACTCGGCACCCCACAAAAATAATAACTGGCCGTATAACCTTGAGCAAGTTACTTAACCCCAATTGCTTTAAAAAAATTTTTTTAAATTAAAAAAAAAGCTTTTCTTAAGTCCTTGCTATGTGCCAAGCCAAACACTAAAGGCTATGAATTCAAATAAAAACAAGAAACAATTCCTACCCTCAAAGAACTTAAATTCTAATACAAAAAAAGAGTATATTTAGGGGAGTAGTATCAAAGGTAAGGATTTTTGGACTAGGAAGTCACAAAGGTGATGAGTTGTTATATGGATCAGTAAACTGACACCCCCCTTTCCAGAAATAATGATGTTATTGATTTGTTCAGAGGTAAAATTTTCCTCAGAGGACTACTTTAATTGTATTCCACATATATAAGTATGATGTCTCATTGTTATAGTTTTCTGATTCATTCTTTGAACTGTTCCTTATTTATAACATTATTTATTCTTCATTTGATTCTATGACCTTCCTTCATATTTCTTTTATTTATTGATTACATTTTTCTTCAGTTGTTAGATGTTTGAAGTCATTCTTCCACCTCTCCTCTAAGGTACTTAAAAATATATATCCAAGCCTAGTTTTTCTTCCTCTTTGTTCTTTTTGCCTTTATTTGTTAGTTCTTTCTGCCTCAGTATAAGATCAATTTTTATAAAATTTAGAGAAAAGCAAAGAAAAAAGTATACTCTTAAGATTGTCACTTGATAAACAATAAAGATCTATCCCTTTTAGTTTTTCTAACATTCTCTTCAAATTCATAACTTGATTCATTTTATCTTTTGTTGATTTATTTAAGTCTGACAGGAGAATGTTGAAGTTACCTATAGTTATTGCCATACTAAGACTTATTTGTTTTTCTTTAAGAATTTTGGTTCTATGCTATTTGTTGTGTGTATACACACACATATTATATATATATATATATATATATATATACACATATATGTTATTGATTTTGTTTCATCACCTATAGCATATTTAAGCATAATGCAATCTCTTCTCTTTGTTTTCCTTATTGTATCTATTTTGATTATTGTTTTGTCTGAAATTTGTGAATGTTACTTGTTTTTTGACATTACATTCCATGTGTTGGGTTCTTCCTATGTTCCAGGAACTACGCTAGACAGTGGGGATATAAAGACAAAAATGGAAATAGTCCTTCCCCTCAAGACCTTAAATTCTACCTGGTACATAATAAATTCTACTCCAACTCCTCGTTTTAACTCAGTCTAAATGCTTATTTTTATGTTTCTTGTTTACAACAAATTAATGACTTTTGCTTCCTAATCCATCCTGTTTTCTTGCATTTTATTAGTGTATTTCATTTCAATTCATGGTTCAGGATTTTTTTTTCCTCCATCAAGCATTGTTATAGCATATTTTTCCTGTTTTGAAAAAATAATGAAACCAGTAATAGGCTTCTGCATTGCTTGGAACAATCTTATCCCAGTTTCTTATTTTCTCATGATCTTCCAAACCCAGTGTCAAGTCACTGAGTTTTATACCCTACCTCTTTTTTTAAAATAAGTCCTCAGTAATTATAGTTTGTTTTCTGAGGCATTTTCCCCCTACCCCTATCTGGAGCTCTGAAACCCCTCATATCCTGCTCTTTTGCTACTTTGTCTTCTGTTTGTTTTAACTTATATTTTCTCCTATAATCTTTTTTAACCTACAATTTTCTCTTCAGATAAGGATTTGGTTTAAGCCCTTACCTCTGTCTTAATAACATTCACTTGTGACATTCAAATTTCAAGAAATGTTAACTTCTTTCTTCTCCCTTTTCTATCCTCTAGGGTACTTTTGAATATGCAAATGTAGTTCTCCTCTTTTTGTTTCTCTAATAACTCTTGGATAAGCTGGAACTCCCAAGTAACAATAAATTATTCTTCCCCTTTCAGTATGCAACTACCAGATCAACATCCAATTCAAATTTTTCTTTCTTACATTTTTTTTCTATTTCTTATCTCCTACACCCCCTCCCCCAAAGAATCATATATTCCCACCTTTATTTTCATTCTTCGTTGATCATGAGTAATCCTCTCCTGATTCAGAATGTAATTTCTTGATGAGTTATTACTTTCTTCCTGGTAATTTGAAATATTTCTTTCTTTTCTAGGCACAGTGTAAGTTTGTAATCATATTTTTGGGTGATATAAACCTCTGTGTTCACAAAAGTGCCATATTGTGAATTCTGTCCATCTGTTCTTTGTTCTCTAGTTCCCATGCTTCCAAATAATTTTCTTTTATGATTTCCTGAAACATGGAATTCACTTGTTGGTTTGGAATTATTATTGCTGCTTCATCATGAATTTATGGGATGCTGATGTACTTGAGTTTCTTTAGCTTCGTTTTCCAGATTATCTATTTTTATAGTAGATATATCACAAGTTCCTTTTGCAGGGAGGGGGTGTCTTTTGACTTCTCTGGTTATTCCTACAGTAGTAAATTTTGAATTTAATATTCTCAACCTTTTTTTAGGTTATTCACTGCTTTAATAAGAATTTCCAACTACTTTTCTAAGCCATTGATTATCCTTTCAAGTTTTTCACTATGCACTCTAATTTCACTTCATATTTCTTCTTTCAGTTCTTTTTATGAGGCTTTCCAACTGCTCTTGGGGTTGGGAGGGATGATCTTCTAGTCATGTGTTCTTTCTTCTGAGATTCTAGTTGTGGTTATCACACAATTATTCTCTTCTATTAGTGCTTTCTATTACTCCAAAGTATTTTTAATTATATTGGGGGTTTCTTTTGCCATCCCTTGTTTTTTTTTTTTAATTTTTATCTTTCCCTGTAGGGATTTAATTTTGGGAATTTCTTTTCCCTTTGCTTTTAGTTTTTGTTATTTTAGTTTACTTGGTATATTTCTAGTGATTTTTATATAATGGGAGGGAGATTTGCTTACTTACAATATCCAATCTGCAAATTGCTGGCTTAGTGGAGTCCAACTTCTCTAATTTAATTTTTTTTTAATTTCATCATTTTATTGTCTTTCTATAAGTGTTCCCCACACACCTTTGGTTCCTCTGAGATGTGTATTCTCAAGTATTTGTGTATTTGCCTGGCCAGTCAGGGTTCATGTTGACTCTAGATCCAAGAATTAACTACATAATGAAAATCATTTTATTTTTAGCAAAATTCAGTGTTAGGATACACAGAATCATGAGAAAGGAACGTTAGCCAAGAAGATACCTCGCGACCCTCATTCCCAGAATTTGTAGATGCAGTAGACATTACCAGCTAAGAATCAGTATCATTTGGGTTAGTGAACCAGAGCTAACTAACTGACCTGTCCTTCTCTAGTTCCAAGGGGTTTATACATCAAAGAATGACTGAAAAGGAAAATACTAGTAGTACCCTCATGACCCTACTTGACTACTTTGCCATTCTCTTAACTTCCTTTCCCTAACCCCTTATCCATGACTCCAGGTGTAAGTCATTCCAGAACCCATCCAGGATGGTTAGGCAGCAGGAAAAACCACCACCATCCAGAGAACCCTCTTAACTTGACTTAACCCTTTACCCAGAATTCTTGATTGCTCATAGCTTAGATGAGATGGGAATCAATGACTCCATTCCTTCTGATGAGAGAGGACACCACCAGGCCTTAGTATCTGCCTGCCACAGCCTTCTAAGATCTTCCAGGCTTTATCATATACTCTGCCTCTATGTTCTGCAATCTCCTAGCACTCTCATCTTAACTACCTCTGCAACATAAGGACCACTGGGCCTTTCCAACTACCCTACTCCTTTGTCCTTAAGACTTCACATCATTCCAACTCCCCAGCAGCCAAACTTTTTTTTTTAAAGAAATCAGGGTTAAGTAACTTGCTCAAGGTTACACAACCAGTTATTTCTGGGTGTGGTGCTGAGTATCTGAGCCCGGATTTGATCCAGGTCATCCCGACACTGGAGCCGGTGCTCTTACTCGCTGAGCCACCTGGCCCTAAGCAATTGGGGTTAAGTAACTTGCTCAAGGTTACACGGCCAGGTGTTAGCTAAACTTTTTTTAGTGTGCTCTCTCCCAATTAAAGTGTGAGCTCCCTGTGAGCAGGGATTTTCTTGATTTTTATGTTAGTCTCTCTAGTACTTAGCACATAATAGGCATTTAATAAATGCTTTCTCATTCATTCATTGCTGAACTGGATGTCTTTGCAGGATTCAAGGATTAGGCATAAGTCTAATGGCATTATGTGGCATATGCCTAGCATCTCAGTGGTTATAGAGCTGCCGGAGAAAACAGTCCTTGCTGAGTCAGTCTTGAACTGTTAGTCTACTTCGGTCCTCTGTGTAGAAGTTTATCTCCATTACCCATTCCTAGCTATTGCACCCAGTTTTCAGTAGCACACAGGCTGCTGGGAAGGTGTAGTGTCCAGACCTTGGCCGTTCTTTGCCGTACTCCCACAATTTACCATCTGGATTGTCAGTGCAAGGAAGCAAATTAGCAGGTACAAGGAAACTCATAAACCAGTCTGGGATCATCCAGCAGTGATTATGCCCAGTGGCAAAGGGGCACGAAGCAGATGATTATGGGGAGCATATAAATAACAGCTATATCCTTCTACCCACACTGAGAATTCATAAACTTGCCATGGGAAGTTCCACTTGGAGAATATATGCTTAAGACTACCATTCTAGCTCAGTTTAGCAAAAGTCAAGGGAACCTGGTCCAGGACTTAGATTTCATGATAATTATAATAATAGCTGACATTTATATAGCACTATGTGCCAGCCACTATGCTAAGTGCTTTAGATTCATTATTTCAACTGATCCTCTCAGTAACCCTACAGGGTAGGTATTATGCCCAGCTTAAAGCTGAAGAAACTGAGGCAAATAGAAGTTAAGTGATTTGCCCAGGGTCACACTGCTATAACTATGTGAAGTCAGATCTTCCTGACTCCAGATTCTATCTACTGCACCACTTTGCTGCTGTATTTATGACTATAATCCTTGGCATTGCTAGGTTTTGTGTCCCCTTACCCTTTTTTGTCAGTTATGTCATTCCCTCTGAGCTCCATCTGTGAGGCCTGTTCATGTGGACCTTGAAGTTCTTGTGGAGCTCTTTGGAGGAGATCCCATTATTGTTGTCCTTCTGTGGGTTACAGGAATATATTTGAAGAGAGACCAGTTACTTCTTCCAATTAAGAAATTGTCCCTGGCAAAAAGGTTGGCCCAGTTTAGGCTATGGTGAGTGAATACTTGATAAGTCTTTCATTTTCTTTCCTCTTAGGGAGTATATGCATATGGTGAATTGGTTCCTAATGACTTCTAGATTGTTTGTGTCAAAGTTCTCTGTTGTAAGTTACAAGATGTAACAAGGATATGGTCCTGTTTCCTCCAGACCAAGCCTTGGGCAGGGCCAGAGACAGCTTTCATCAGAAATGAGGGTCAATGGTTGGAGTTTCACATTGGCATTCGAGGGCAAAAGGCAGCAACCTGGCATAGCAGTTCTAAAGGGACTGACTGAGGGAGTTAGTATTCAGAGCGGCAAGTGGAATGGTGCTCAGCCAGAGGGTCAAGATAAGAAAGGCGGTAAGCCTTGTTGATTAGGTATAGAATAAAGAATCCAAAAAGAGAGGGAGGAAGGAAGGAAGGAAGGAAGGAAGGAAGGAAGGAAGGAAGGAAGGAAGGAAGGAAGGAAGGAAGGGAGGGAGGGAGGGAGGGAGGGAGGAAGGAAGGAAGGAAGGAAGGGAGGAAGGAAGGAAGGAAGGAAGGGAGGGAGGGAGGGAGGGAGGGAGGGAGGAAGGAAAGAAGGAAAGAAATATTTATCAGGTACATACTATGTGCAAGGTACTTGCCACGAGTTGTGCTGAATGTGTTATAGTCAGTAATTTTATCTTTTTTTAAAGAATATGCATTGTTTAATCACTACTAAGGTCTTTAAAATTTCAATTAAGTTTTAAAAAAAAATTGACTGCATTTTTAACAGTAATTTTTTTCTATACAACTATCTCTGAGTAGGTATGCAGGTCAACTTTTCATGTTGTTACATAGCTATATTTAAGCCAACTCAGTCATGCCCTATTTTGGTGGGTGGTCATGAATGATGTTTCTTTAACCTTCAGTGTCTCTGGGAATGGAGTGGTAGTTGATTGGCAGCCAGAGAATCTTCTTGAGCACATAGATGGTTACTCAATCAATGAAAGGATTTAAGAGCAAAATTATTTAAGAGAAAAATATGTTTGTCTTGCCCTTCATATCATGGGTTTTGTTTCAGTAGCTTAAGCCTACTTTGCAAAAATCATAGTGAAAAAGATTTACCTGTCCACAAAAACATCTTCTTGGCCCTTTTGCCCACCAGAAGATTCATGAGGAATAATTGAAATTTGCATTCTTTACACCTTCTGTAGGATAGATTTGTAGTTACCCTGGGTGAGTGGATGTTTTCATGCCTGCAGTATGAGGTTATATAAATTCCTGTGCACACAATGTTAGACCTAAATTGAATCAGTTAAACAAATAGGAGTTGATTTCTCCTGTCTGATCAGTGCTTCAGATTTGGGCAGCTGTCTCTGAAACCCAAACTTTTTTTTTTCAGGCAAGCTGAAATCTAGAAGTTGTTCTGTGGTACATTAAAGCTAAATCTTACCACCAAAAGCAAATTATCTCTTGAAGAACTTTGTCACAGGGGTCTCTCTTCAATAGGGATATCAATTTCTGCCACAAAAGCTTTACATGGGAGGATCAATGGCAGGTTTATCTGAAATTGCCTCTGAGTGTATTTCTTCCAGTTGACATTCATTTAAATTCTTGATCTAATCCATCTCTTCTTATAAGAGGGAAAAAGAATCATCTTCTAAGTGAAATCAAAGTAAGGATATTTTTCTAAGGCAACCAAAATGAACAATTTTACATTGGTAGTATGACGGCTAGCTAGTATTAAGAAATGATCTTTCTTTTATTCCATGAATGAAAATGTTTGACCCTTACCCCAGTTACACACCAACACATTCTTGCAGAACTAAAAAGTAGAAATACAATTTTTTAAAAAATAAAGTTTAACCACCTATACTGGCAAAAATGAATGAGAAAATAAAAAGAATATATGACTAATTTCATTAGGGTTCCTACTCAGTCTAGAGAACTCAAGCTAAAAATGCCCTCCTCTCCCACTAATCAAGTAGGTTACTTTATCTGAATTCTCTAGACATTTGCTCTCACCCTCTGTGGACAGATGTCTATGCTATACCAGTACAATTAAATAATATGTCACCATTCCTTTGTTTCTGAATGCAAAGTGTGATGCAGCCTGAATGCACTCAGGGGGCAACATGGAATGACCCCTGTGTGATATTCATTTTTAATTCTTCAGAGATCCTTTTATGCCATGTCTCAGTCCTCTATAGGGTATAATTGTTTTAAGAAAATGTTGAGTCATTACTCAATCACCCAGAAACTGATTTATTAGACCAATGGTCTCCAAAATGGGGGCACCTTCCTCCAGGGCTCCTTGGTTATGGCAAAATCTTAAGTGAACCATGTTCTGACCCCAAGCCTTGTGTGATCAACTAATCAACGGGTATAAGGTGGCTTGTATCCTATGCTCCCTGTAATACACAGTTATGGGGCTTGTGTTTGAAATGATCACATTTACCCTTTTCCTTCAACACTCTCTCCTTCCCAATTCCTCTTCTGAAAGCTCCCAACCTCCCAATTTCTGAGGATGGGTGCCCATTTCTAGGCATTAGGCAATTATAATCTAATTTATACTGGATACCTATAGAAGTAGTTAGGTCAGATGTCACTGAGAAAATTGTTCCTCTTCTAGCACTACCCACTTCCCCCCCAGATCACCTTGTAGTTAGAGCAGGCGGTATCCCTCAGAAGCATGTTCTTTGCTTGGGCAATGACTCATGAGAAACACACACTTAACCCATTTTTATTCTGCCTTTGACAGAATAGCACAGGATGAGTAGAAATGGGTGCTTTACACCAGATCACAGATTCTTTTACTTTACCTTTCTCCCCAAATGCACTCCCTCCTCCAAACTTCATCATTGCTGTCCAGGGTACCACCATTATCCCAGACACCCCTAGGGCATCTTCTACTATTCACTCTCACCCACATATCTAAACAAGTGCTGAATCATGTTGATTCTACTGCCATATTTGTTCTCTCTTCTCTATTCACACAGCCATGGCCCAGTCCAGGCCCTCACTGGACTATTACAAGGGTCTCCTAATGGTGGTAGAGTTTTGTCTCATTCTCCCCTCCAGGCTTTGGAACAACATCATGGTAGCAGCTGCAATAATAACATTGATAGTAACTTAGAGAAAGGAAGACCAAAGAAGCTTTGTGTAAGATTTTGGTAAGGATATTTTGTTTGCTTTTGCTTTGTAGTTTGTTTTTTAAATAGCAGACACTGAGTGCTGAGAAAAAACACAAAGATACTAGCAAGATATAGATGTAACCTGAGTCCCAAAGCCCATTGGCATGGGATTCTCTCCATCAGTGAGAAGAAAGTCCCATGCCAGTGGGTTTCAGACTCAGGTTACATGGAGGAACTAGCAATCTATGATGGGTAATTCTTCCCAGAACCTCCTTTTAAAGGAAATGATGCAGGTCATCCATGTCTTCTTTTTTCTCTAGGTTCTGCTTCTGATTCCCTGGACTTCTACCATGCCCCTAATCTGGTGTCTTGGCTCTTTGGCCCTTTCCAATTTCCTTTCGTGTTCTGTTCTCCTCAATTAGAATGTAAGCTTCATAAGGGCAGGGACTGTTTCTCATTGTATTTGCATTCCCAGAATTTTGCACAGTGCTTGGTACACAGTAAGCTAAATAGATTTCACTTGTTGACTAGCTGGCCTTGCTCAGGATAGGTCTGACTGGCAACTCATTTCTAAATGTGTTCTATAATTTTGTTAAAGACTTCGTCTTCTTGATTTCAGCCTATTTCTCATAAACATCTGCATTTGACCTTGGCTTTTATATTTCCTTGTGTCCTTTTGTTTGTGGTATAAGGGTGTCAGGCATATCTGGGAACCACACAAGAGTGACTGAGCTTTTCTAATGCAAGGTCTAGATCCCCCCAATCCATTGTTAGAAATTTTTTTTCTCTCTCTCTCACTGAGGGTATCATCATGAGCCATATATATATATATATATATATATATATATATATATATATATATATA
>NW_027185761.1:33271892-33316007 GCF_028583685.1 Petaurus breviceps papuanus | reverse complement strand
TATATATATATATATATATATATATATATATATATATATATATATATTTTAAAGCAATCGGGGTTTAAGAAACTTACTCAAGGTTATGCGGCCCATTATTTCTGGGTGTGGTGCTAAGTATCAGAGCCTGGATTCAATCCCAGGTCATCCCAACTCTGGGGCTGGTGCTCTTACTCACTGAGCCACCTGGCCGCCCCTATGCAATTGGGGTTAAGTAACTTGCTCAAGGGTACACGGCCAGGTGTTTCTGGGTGGGTGCTAAGTGTCTGAGCTCGGATTCGATCCCAGGTCATCCTGACTCTGGGGCCAGTGCTCTTACTTGCTGTGCTACCTGGCCGCCCCCATATATTTCTTAACTATACCTCTGAGGACAAAATTACTATGAACTTGGGACCTCTAAATCTGGCTACAAACCTAAATCTGTTACAAACCCTTGTGGTTACACTTGTAATAAGTATTTGGGCCCTAATTTTCCTTGTCTAGGAGAAAACAAAAAATTACTTTTAAGGACTTCCAAAATCATCTCCTTCTTATAATGCTCCTGCCCTTTGTCTTGAAGGAAGCTAAGGATATTCCCAAGAACCGTCAAGAAATTCAAAGATCTCTATTGGAGGGATAGCCTACTTTTGTGGCTATAGGAAATTACAGAGTTGGCATCTTTTGTTATCAGCTCCTACTGCCCCCAGAAGGAAAAAATCAGCATTTTTAAAGGTCCTGTGTCCCCCTTCTGGCTTTGATTTACTAGACTGACAAGGTCAGTTCTTCAATAGCTATAACCCAAAGCCTCATTTTAAGAAACAGAGATTCAATTTATCTCATAATTCCACCTATGTTCCCAGCCTCTGTGGATCCAAAATCTCCAGGTGACAGCCAGAGACCAAATGCCTTTGAATTCTATAGATAATTTCCTGCCTGCTGTAAATGAAATGAAGTCCCTCTATAGGAAGAAAAAAATGAAGTTCTGTGTCACATCTTTATTTTTACCAGTTGATACCTTATCATTTTTGGCTCTTCTCTGATGCTATCAATGATTAAAAAATAGCCTGCAGGTAGGTCAGTACTAACCCATTCTGAACTAGAAACAGATTTACATTTTCAATTCTTCTTATCTAATATAATCAGTATCCGTGGGTATTAGAAATGGCTCCATGTTCCATAGCAGGCTAATAGTTTCAGGTCAGCAAATGGGGAAATTTAAGGGAAAAAATGGAGCCTACAATAAGGATCTGGAAAATCCTACTTTTTCCTGTAATCACTAAGAAATAGCTAAGTAAAAATAGGAGATAGACTCAGTCCCTGGTAATCATGGGGACTAGATTAAGGAAAGCCTTAATTGAAAGATCAGCATGCATGTACCCTGCTCTTATCAGGGGAGAAAGAATAAAAAATGGAAAAGAAAAAGGAGAAACAAGTGGGTGTCTTGATGCTGGCTTTGAATGAAGCTCAGGGATTCTTTGATTTCTTTTCCAGTTGCATACGTCTTAAGATAGTCTGTTTTTACATGAATTTGGGTGATGATTTCCATGTCATAATGATACTGTTTTTAAGATAGTAGACCTATGATTTCATTGGCATGATATCTAATGATAATAGTAATTGCTAGCTTTCATATAGTATTTTAAGGTTTGCAAAGCACTATATTTTATATATGTATGTAGATAATATAGATCTAAAACTTCACAACAACCCTGTGAGGTAGTTTCTATTACTTTGCCCATCTTATTTTATTTTGTTTTTTTGGAGGGGGAGGGCAGGGCAATTGGGGTTAAGTGACTTTCTAAGGCCACACTATTCCCATTTTAAGAAAAGGAAAGTGAGTCTGAGAGAAGTTAAGTAACTTGCCCAGGGACACACAGCTGACAAGTTTCTACATCAAGATTTGAACTCAATTCTTCCTGATTCCAAGTCTAACAGTCTATCCACTGTGATGAATGGTCTTGGAAGGTAGATTACAGCAGAGCAGAGGTATCAAGCATTCAGCCAGGCAGGCCATGGTGGCCAGCAGCACTCCGGAGTATCAGAATAAAATCTAACTGGGGGATATATAACAAAATAAATAAAAAGTATAATAGAACACAGACTATGTTAATATGTGGTTTTCTAAGTCAGTATTGACTGCATGGTTTGGTGGTCCCCATTTCTCTTTGCATTTGACACCACTGAGTTAGAATAGTAAGAATTTAAGTGACTTGGCTCTCATAACATATGTTTTCAGAAGGGTGATTTCAGCTGAGGTCCTCCTGACAACAAGGCTGACCATCTATATCCACTGACTATCTACTCCCTCATGTTGCCAAGATTATTTCTTTGTTATTTTTTATTCCTTCTCTTTTATGAGTAGTGGGCTCACACTAGGCCATGCTCACTTCTAGGGTTGCTTGACCTAGAACGTACTGTAATGGTGAAACCACATCCTGACCTACTTTGTTCATGTACAAATACGAGATCTTCCCACATCCTCATATAACCTCACGTGGAGGAATACCTACATGGCCAGGATAGGTTTTGTGTCTACATAGCATGGTTTTAGGGGTAAAGCCACCAGATCTGCTTGCCCTTAAATATGTGAATGGGCTGGCCTTCTGTAGTGCCTAATCTCACTATCAGAGATTCATTCTGTTTGATTAAAGCTTTGCACAGACCCAAGAAGAAGGTATCAAACAATCAGCTATAATTATATCTTCTTGGTGTGGCTTAGTTTTATCTCTGATTAGCTTATTCCCATGACAAGGAATGGGACAGACAAACAGTGATAGACAGGAAAAGGAGTATGTGGAGGTCCCTGGTGACAGGAAATCAGGGAAGAGCAACCTAATTTGGGACTCTGAGGACCAAGAGGTATTATGGGTGTGTTGTGTAGGAGAGACTTCCAGGTCAGGAAATGGAAAGCAGGGAGACGAAATAAAAAATCTCCACCTCTTAATTTTGCTCAGGACTATCCCAGCCCTGGGTTACACACTTGATGGTTTTTGTTTTTGTTTTTTACATCTACAAAAGTGCCATCTGGTACTTTTAATAATAATAAGGTCCTTCATGGTCTAAAAAAGTTAAATCGCATCCCAAAGTGTTCAGCTTGCTTCCATGGAGGAAGGAAACTCAACACAAGTGCCACCTCATTTCCTAGGTTTCAGTTGGCAACATTGCACAAATTTTAGTCAATTATTTTGTAAATAGGAATATGATTAACTCTTTGAAAACTATTTTTGCCAAGTTGTATAAAATTTTGGAAAGCTGAGAATGATCATTGTGGTAATCAGGATTTGATCGTGACTATTTTTGTCAGTACATCTGCTCTCTGGAAAATAATCAGACAATGTTTATTGAACAATTTGTGTAAGTGTGTGTGTTATGTACAGTACATGAAAAGCATATCTATCTCTATCTCCCAAGGATTGGTTTAGTGTGGCTTATTTTTTTTTTAAATTTATGTGATGATCAGAAATGGTACCAGAAAGCAGAATAGAAGGTTAAAGGTTAACAACTACTGTTTCCAAGGAAGAGTTAACTATGAAGATGCTGGCAAATGACTGTACCAGAGGACATGGGCTTAAAATGATACAGGAAAGTTTTTAGTCGAACATTACAAATAGAGATTCTTTACTATTCAGAAGATTAAAAACAAGAAAGATCTCCTGACACAGTCCCAGAGAGGACTGTTGACCAGTCTGACCCTGTTCAATAGCAACTTCTGCCCCCTTTGTAGGTGATGAGGCTAGTTTGAGAATTTGGCAAATGGATTTACCTATTCAGATCTTGGCTCCAGCCTCCACCCTCTGGGTTCCTCCAGTTAGTTAAATCGCTGGCTGGATGATTCATTGATTGGCTACAAAACGTTTTGTAACTGTAACTGCAAGTTATTTGCAGCTGCTCCCTCCTCCTCCCCCTCACAAAGGGAATACATATTCTGACTCTCCCAGTCATACCTAGGTAGCAGTAGAGGAAGAACACATGCTCTAGCTCATTCTCCCAATCTGTCTCTCAACAAGCATTTATTAAATCCTTATTATATGCCAGGAATTGTGCTAATTGCGCTGGGGATACAAATATAGGCCCTGCCCTCGAGAAGGTTAAATTCTAATGGGGAAGGGGCAATAAAGGAGGTGAAAGGAGTGCAAGATATGGCAAAAAGAGGTATGCAGACTGGAGCCTGATGCCCAAGTTCAGAGAATCAATAAGGTCTGGTTTGCGGTCCTTCCCCAATATGGAGTTCTTCCCAGAACTCACCAATTGGAGAAGGGACATATAGGAGTAGAATCAGGAGGCAGCTGAGACAGGGTTGCTAAGTCTGGAATCACGGCGCCTCAGTCCCTCAGTCTGAAGATTTCCAATGCCTCAGCTTTTCTCACACTTTCCCAGGGAAGCCTTGGGATATGGGCCAGATGTGATGTTTACCATGAGACTGTTGAGCCTATGACCTGATTCACTTAGATCTTCAGTCACTCAAAGGTAAAGGTCTGGATTAGGACCATTCCAATAATATCTCCCAATGAGAAAATCATCAGACACAGGTCATAGATTCCAATTTAAGAATAATGCCTAAAGGCAGGTTGTTCCATAAAATGGTTTTTATAGCATATACATCTATATCACACTCGTTCCCTTGAAAAACATAATCATTTGCAAATATTCCACCCTGACTGTCCAGGTGATGAAACAGAGGGAATGAGGGATCTTATAGTCACTAATCCAGAAAGTGTTTCAGCATGCATAACCATGAGGCAGTGGGGGAGGGATGGGCTGTTGCCCTACTTAATAATAAGGACCAGATGCTGTCAATCATGTGCTATCTTCAATCCCTCTGACCACTGTTTAACACCAGAGGTTTGCGCTTATCAGCCAAGGTTGCCTCCGTTCATCCCCTGCCCTAGAGCACCTGGCATTTGGAAGTTAAACACTTGCTATTGCTTCCTGATTCTGTAGCTATAAAGAACTGGAATGCTTAGACTTGGGGACCCTCTCTCGATAGCAGCAAATTCAATATCACATCAGACCAACCTTCTCCACTTCTTGTTCTGGGGAAAATACTAAGTTCAGAGATTCATGAGTTAATGAGCAAGTAAAAGAAATAATCACATGATATATTTAAAAGGAAAAAATATATAGTTCATGAGGATGATTAGTCTTTAAAGTGTTTGTTAAGAACTCGATGGAGGATTGGCCTAACTGTGTACACAGTAGCCTATAAAAAGTGCTACACTTTTTCCAGGAAGAGAGAGGGGATGATTCAAGTTATGCTTTGGTGTGAACTCCAGCACTTGCTTATCTTAACACAGAATCTTAGCAGATCATAACTCTTAAGGTTTGTAAATCCCACTCCTTACAAGTACCCCAGGAGGAGGAGAAGGAAAAAAAGGAAGAGAAAAAGCGAGGGGGAAGGAAGGGCAAAATCTCAGCTAGACTGGTCTTTCTGTAAGGGCATGGGGATGGCCAGGTCAGGAGGACAGCTCTTCAGTATTAGCCACCACACCCAACTAGCAAAAGTTGGGCAGAATGTCTCAGCAAACCACAGTTAGGTCCTTTTGACTCCTGTTTCTGGGGTAGAGATCCAAGTTTTTTTGTTGCAGATAACATTAGTCTATGGATTAACTGGCTTTTCTAGAAATGAATTTGAGCCAAGACAAAAGGTAACCTAAAAAAACCTGTTCTCCACCTGCCTAGTTCATATTCCTCTCTTTATGGTGGTCTTTCAACAGTAAAGCATAATCACTTTGTCATTCTATTTTGTACAGAAAAAGGGCTCAGTCTCTACACATTTTACAAATGAGGAAACTAAGGCTCATAGTAAAGAAGTGACCAGGTAATTATTCCATTTCTGAGCTAGATTGAACCTCGTTGCCCTCAGTAAGAGAACCCGGGTCACGCTCCTTGACCTGTCACTGCCTCATTATCCTCAAAGTGATTTAAGTCAGCAAAAGAAGACTTTCCAAAGACCACAGGGGAGCTCTTTCTAGTAGGCTGACATGAAACTTGACCCATCTTGCAAAACACAAGCATTCTAACTCTGACTGTAGAAACTGAGATATACAGTCAACATTTGCTACGCTTTTGAAATCTCACCAAATTGTGGAGCATTTTAAGTTCTTTTAACCTTGGTTTTTGCAGCCCATTAAAAATGTATTGGCTGACATATTTCTGAACAAAAATATGCTTAATAATGCCTCATTTAATCTGAACTTCTCATCTAGAAAGAACATTTTCAATGGAAATGCTTAAAATGGTCAATCAAGAGATTTTTTATACCTAATTAGCAGTTTTTAAGACCCTTGTGATCTAAAATGTGTCTTCTCTTTGCTTAATAGGGAATGAATCTACACACACACACACATACACACACATACATACACACATACACACACTCCAGATGATATCACTAGAAACTCTTTCAGTCTGCATTAAAGATTCATTTCAGTACATCATTGAGGCAAGGAGATGGCCCTGGAATCTTGAAGCTTTTGCCATATTGGAGTCCAAATTTTGGCAAGCCCTATCAAACTTGGAAGACTTTAAGCATGTCCATGGTGTCATCTTGGATGTCAGTTGGCAGAAGGTCAGCCTAGTGAAGTTTAGAGAGGCTTATGCCATAGGATGATAAAATTTATAACCAAACCACTCACAAATACAAGGCACTAAAACCATAAGGTGCTTATAATCTCTGCAAGTTGAGTAACTCTCTACAAGACAAAATGATGAATTCTTGAAGTACTTCAATACTATTTCCTGACCTGAAGCTATAATGAAATTAAAATCACTTAATCTAGGATGAGTAGAGTAGAAAGTGTGATATATTTGGAATAATGGGAACCAAACTTGAATTCTGGCTCTGCCACTTCCTAAGTAACTTTGGGCATAGCTAAACTGCTTGTTACCTCAGTTTCCTTATCTGTAAAATGAGGAGGTTGAATTAGATACTTAACATTTCCATTGTTGTTGTTCAGTCATGTCTGACTCTTCGTGACCCCGCTTGGGATTTCCTTGGCAGAGATACTAGAGTGGTTTGCACTTTTTCTTCAGCTCATTTTACAGATGAGGAAACTGAGGCCAACAGGATTAAGTGACATATCCAGGTTCACACAGCTAGTGAGTGTCTGAGGCTGGATTTGAGCTCAGGTCTTCCTGACTGTAGGCCTGTGCTCTATACACTGTGCCACCTAGTCACCCTGTCTAACATTTACATAGCAGTTTAAGGTTATTAGAGTTCTTTACATGTTATTTCATGCTGCTCACAACTATGTAGGGTACTATAATAATAAGCCTAATCTGTAATGTTCAGATAAATGTTTAACAACTGACTGTCTAAAAATAAAAATGTGCACAGGGCACAATTTAAGTTTAATTTGCAGACTTAACATTTACATTGTTTTTCTAAGTCTAGAGAGTCAACAAAACAAAAAAAAAAATTGATCCCTGATGTAAAACATTTACCGATTTCTGAGATGTAAACGTTCTCCCTGAGAATTTCACGAAGGATTACAAACCACTTTACATATATTATCTCGTTTGATCTACACAGCCACCTTGTGAAATAGGTCTTTTTATTCCTCAGTTTCCTTATAGGGAAGCTGAGGCTGAGGGAGGATAAGGCACACAGCTAGTTCTGAAGCACAGTTTGAAATCCCATCTCTGACACTCCACCTAAGTCCTTGATGATATAGAAGTTGTCTTCCATCTCAGAATCAACAATCATCTGATTCATGTGTGCCATGAATTTAAATATAGATTAGAACACAGGATCTGGACCCATATGGATGGACTCTTACAAATCATCTAATCCCAAACTGTCATGTTATACATGAGAAAACTGAGATTTGGAATAGTTAACTGGTTGATCGGGGATCTCCCAGTCAATAAAGATGGTAACCACCTGGCCCCAGAGCCATATTCTCTGACCTTAGACCCACTGCTTTTCCCCAATTCAGGTTGCCTCCCATAAGTCACCTGAACTCTGCCAACATTAATTAATCAAGCAAAAGCATTTGTTAAAATGCCTCCTCTATTTTAGCATTGTACCAGTTGCTGTGGATACAAAAGTGAGAAAGTCCCTTTCTTTGGGGAGGTAGTATTCTACTGAATATATTACTATGGCTATAAAAACCACCAGAATGATAATAATGAACAAGTGGAAACAGCCTCTAAAGGCCTATGTCTTTATTTAAAATGTTTATATATCTGATTTAATTTTGCCTCCCTTTTTAAGGCACTAGATGAATGCTAGTAATAATGACTCATGTCCAACATGGAGAAAAGCTCCAGGCAAAGGATATGATTTACATACTTCAAGAGTTCTGCTGTCTTCTCAGGGTGGAGAATTCTTTCCTTTGGTATAGTCCACCTTTCTCATTCAGGGTGATTTTTATCTCCAGCCCATCATTATAGTGTGACTATGTCTATGGGCATGGATATGACCACAGGTTATTACAAACTTTGGCAGTTGGGGATAGGCCCTGATGAGTTCTACTAAATTGGAAATCTTCAAGTGTGGTCCTAGTAAGAGACTGAGTCCATTATTGTAAGGGCTCCTCAATATGTCCCTTTTTTTTTGCTTTCTTTTTTTTTTTTCTTTTTGGAGGGGGGAATGCAGGGTAATTGGGGTTAAGTGATTTGTCCAGGGTCAAACAGATAATAAGTGTTAAGTGTCTGAGGCTGGATGTGTCTCAGGTCTTCCTAACTCCAGGGCCAGTGCTCTATTCACTGTACCACCTAGCTGCCCCTCAATACGTCAGTAGTATAAGACAGCAACCTCTGAAAAATATGCGATCTTAAGCTGTGGTAGCAGGCACATGGTATCTCATAATAAGAGAAGTGACATCTATCTGTCCTCTGCTCCAGTCCCCACCACACCTGTAGTATTGTGCTCAACCCTGGGCGCCAAATATTAGTATAAACTACACATTATCTGGTGGTAGGAAAAGGAACCACAATGTGCAAGAACATTATACTCATATCATATGAGGACCAGCAAAAGGAGATGGACTTTTCTAGAAAAAGAAGTCTCCATAAGGACATGATATCTCAGGCTCATAGTTTCAGACCTGACAGGCTTCTTCAAGGTCATTAATATTAATTCCCTTATTTTACAGATGAGGAAACTGAGACAGAGAAGAATCTACTAGGCCCCAACAGGAAGAACTAGGGAAAATGAGTATATGTTTCAGAAAAGCAAACTTGGGTTTAATGGAATGTAGAGGGGAGGGGAACTTCCTTAAAATTAGGACTATCCAAAAGTTATCTTGGAACAAAGAAGGTATTCCCTCACAAAAGGAAGAGGTCTCGAGGAAAAGCAGGATAACTATTTCAGTTTGACTCAAAGACCATTAAGAACCTTTTACAGCCAAGTCTCCATTAGTGTGAATAATGAATCCCCTTGAAGTGGTCATATTATTTGAATTCACACTGCATATTTCCATTGGACTGGAACCAATGACCATATTTTACATAATTATAGCTTCAAATAGTACAAACTAGAATATAAGCAACATTTCAGATAATTCATTATTCATACTAATGGATTAATAGTAGGGGGGTCTAACTTTATTTGTATGAAACTATATCAGATACTTTGCATACAAAGTCAAGAATGAAATAGTCCCTACATTCTACTGGGTGGATACAAGAAGTATATAGAACCAACCTGGAGTCAGGAGGACCTGAGTTCAAATCTGACCTCAGGAACTTGACACTTACTAGCTGTGTGACCTTGGGCAAGTCACTTAACCCCAATTGCCTTGCCTTCCCCCCTCTACAAAAAGTATACAGATAGGTAAATCAAAAAGAATTTTAGGAGGGGAGATCACTAGCCAATCATAAAATGGCCAGTATTGTATTATTTGTCAGGCACACTGTATAGGGATGTGTTGTTTAAATATGGGTTAGACTAGGCTGCCTTTGACACACTTTTCTATTCTGTAATTCTTGGACCAACTCAGGTACCTATGAGCAGGTATCACTAGTAGGCTGGATACTAGGTGATTAATTCCATGTCCATGGCAACCAAACAAAAAATTTACAATTTGGAAATTCACATTTCCACTTGGGTAGTTGGAATACCATTACTGATTTTTATCTTTCTTTTGTTTTTAGAATTACTTTTTCTGAAGACGGAAGCCTTAGAATCATGAATGTGACAAAGTCTGATGCTGGGAGTTATACTTGTATTGCAACAAATCATTTTGGAACAGCTAGCAGTACCGGAAACTTGGTGGTAAAAGGTAATGGCAAAACTTTAAATGCATTACTGTACTAATGCACAGTATTTAATTATATCAAGTACTGTAATTTTCTGCATGGGGGAACTCTTGGTATGAAAACTCCCTCCAGTGGTACAGACCACAACCAGTCTATAATATATAGCCTAAGTGAGTTGCTTGTGACTAAGACAGATTAAGTGACCTGCCTTTGGTCACACAACTAGTTAAGTGTCAGAGACGTGATGGGCTTATCTGAGATGCAGTTAAGAGACATTTCTTTTAAGGTGAAGAAATTCTGTAATTTCTATTGCAGCCTATGGATGCCACCATGGTGATAAATTAACCCATCACAGAAAACATGGCATGATTAATAATTCTTAGAGCAGTGCTGATTCCAAGTGTGATCGAGATGTTATCTTACTCTGCAATCATCCAGTAGAATTTTAAGCCATACAGTATAACTCATAGTATTGTAACTAATGTTATCTTCCATCCTTTAATTAAATGTCTTACTATTCTCTATGGAACTGAAGTTTGTGTCTAGGAATAGACTCTACTAACAAATTAAAAACATAAAATTTGAATGCTATTATCAATTCACTTGTTTTAAGCTGTGGAATTTATATTTTTAAAAAATAACTACTCTGATTATTCTAAGTTAAAGATACAGATTATTATGCTAATAAAATTTTCAATCCCCCCTGTGCTCTGCTTTAGTTAGTCAGTGGGCCCTGCCAATTTTACCCTATAGTTTATGGAAAGGTTTATGAAAATGTTCTCCCCACTCATATTCCTTACAGCTTGGTATAAGTCTTTCACATTTATATGGCACTCTAAGGTTTAAAGTGTACTTTCCTCACCAGCAACTAGTCAGTCAATCAACAAATATTTATTAAGCACTTACTGTGTGTCAAGCACTGTGCGAAGATCAGAGGATACAAAAAAGGGAAAAAACACCTCTGTTCCTCCCTCTAAAGAGGGAGCCAACACATGAATCACTGGATACATCTGAGATATATACAGAATAAATAATTGGAAGGGAACCTGAAAGGGGGAAGCATCAGTAGCCGGTTGGTGAGTTGTGACAATATTATTATTGTCATAGTAGTTTGTGTCATCACAAATGAGATCATCTTGATTATTTTCCTGATAACCAAGTCACAAAATTGTGTTTTCTTTAGAGAATCAAAGGCCAGATGCTTCAGAAGTCTAGAAGATTCTTAGCAACAATACTCAGCAACCACCATGAGCACAAAACACAGGTCAACTTACTTGCAGACAGGCAAAGAAGAGCAGAAAGAAATATGGTTTAATTTTGGAGTCAAGTTCAGATTCTAGCTCTACTACTTAAAATCTGTGTGACTTTGGACAACTCTCTTAATCTCGGGGGGGATTCAGTTTCCAGATCTGTATATTGAGGAGATGAGATCATCTCAGTCACAACTCAAATAGAAATGGATATTTCTTAGATATGGCCTTAGAAAATGACAAATTAGCATTTTCTATGTTGTATTTTTATTTTTTAATTTTTTTTAATTTTTTTTTTTATTAAGCAATCAGGGTTAAGTAACTTGCTCAAGGTTACATGGCCAGTCATTTCTGGGTGTGGTGCTGAGTGTCCTAGAGCCCGGGATTTGATCTCCAGGTCGTCCCAACACTGGAGCCAGTACTCTTACTCGCTGAGCCACCTGGCCGCCCCTAAGCAATTGGGGTTAAGTAACTTGCTCAAGGTTACACGGCCAGGTGTTTCTGGGTGGGTGCTAAGTGTCTGAGCCCGGGATTCTATCTCCAGGTCGTTCTGACACTGGAGCCGGTGCTCTTACTGGCTGTGCTACCTGGGCCGCCCCTGTATTTTTATTTATTTTGTTAAACAATTCCCATTTATATTTTAATCTGATTCCCACTGATGATCTTATAGGGAGATGAGTCTTTGTTTGGGACATTGTCTCTTTCTATAAAAGGTATGTGGCATCTGAGTCTCTAATCTGTGACTGTAAGTACTGGTGAAGAATACACTTTTAATCCCACAAGCTCATAAAATGTCTTCATCTTTAGTGAGGAAAGGATGCTGAGAAAACCTGTGAATCTTAGGTCTTTGGGCCTCATTTTTAACAATGAGCACAGGGACAAAAGAGCCACAAAGAAGAGGTGAGCATTTGGAGTTGTAACTAGCAGAAGCAAACATTGGTGCTAGTTTCACACTGCTTTCAGGACTGGTATCACCTGGTCAGAAGTGAGATAGATGTATGAGAATAGGGCAGGGGACAGCTGGTAGAAGTTTACAGTGGCCTGCTTGGATGCGGTGATGCAGGGTTTTCCCCCAACCCCCAATTTCCCTGGTGGTAGGTAATGTATTGGTTCTGAGCTATTAGACTTCTCAGGTGTGATCTGTCTTTGTTTTCTTTAGATCTAGTCTCATGTAGTCCAGTGTTGGATCCTGTATTATTTGGCAGCCAGGACACAGAATACATCTAAGAGGGGATCTGAGAAAGAATGATGTGTACTAAAGCCTTGCCCTCAGAATTACATTATATCTGTTTCTTTAGGACAAAACTCAAACACATTCCTAGAAAAGATCACCCAGTCATAAGCATCTTTGAAACAGTGACACGCAGAGACTCTAGGAGCAAAGTGTACGTCTGATTGATTGACTGTTCATGTCTGCAAGCAGAATGAGAAAAGTAGAATACAGGAAGGCATAGGTAAAGAAAAGAATTGGAGCAAGTCTGTTGCATCTGTATTGTTGCCCAGGACAGTTAGAGGACCGAAGAGCAGTGATCTGAATATAAAGAACTGGCATATATCAAGAAACTGACCAATTCATTTCCTACTGGTAGAAGGATTGTATATGTAAATTGCACATCAATCTCACATACCCATGTGCTGAAGCAAGTGCTGGCTTCATCCACTGGTACTGTGCACATTTATATGTTTGTGAGATTAGACCTTTAAAGTAAATATTTCTGTGAAAAAGCTGATCCACCTATCCTAGCGGAAGGAAACTGAGGCAGGAGATTAAGTGACTTGTCTGACCCATAGTAACTTATGTCAAAAGGGAGAGCATAACAAGGACCTACTTTAATTTCCTTCAAGACATAAGCAGGACCACTAAACAAAGCAGTCCCAGGCATTGGATGAACTGACATCAAATGCTTTAATATGCCCCACAGCCGCCATTGTAACCACAGCTCTACTCAGTTTTACAGAGCAGAAGTGGTTTTCAATTACTTGCTGGTAATATTTGAAGGTGGAATTATAATGCCTATCATCTGCCATGTTTGTCACTTGAACAAGTGCTCTGTTGGGGTATCAATAAACAGTCCCGGAATGAGCAGGCCTTCACATGACAGCTTATTGCTGCAAAAACCACTCTGTGCAAAAAGCCCCATCCCAGAAGACATAATGGCATCACAACTGCAGGCTTTCTCAGGGAACAAAATGCTAATAACCTTGAAAGGAATTGGAACATTTTCAACCTGGTTAGGTCACTTCAGTAATAAAGAGGAGGGAGAACGTCTAGCAAATAATTTCAGTGAAAGGTACATTCAACAGAATAATTGTTTCTAGTTACCAAGTTACTAAGCTGCTAATGGGCGAGGAATGATGCCCAATGTCGGGAAATCTGTAAATTATTGTTTTCAGTATAAGGAAATTTTGTAAAACATGGTAAGAGCATTGCGATTTAAATGACATTGGCTTTAAAATTGATCAAACATCCTGTTTAACAGAGAGGGCTTTGCCACCCAATAATGGGTAAAAGTTGTGGCAGAATTTCTAAAATCCTAAATATGTAAATTACACATGCAGATCAATTAAATCTTACAAAATGCAGGAAATGTTATACTCCAGGGAGCAATCATTTCTCTTTGGAAACCCTAGAAAGGACCCTGAGGTAATTTTTCTTATGGCATGGCCTCCAGACACTATCACAGCCCTGAGCCCTGCAACAGCCTCCTTTACAGACATCCTTTAACACATAATCCTGAATCATGATATGCTTGGTAAAGGCTTACAAATGCATGTACGCAGATATATGTTACATATGTATATCTGTATATGAATTTATTCATAAATATTTATATACATAGGCCTTGTGTTTCTTTCCTCCTAAAATAAAGTCTTATTTAGTTTTGGTTTTAAGACTTTTTAGCAATGCCCAGTCACATATAACTTGATTTAAAAAATTAATACTCTCATGTTACCCCTAAACTAAGTATGTTTGCCCCAGAAAAATAAGAGTATGGCTAGCACTAGTGATGTAGGAGAAAGCAGAATAAATAATAGTGAAGGCAGTATAGTGTGAACTAGGAAGGCCTGGGTTCAAATCCTATCTCTGACTCTTAATAGCTATATGATCATAGATCATTCTCTAAACCTTAGTTTCTCCAGATGTAAAAAAAGGAATAATAATTTCTGTAATATCTATTTTGCCCATTGAGAGTCTCAAATGAGAAAATATGAATAAAATATTTATGCAGACTTTAAAATATTATATAAATGTCAGATTATGATGGGGGGGCGATGCAGACCTGTGAATTCGTCAGTATGTCCTAGTGTGGAAATTCCTTTCAGTGATACAGACAGCAATTCATCTGTCCCTTATATGCTTAGAAAGTTGCCTGGGGCACTGGGGCAATAACTATTATTACTTCAGTGTTCAAAACTTACCCTTGTTGATGACAAAAGTCACTTTAGAAGCTTAGGATAGAAGGGTGAGGGCAGGAAGGGAGATAAGAAATGTTTGAGTGTGGGCCTGTGTAGAAAGGCCCAATGATAAGTCTAAATTTAGATCTCAGAATGTATGATTCATTTGGGACCTGACTCAGGGTGCTAAATTAAAGTCCCATTTTCAATTTCTTATTTTGTTATTCCAAAGAAGAAAAAAAGAAATGTGTTTTTACCCAATCAGTATGTTCACACAAGTTAGTAATTCCATTACTCTGGGTAAGGTCAGAAGACATTTGAGATGACATTTATCTCTCGATGTACAGTTATAACTCCCATTAGCATTAATGGGAATTACATGTGAGTACTGAGTGGTGAGCATGCCTCTAAGTCAGGGATGAGGACATTAACAGTAAACGAAAAAACACAATCTCACAAACTAGCCCATAAAAAGTAGAAAAGCACCAAAAACCATTCTGAACTTGAAATGAACTGGGCAGATGACTGCATCCCGCATTGAAGAGCTTGAGCTTCTGTGCCTTTAATACAAAGGTAATCATTTAGGGCTGAAATATGGCCGAATGCTACATTTTAATTCAATTTTGTGGGCTACAAAAGGACTAATTTATCAGTTGAGGTGTTCTCTGACCTTAAGATATGCTTGTATTCATTTTGATCTCATCATATGTCATTGATTAAAAAAACTGTGAAGGTCAGACATCAGAAGACACTTCTAACCTTTTTCATTGCTTCATTAACAGCACTTTTAAAATCTCAGTCTTTTTTATTCGTGTTTTCAGGGAGAGAATGCAGACAGTGTCAGGCACAATGTCAGTAAGGAGGGGAAAAGGAGGGGCTAAAATCCATTACACCAGATTCAAGGGGTTTAAAATAAATCTCTGGCAAGCAACCAGAAGATGAATAAATATTCAAATTATGCATGAGCAGGCTTCCAAAAATACAGAATTTTGACAGGTGCCCATGGGGCTCTTTATTATCATACCATCATCCGAATTTCTGAAATCTGCTGGATTTTTTCACCCCCACAAGCCAATTATAATATATTTTAGGATTGGTTTTCTGGTTAATTTTAATTGAGGATGATTCTCAAGTTAAAGACCTAAATTCAAACTTGGAGCATAACATATGACCTTTAAACAAAGAAGTGTTCCATCTACAGAGAGAAGGATCTGGTAGACATTATTAAGAATGATGTAGAGTACAGGCTGCATTTACATGTACGATATAAATATTAATTCCTTTTTTTCTTCTTCTCTTTTTCATTATGCCAAGGGCTAAATGTGCCAGATCTTGCATGACACCAAAAGTCTTTGCAGGCCAGATTTCATGTGGCAGGTGGCTTCAGTAGTAGACTTAGAGAATGGCACCTTGCAGTATCTGCACATGACATGGTTCAGAAACCGTTCATTCATGAAGTGCCAACTGTATGCAAAGCGTTATACTGGAACATAATAATAATATATGTACTGATATAAAAAGTAAGTGCTGTCATATAACAAAGATAGAAACTATTCTGGTCGTTTCATGTCCTACTTAGGTGAATAATACATGAGTTCATAGGTTCAGAGCTGGAAGTGATCTCCAAGATCACTTAGTCCAATCCCCTTATTTTATAGATGAAGAAATGGAGGCTAGAGAAGTTAAGTGAGTTGGCCAAGGCATATAGGTAGGATAGAGTTAAAACAGTGGGCAGGTAGGTGGTGCCAGAGCGCACAGAGTACCAGTTCTGGAGTCAGGAAGATTCAACTTGAGTTCAAATCTGGCCTCTCTCTAGCTGTTTACCTCTGAGCAAGACACTTAACCCAGTTTAGAAGAAAATGGCAAAGCACTGTAGTATCTTTGCCAAGAAAACTCCAAATGGGGTCATGAAGAGCCAAACACAACTGAAAATGATTCAATAAAAGCAAGCTTTTACAATTCCGTAGTTAATGATCATAGAAAGGAAAGAATCAAACTCAAGTTAATTCAACAAGCATTTATTAAACCATGACTATATGCTACATACCAGGATAAACACCAGAGATTCAGAGGCCAGGCCCTGGCCCTAAGAAGCTTGCTTTTATTGGGAGAAAATCAACATATGCACATACAAGCAAATAAAAAAAACATATAAAATTATTTCAGTGGGGAGAATGCTAGCAAAAGGGGTGACTAGCAGAACACTAGCAGGAAGGGCCTCGTGTGGCAAGTAGACCTTGAGCTGAGATGTAAAAAAAGCTAGGAATTCTGAGAGGCAGAGATGAAGACAGAGTACAATACTGTACCAGAGAGATGTCATGGAGATGGAGGATGAAATGCTGTGTATGAGGAAGACCAAAAGGCCAACTTGACTGGAAACAAGTAGAGTCTGTGCAAAGGGGAGTGATGTGTCATAAGTCCAGAAAGGTAGGTTGGAAAGGGCCTTAAATGCCCAATAAAGGAATTTGTATTGGATCCTAGAAACAATAGGAAGGTATCGGCATGTGGAGGCTCAGTCCTCAGCAATCTCTTTTCTCTGTCTGCTTCCTCCCTTCCTAACATCACCTGCTTCTAAGGTTTCAACTATCATCTCCATGAAAGGACTCCTAAATTTCTATTTCCAATCCTGAGACCTAGACATACAGCCCCACCTCCCTACTGGACATTTCCAGTTGGGCAAAACCCTACTCCCCTTTAACTCATTTACTCCTCCTTATTCCTGTTCATGGCCCTAGCATTCTCCCAATTAAACTCTATTATGGTGTTCTCACCGAACACTGGCCCCCTTCCTATGCCCATGCCAAAACAGATTACTCACCATTTCTTGAAATATCTTGTGTTTTGCAGTGTCCGTGCCTTTGTCCACACCATTCCCTTGGTCTAAAATGCTGTCCCCCAATGTCCATCAGTTGATATCCTACCCATCTTTCGACACTCCATTCAAAGGCTGTCATAATGTGTTTTCCCACCAGCCTTGCCCCTAACCAGAAGTGATTGTTCCCTTCTCCAAACTCCATAGTACTTTCTTTATACTTTGCCTATGTTCTTTTCTCTTTCTATTTTGTATTTATTTGCATAAACGCAGAGGTGATCTGGTAGCTAACTATTTAACAACTGATTCTCTGAAAATAAAAATGCATTACATGACATACTTTTATGTTTAATCTGCATTAACATTTTCCCCATAACTTTCTCACATTTGAACAAACACTAAAGTGATAAATTAACCCCTGGCTTATATTATTTTCTGATTATAAATGCTCATACTAGAAATTGAACAATGGTACTCAGTACAAGCTGACTCTAGCACACCTTTCAAACTTTCTCTTTCTTACTAGACTGAAAGCTCCTTGACAGCAGGAACAATAACTGATTCTTCTCTTTAGCCCCCTCAGCACCTAAAACAATGATAATTTACAATGTGTGATAATAAATGTTGGATGGATGAATTAATAAACACACTTTTATAACTTTTCCACTTTAAAAATGCCTATGATATTAATTTTATCCTGATAAATATGCTGGAAAGAACGACATAATGTGATTTATCCTTGGACTCTACATTACAAAAGATGTTCCTTGTTCCTATATCCCAAGAGGAAAAAGCCTTAGAATGACCCCCAAATCAAAAAGAAAAAACGTACATAAGAATGATCAGGTATGACCCCAAAACTCATCTTGGTGATGTGTGATGCTGAAGTCTACCACCATGCGAGGGTTTATCTAGACAGAATAAAGTAAAGGACATTTTTTAATGGCAGAGAGGGATAATCCATCACAATATTCACTCCAGGCATTATACAAACATCTTCAGTTCTAATTTGAGGATAAGGGGTAAGGATATCACTCACATCCATAACAGACTAGACATAGTCACATAGATTTTCCTCAATTGGACTGTCTTTCAAAAGTTTTAACTAGCCTGCATCTTGTATGCAAAAATATTCAACACTGTCTCCTGATTTGACTGGGGATCAATCAGAAAACTGTAACCAACAGTGACGTTTGGCTGCTAACCCACAACAAAAGCTTTTAACATTGGGTCATTACAACGGAATACATTTCAACCTAATTAGACTTCTTCCACTGGAACCAATTATTTCTAGGCTATAATTAAAGGCCTTTCTAATAGGATTAACTTGAATTTTGACCCAAGGCGTCTATGGTAGGGAAGAAAAGTTTGTTGATAGAAGCGCTAAGTGTTAATTATGAGTGCTCCCTTGGTAATGCTGTTACAACTCTAACATTTCAATATGAGGTCATGTTAGATCTTATAAGGTTGACCAAGCTGGCCTTGGTGAAGGTTACAAGTACAGACTCAAAGCAAAGTCAGATAATGCTGCTTCTCCCTCTTCCTATACTCAAACGGCAACAAAAAATACTCAGGGTCTCTTTCCCAGTTGGACATGTACCCCAGGCCCTGAAGAGTCAGCACATCAGTACTCCTTTGCATTCTGTTATTGACCTGAGAGAAGGATGGGTATGATTTAGATTCTCTGGCCAATTAACATTGGAATAGAGATCATAAAGGCAACAAATGGTTCACCTTAGCTTCTCTCTGTTTCAGGCTAGAAGAGGCAGGCCTAATGCCCACACTCTCTTAGTTTATGTTTAATTTTGGGATGAAATGAGGTACTTGGAAGTCATAGAATATTTAACAAAAAGGAGATTTACTTTGCTTATAACATAACAATGATATAAAACAAGGATACAGCACTTGTCTTTAGCTTTGGTAAGCCCTTCCCTCCTTATGAAAATGTGTCTGGTCAGTTTGTCATCAGGCAGGGTATGGTTGTCCCCATGGTCTCAGGCACACACAAATGTAAGATGCCCAGACTCCCTGTGATTATAACCTTTTAATGTCTTTAGGTGATGACAAGCTATGACAGAGAATCTAAGACCAATGAAGTCCCATGCCAGCTTTGTCTCCTTTTAGGGAAAGCCAGTCCTTGTCACAGGAAAGAAAGAAGAGGGGCCTGGGCCTACTCCTTATTGGGAGTAGGGAGTGCGGTGGAGTTGTGTCAGGGAAATAGGAACCAGTCACATTCCAGGACAACTTTGGCTCCTTTTGGAGAAAACTAATAAATGTTCATGGCAGAAGGATGGGCCTAGTCCATGTTATGAGTTATCTAATACAAACCATCACACAGGTCTCTGAATTGTTTGTGTGACTGAAATTAAAGACAATGATTGGTCATAGGTTTGAATGCTCCTCTCCCTTTAAATCTGTTGATGATCTAGGAAGTTTCTTTAAGTATCATCTGATTTTATGCCAAGGGCTCTTAACCAGGAGTCTGTGAACTTTATTGATTGATATATACATACATATATACATACATGTGTGTATGCATGTATGTGTATATATAAATACTTGTGTGTGTCTATGCACATGTATGTATATACAAGTATATGTATATATGTGTGTGTGTTTCAATATAATTGGTTTCTTTTGTAATCCCTTGTATTTTATTTTATACATTAAAAAAAAACAGCATTATTCTGAGGAGTCCATAGGCTTAACCAGAAGTTGTCAACAAGGCCTATGATCTATGCTAGTGGTAGCTTCCATAAGGACACTGTTTTGTTATGTAGCAATCAAAGCTTTGCTGTCTTATTCTCTGATTCTAATACAAAATGCCAGACATTGAGGGAAAGAAAGGAGAAATCCAATGTTTTCCTATCCTCAGATGTTTGTCACTGGTAATCATGTAGATCAGATATTTGCCCCCTTGATCCAGGTATCTTTTTGTTTTTATTTTCAGTTTTTTCATGCAGATATTCTGGAGTCCTGTAGATATAGCCAGATTCATTTTAAGGGCTAAGTCTTTTTTAGAACCTCAGAGTTGGCACGGAATTGTAGAAGTCACCAAATTTACTCCTACTCGAACAAAACTTCCCAAGATGGCATGCCATGAGAGAGCAAACAACCTTTGTACCAAGGCCTCAAATGAGAGAAAACTCACTCCTTCCTGGTACAGCCCATTCCATTATGGAGAGTTAGAAAGTTTCATGGTTTGGTTGTCTCTTTATATAAAGCGTAAATCTAAAACTTGTAGGTTGGTGGTAGGGAGAAATGTGTCCACTTAACCTGTTCAAAACTTATACAACACCCTTTTCTATTAAAAACAAAGGTGGGTAAGGGTGAAGGAAGGAGAATGAAATTGGTTTCATTTCCCAATAAATATTTACTGATCAGAATAAACAAAAAATAATGTAAACATGACCTGACCCTTTGGTTTCATTAAGGCTGTGATACAAATTAATTTCTTCTCCACTAATTCAAAAGGCCTTGTGTAGTTCTGACACAATTTAATTGAACTTATTACCACGAGCTGATAATAAGAAGTATATTGAAGATATCCATCTGGCCTGCATCGAAAACCTCACATGTTTCATTCTTCATGGCTGTCAGAGGCTTTACTAATTGCCTCATTTCAGCTGTTTTACAATCAGTATGATTTAGCTATTAATGTGATAAAAGTCTTAGTAGAGAGGAACTAGATATTAAAAAGCATAGATCTCTGACCTACCTACGGTGCTGCCTTTAAACATCTCCCCAGCATTATTAAAGTTATATATTTTTGAAAAACATAAATAAAAATCCATCTATCCCTCTTGAACGTCTCTTTGGGTTACATCTGTCATCTGGTTGAGGAACATTTCCCAACTGTAGTGTGGAAATGCTTTATGTCTCCTCCTTAGTTCATAAAATGTTAACTCCAAAGCCAGACTTGTTTGTTTATTTTTTTTTCCTTGGTCACATTTTCAGAAGCTGAAAAGGATTTAAAATAGATAATTGCACAAATAAATAAGGAAGGACGTCAAGCCAAGAGATCTTATCCTTTGTTTCAAATATTTGGGGTTTATTATATAAAATTGGCTTGAGAATTTATGCTTTTCCAGAGAGACTAGTTATTATGTTTACATGCTCTCTTGGAAGAAAAAAAAGGGGGAATTTTATTTTTTTTATCTTTTATCATCTATCTCCTTGCTTTTTAGAGGTAGACCCACAGGGGACAACAAACACTGTTACTCAAACTCTGAAGGGAATATCTTGGCCATTACGAACCCTGATACTGGAGGGACATGTGTCAGAATAATTCATGAGTAACTTATCCCTCTCTTTCAAGGAGTTTACTTTCCATGCTTGAGACAGGAGAGGTGTAGGCCTCCCAGGAGAAGAAGCACACCAACCCATGATTGAATTTACTTGGCCGTCATGGGCGATCAAATCACAAAATACTGTTCAAAAGAAAGTGGTTAGGTTAAACAGAGAATCTGACCAAGATGAAAGCAAGTTCATTAATGTTTCCATCATCTGGCTCTGATTTAATCTAAAAGGTTAAAATTGTTTTCCATTTTCTATATCCATTTGAAGAACAGAGAGGTGGTGCTTAGTTATGGGAATAGAACATTTAGAAAAACAGTGCTTTTTTTCTACAGTCTCATGGCAATTCTATAATCAGTGTGTACAAAAGTACAAGACATCTTATTAAGAGGAGATAAGAAGCATCTGCTTTCAAGATTTCCATAAACTAGAAAGCAGGTCATTTCTTATCTTATTAACTTTCCACACTCTCCCCTAAACATCCAAGTTTGCTTTCTGTTCAGAATTAGAATTCTTTATGAAGATGAGGAAAGGCTCAGATTCTGACCAGAAAAGTAGGATGGATGGGGGGGGGGGGCAGCAGGAATAAGGGTAAATACTTTGGACTTCCATATATGCCATCATGGTTCTCACTCTCTCATAGTCTTTGTGTCTTTCTCCTTTATTTCTTCTACGTTGGGTTGAAAACCTGACCATCATTTTTCTGCTAAAATGTTTGAACACACTTATTTCATCTTATATTTTTTTCTTCTTTTTTGAGCCCCACAAGTCACATTTTTCCTAATTTCTATCTTTTGCCACCATGGCCATTCTCCCTAAGATTTTTTTTTCCATAGTGTGTATGGTGGATAGAATTCTGGACCTGAAGTCAGGAAGACCTGCCTCAGATGCTTATTAACTATATGACTGAGCAAGTCACTTAATCTGTCTGCCTCAGTTTTCTCATGAATAAATTGGGGGTAATAATAGCACCTACTTGGGGGCGGCTAGGTGGCCCAGTGAATAGAGCACTGGCCCTTGAGTCAGGAGGACCTGAGTTCAAATACGGCCTCAGACATTTAACACTAAACTAGCCGTGTGACCTTGAGCAAGTCACTTAACCCCAATTGCCCTGCCTTCCCCCTCCAAAAAGCAAAAAAATAAAAAATAAATAGTAATAATAGCACCTACTTTCCAGGGATGTTATGATGATAAAATGAGATGATATATGTAAAGCCCTTTAGAACCTTAGAATGCTATAGAAATGTGAGCTGTCTATTGTTGAAACACAAGACCGATTTGGATCAGAGCCCACCAATGGAGGAAAATAGTGTGATAATGTCTAGTAGAAAACAGTACTTTAGGCCATAGAGTATAGAACAAAAATGGAAGGATTATTTTTAAATACCAAGCTCTTAAGCGGGTACCCCATTAAAGAAGTTTAGATGTTCTCTATTTCATTGCCTTGGAAATAAAAGAGGGTGGAGGTAGAGAGGGGGTGCTGGGATCAACTCAAACTAACTCACAAGAACTGATTGTAAAATTTTCTGGGTGAGAATTTACAATTGTAAATTGCTACAAATCAGGTTTTGATTTATTATTTTGTTACTTGCCTAGACTTAAGAAAGTGATGGAGAAAATCTTAATAATGCAAATTAAATTTAAAATGTGATCTTTATATTTTTTTTGGGGGGGGAAGAGCCAATTGTTAAATATTCACCAATACTCTGCTATATAAACTATACAACAATATGATTTTTATGGAGCCATAGATCTAGAGTTGAAGGGACTTCAAAGGCCATCTAATTACAACCCCTTAGTTTATTTTTTTGTCCTGTATGATTTTAATTAGTTTTTTTTTCCATTAACAAGCATTTATCTTCTCTCCCTCACATACATTTCATCACTGAAAGAAAGAAAAACTTTGCAAAAGAAACATGTCTGATAGAGCAAAACAAATTCCTACTTTGACCATGCCAAAAAAAAATGTGCATCTCATTCTGCATATTTAGTCCATTGCCTGTCTCTCAAGAGCTAGACAGTATTCCTCATCATTGGTCCTATGGAATTATCGTTCAGTCCCCTCTTTTTACAGATGAGGAAACTGTGTCCCATGAAAGCTATGTGACTTGTAAGTGTCAGAGGTGGGAAGGGTATCCCACAGTAAAAGTTGAAATTCAATAGAAAAGATCAATGTTTAGCCATTTTCAAATGGCCAGACTAATTTATCAGTCAATCAACAGGTTTTTATTTAGCACTCTGAGGATCCAAAGACAAAAATGTTAAAATGTATGAGAAATGAGAAATGTATGAGAGGGAGAGAGTTAAGACTTTCTTTTAAGTTTTACATTTGAATTCACATTGATCCTTCCTTTTCTCTGCCACATCTATCCCAGGAGATTATCAGTAAAATAGAGGCTTAATTATGTGAGCAAATGCTGATCCTCTTGTTAAACAGAACAAGAAACCATTAAGTCCTTAGCTTGTATTTAAAGAAATTATTTTAGGAATCTTCCAATGCCTTATTGTGACAAAGAGGTGATCTTTGAAGGCTACCCCCAAAATGCACAAATTCCAGCAGAATTTACCAAGTTCTAAGGTGTTGAGAATGGACAGATGACATTTGCCCACCTAAGTTCATAAAGGTTGACTGTGAGATGATAAATCGTTTTTAGTTGTAGGGGCTCATGAAATTGTGTACCTAACAGAAGCAGGGTTGTAATCTGCCCATGTGGAGAGAGTATCCACACCAAGGAAAGCACAAAGATGCTTAAAGGTGGTTATGTGAGAAAGAAGAATTAGACAGGAGGGAGATGTTCAGGGCTCCCTCTTTAGTTCTGCATTTGATTCAGCATTGATCCTGGAATTTCTCTGACATGTCTGTGCCAGGAGGTTATCAATGGAATAGAGATTTAGTTATGTGAGTGGATGTTGGTCTTCTTGGGATCAGCCAGTGGTTAATTGGGACAAGAAAATATAAGTCATTATCTTGGAGGAATCTCAAGCAAATTGAGGCAGCCTGTCACCTCTCCCTGGAAAACAAATTAGCTTTGTCTTTAGGGGGACTGTTCTTTCTTCAACTGTTGTTATTTGAGGATTTCTGGCTCCTGCCATAGAAGGGTAAAAAGTAAATTAATGGGAATAAAGGTGTAATCTTGAGACACATCTGATTCTGTTTTTCCCTCTTGTAAAAATGTTTTGAATTTGATCAGGTGATATTAAAGGAATTACATCTGTTCTGTGGTATTCTGTCTAAAAATCTTTTGTTGAGCAAAGTGCAAATGATCATTCCTAGAACAGGAGCTCTTTTTTTCATATCATGGACACCTTGGTAGCCTAGTGAAGTCAATGAACCTCTTTTCAGAATAATATTTTAAATGCATAAATTTAAATACATAGGATATATAAATCAAATACATTAAATTACATAAGAAGTCAATTATATTAAAATACAGTTATCAAACTATCAAATATATTAAGTTCATGACTCCCAGGTTAAGAACCCTTGCTTTAGAGGAAGCCATTTGCAAGCTTAAATTTCTGGGAAATGTGGGATCCCTACCCCTTACAGGGAGGAGTTTGATAGGGATTAATGACATTTACAGGCCTAAAGAGAGAATACATGCTGAGAAGATTCAGGGACTTGATGAATTTCTTTGGTGAATGGACTCTACCAATTCTTTCTCACCAATATTGATGTGTTCTCTCTGGGCTTTTAGCCCAGTCTATGTATTCCTAGGAAAAAGTCTATCACCTCCCCAAGTCCAAGAAATTTAGATTATACATTTTTCATGTTCATGATTCTGGGAGGTAGAAAGGATTTGGCAGATGCAATTCGGTCTTGAGGTAGACCCATCCATGAACTAGAAGAAAACTTAAGATGCAGAATAAGAAGAATGCCAGGCTGTCAGGCACAGGCCTCACCCACTGCATATTTGGGAAATAGATTAATTAGTAAGTCATTTCCTAAATTGGGGAAGAATCAGCCAGAGCAGGAGTTTCAGGCAGTTAGCCAGATGTGATCTTTTATACCTCAGAGGTCCCAAGATTTTGATATCAATCAGCCTCCCATTTATAAGTAGTTCTGGCTACATGTTGGTATGATGGGTAGTTTTAAATGACCCCTGGTAGATATGATGGCAGGAACCACAACACACAGGATAAATGTGAGGAAGGATTGGTGCTGGTAAGTCTCATTTGTGTAAAAGGGCATGTTTTCAGTAGATGATAGGACTCCATTGTTGTAATAAAATCCAACTGTAGGTGGTAGAATGACACATCTGAGGGGTTACCTTTAAGAGATCTTTATCTATCACTCTTCGGTGGGCTTTCATAACTTTAAGAGATTTTTGTCTTTATTGCTATTTAGGTGGGCTTTCATAAAAGGTCTTATTTTTTTTCACTTCTTTTTTTTCTTTTATTTTTTTAAATGCTATATTTATTTTTAGTTTACAGCATTTATTTCCACAAGACTTTGAGTTACAAATTTTTCTCCCCATCTTTCCCCTACCCACCACCTCAGAGCACTGATCCCACATAACACCCCCTCCCTCAATCTGCACTATCCTATATCCTCCCCCATTCTCTCTCCAACTTTCCAGTAGGGCAAGATGGATCTCCATACCCCACTGCCTGTATATCTTATTTCCCAGTGCATGTAAAATAATAATAATAATAATACATTTTTAAAAAACATTTGGTTTTACAACTTTGAGTTCCAGATTCTTTCCCTTCTTCCCTTGTCACCCACCATTACTGGGAAGATAAGAAATTCAATACAGGTTGTACATGTGTAGTTACGTAAAACATTTCCATAGTAGATATATTGTGAAAGACTGACTATATTTCCCTCCATCCTATCCTACCCCTGACTTGTTCTATTTTCTACTTTGACCATGTCCTTTTTCAAAAGTGTGTACTTCTAACTACCCTCCCCCCCAATCTGCCCTCCCTTCTATCATCCCGCATCATATCCTCTTTCCCCCTACTTTCCTGTAGGGTAAGATACACAATTTAGTGTGTATTTTATTCCCTTCTTAAGCCGAATTCAATAAGAATAAGGTTGACCCATTCCCTTTTGCCTTCCTGTTCTTCCCCTCCATTGTATCAGTTTTCCCTTGCCTCTTTTATATGAGATAATTTACCCTATTCTGTCTCTCCCCATCTCCTCTCATTATATTCCTCTCACTTCTTAATTTTGTTTTTAAAATATCATCCCTTATTATTCAATTGATCCTGCGCCTTCTGTCTATGTATACATGTACACATATATACACACACTCACATATGTATTCATACACCCATATACCCTCCTATATAGACATATATATTTATGTATACATATATATATACACACATTTATATACCCTTCAACTATCCTCATACTGAGAAAAGTTTTATAAGTTACAATTATCATTTTTCCATGTAGGAATGTAAATACTTGAACTTTGATAAGTTCCTTATGATTTCTTTTCCCTTATGATTTCTCATGCTTCTCTTGCTTCTTGTATCTGAATGTCAAATTTTCTATTCAACTCTGGTTTTTTTTTTATCAAGAATGCTTGAAAGCCCTCTATTCCACTGAATGACCATATTTTCCCCTGGAACATGATACTCAGTTTTTCTGGGTAGGTGATTCTTGGTTTTAGTCCTACCTCCTTTGATCTCTGGAATATCATATTCCAAGTCCTTCGATCCCTCACTATAGAAGCTGCTAGATTTTGTGTTATCCTGATTGTGTTTCCACGATATTCAAATTGTTTCTTCTTGGCTGCTTGTAATATTTCCTCCTTGATCTGGGAACTCAGGAACCTGGCTATAATATTCCTAGGAGTTTTCTTTTGGGGATCTTTTTCAAGAGGTGATCAGTGAATTCTTTCAACCTCTATTTTGCCCTCTGGTTCTAAAATATCAGGGCAATTTTCCTGGAGAATTTCTTGAAGGATGATTTCTAGGTTCTCTTTTTTATCATGTCTTTCAGGTAGTCCAATAATTTTTAAATTATCTCCCCTGGATTTATTTTCCAGGTCAGTGGTTTATCCAATGAGATATTTCACATTATCTTCTATTTTTTCATTTGTTTGGATCTGTTTAATAGTATCATGATTTCTCATAAAGTCATTAGTTTCCATTTGTTCCAATCTAATTCTGAAGGAATTTTTCTCTTCAGTGAGCTTTTGCAATTCTTTTTCCATCTGGAAAATTTGGCTTTTTAAGGCATTCTTCTCCTTATTGCCTTTTTGAGCCTCTTTTGACATTCCAGTTAGTTTGTTTATTTAATCATTCATTCATTCATTTATTTATTTATTGCCTTTTGGAGGGCAATTGGAGTTAAGTAACTTGCCCAAGGTTACATGGCTAGTTTTTTTGTGTGGGTGTTAAGTGTCTGAGGCTGGAACCGAACTCAGGACCTCCTGACTCCAGGGCCAGCACTTTACTCACTGCGCCACCTAGCCGCCCTCAGTTAGTTTATTTTTTAAGGTTTTCTTCAGTCAGGTTGTTGACTCTTTTTTCATGATTTTCTTTCATCATTCTCATTTCTCTTCCCAATTTTTCCTCCACTTTTCTCACTTGGTTTTCAAAATCCTTATTGAGCTCCTCTATGGCCTGTAATCAGTTCATATTTTTCTTGGAAGCTTTTGGTGCGGGAGTTCTGACTTTGTTGTCTTCCTCCCATTTCATGCTTTGATCCTTTTTGTTCCCAAAAAAGGAGTCTAAGGTTTGACTGTTGTGCTTGCTTTGCTTCCTTTGCTTGCTCATGTTGCCACTCAATTACTTGACTTTTGAGCTTTTTGCCACTGCTTGCATAGAGGAATGCTTTGTCCCACATGCTGGGGTTTTCACAGCTGCTGGAGCTATTAGTTAGGTGCCCTCTCTGAAGCCTCCACAGGTTCTGGCACCTGTTCGTGTACCCCAGGACCTCCACCCAAGACAGCAATCCAGATCCAGGCAGGTTAAAGCAAGAGTGATTACCCCTCAAACTGGTTTCTTGGTTCCCCTACAATCTGCAGGCCAGGAACTCTGAAGCAACCACATGCAGGTGACTGCAGGGCCACAGCACCTCTGCAATTTCTTGCCTTCTCACCCTGGGGGGCAGAAGCTGGACCATGCTCCCTGTCCCCCTGTTCCCACAAAGTCCACACTGACCTTTTACTTTGCCTTTGGCATTTATGGGTTGATAACTCTGGAAAGTGCCACAGCTGCTAGTTATCCATTCTCCTGAAATTTTCTCCAGCCGCTCCTGGTCGAGGCCTCTCTGAGGCTAAAACCACAGGCTCATATAGGGCTGGGCTGGGCTCCGAGCATGCTGTGATGGACCCTTCCTGTTAGCCTTCCAAGTTACCTTCAGTGGGAGATTTGTTTCTCTCTGTCACTTTGTGTGTTCTGTAGCTCTAAAGTTTGTTTAGAGTCATGTTTTATAGGTATTTGAGGTGGTTATGGGGGGGTGCTCATGGAGTTTTTCTGCTTCTATGCTGGCTTCTTGGCTCTGCCCCAAAAAGTCTTATCTTTAATACATTTTGTGGATTAGTTAGAAAGTTTCTTCCAGTATCATTAGGGCAGCATTTTGTTGTTGTTGCAAAACTGAAAATTCTTCCTATCTAACAGGAGACTTGACATTAATTAGGCTTCTTCTTGGGATATACACTGTTATCATAGTAGCACTATCCAACCTGGCGGGGATCATGGGAGAGATTCATGCCTTCTTCCACCTCTTATGTTTTAACTTCAATCCTTTTTCTATTTGGAGACAGAAGCACTGGGTTAGAGTTTTCAGACATAGATGATTTAATCAGCTCCATTAATTCTACCCTAGTCTCTGCCCAAATATCTCATACTGGAAGCTTTGTCCTTCCCTGGGAGGATCCAAAACTTCTATTTGCCATTCCTGGCAGGATTCTGTATCAGTCTCGTTTGGCATCCCCTTGTGCCATTTCCTTCCTTCTTTCTAGGTTCAGATGCTTCTCTCATGGCTTGTCAGCTCCTATTTATATCTACTATTTTATTTACTCCCATAGCAATGGAACCTCTTGCCCAGCAGTGGCTATGGTTGGTCTCCACTTGTTTCAGACACTTCTGGCTGAGATTCTTCCATCTTTGACCTCCAGACCTTGGCGGCTGCCACTGCTACCACTAGGCCTCAGAAGTCTTTTCCATAAGAGGGTCCTCCATATAAAAATCATGTAACTGTTCTCCCCATAAGCCCTGCTCTCCTCCAAGGGCTTTTGTTGTGCTCCTCTATATGAGTGCCTCTGGTGAAGAAAATCTTTTCCTTCTTGCTTTGAGGGGAAACTAAGTTTAACAGTGGATAAGAGTGTTGGGCCTTGAGCCAGAAAGGCTTGAGTTCAAATTTAGTCTCAAACAGTTATTAGCTTTATGGCCATGGGCAAGTCCTTTAATGTCTCTCTGGAGAGTTTCCTCATAGTTTCCCTCAACTATAGATGGGGACAATAATAGCCCTTAGCTCCCAAAGTGGTTGTGAGATTTAATGAAATAGTGTTTGGAAAACACAGCACAGTGACTGGAACATAATAGCCAGTATAAAAACGCTAGCTATCAGGGGTGGCTAGGTGGTGCAGTGCATAGATCACTGGCCCTGGAGTCAGGAGGACCTGAGTTCAAGGCCAACCTCAGACACTTAACACTTAGTAGCTATATGACCTTGGGCAAGTCACTTAACCCCAATTGCCCTGCCCTCCCCCCTCTAAAAAAAAAAGCAAAAGAAAAATGCTAGCTATTACTACTACTGGATGGCTAGGTAGCACCATGCCTAGCATCAGTAAAACTTATCTACCTGAGTTAAAATCTGGCCTCAGTCACTACTAGCTGTGTGACCCTGGACAAGTCACTTCACTCTGTTTGCTTCAGTTTCTTCATCTGCAAAATGAACTGGACAAGGAAATGACAAACCACTCCAGTGGTCTCTGCTAAGAAAACCCCAAAGGGAGCCACAAAGAATCAGACACAACTAACAAATGACTGAACAGCAGCTACTACTACTACCACCACCACCACCACCACTCCTGTGTGCTTTCTGTAAGTGTTCAGTTCATTTCATAAAAGGTGCCATCCCTTCTTCAGGCTGGCATGCCTAGGAGAGTGGAGTTGACCCCAGATCGTCTTGGTGTAGGAAGTGGTCTTACGTCAGGCATTACCGGGTATACTCCCTGGGCCAGCACTGTGGGGAATCCCCAGGGATGAAAGTTCACAGGGTTGTTTGTGATGAAAACCCGAGTGATACTAGCTTGGGTGAAACCAATCTGAGGTCTCACTGTGTTGTTAGATACACTTTTATTATTATTATTATTATTATTATTATTATTTCTTTAAAGTCCTCATAAGCCATAAAAAGTAGTATGCCATAATGATAGTTCCATAACGATACATCTCTTTAGTATTTAAAGGTTTGAGAAAGACTTTGTTCATGCTAGCTCATTCTTTTTTTGTTGTTGTTTTTGGAAGGGCAGTCAGGGTTAAGTGACTTGCCCAAGGTCACATGGCTAGTTTTTCTGTTAAGCGTCTGAGGCTGGATTTAAACTCAGGTCATCCTGACTCCAGGGCCAGTGCTCTATTCACTGCATCACCTAGCCTCCCTAGCCCATTCTTTGATGAGGCATAGTAGATATACAACTGACCTGAAAACCTGGAAAATCTGCATTCAAGACCTACCATTGACACAAATGTGCTATGTGACCCTGGGCAAGCTACTGCACCTCCCTCTGCTACAGGCAATTCTCTAAGGCTTCAGAGAAGAGACCAACCTGCATTAGCAGAGGGAGTCTCCTCAACTGAGACTTTGCCGTATCATTGAAATCAGGGATAGTTTCTATCCCTTCTGTGTCCTCAGAGGTTCCTTGGAATGTAATGAGTTCTGCCATCTATTCCATCTGGTACAGTGAAGTGTTGTGAACCCAAGGCTCCCGGCACCTCCTGCTAGCATCCTACAGGGCAACAAACAGGATGCTGTCCTCAGAGTCAGGAAGATCTGAGTTCAAATCCAGCTTTGGACATCACCAGGGTTGTTGTGAGGAACAAGGAGATGCACAGTGCTTTGTAAACCTTAAAGTAATAATAATAATAATAATTGTTATTGGTGCTTAGGTATTTCAGTTGTGTACCACTCCTTGTGACCAAAGGTTTTCTTGGAAAAGACACTAGAGCAGTTTGCCATTTCGTTTTCCAGTTCATTTTTTTTTTTAAAGCAATCAGGGTTAAGTAACTTGCTCAAGATTACATGGCCAGTTATTTCTGGGTGTGGTGCTAAGTATCTGAGCCCAGATTTGATCCCCAGGTCATCCCGACACTGGAGCCAGTGCTCTTATTTGCTGAGCCACCTGGCCACCCCTAAGCAATTGGGGTTAAGTAACTTGCTCAAGGTTACACGGCCAGGTGTTTCTGGGTGTGGTGCTAAGTATCTGAGCCCTGATTTGATCCCCAGGTCATCCCAACACTGGAGCTGGTGCTCTTACTTGCTGTGCTACCTGGCCACCCCTTCCAGTTCATTTTTCCTGAGGGGAAAATTGGGTTAATTTACCTACCCAGTTTCACAGAGCTAGTAAGTGTCTGAGGTTGCATGTGAACTGAAGTCTTCCTGATTCCAAGTCCAGTGCTCAATCCCTTCCTAACGTAATAAAAATAGCTAACATTTTTGTAGTACTGTATGTGCCAGGAAGTGTGCTAAGCGCTTTACAATTTTTTATCTTTTTATCTTCAGAACAACCCTCAAAAGTGGGTGCTATTATTATCTCCATTTTACAGATGAGGAAATTGAGATAAACAGAGGTTAAGTAACTTTCCCAGGATTACACAGCTAGTAAGTGTGTCAGAGCAGATTTTAAGCCAAGTCTTCCTGTCTCCAGGCCCAACACTCTACCCACTGTGCCACCTTGTTGCTTTATAAATGCTTCTCCTTCTCCTCCTCCTTCTTCTCCTTCTTCTCCTCCTTGTCCTCTTTATTTTTCTCCTTCTCTTCCTTCTTCTCCTTCTTTCTTCCTCCTCCTCCTCCTCTTCCTCCTTTTTCTTCTTCACCATCATCATCACTCAGAGACTAGCCTGGGAGCCATATGCCCAGGGATATGAAAGGACTTGGTGATGGCAGTGAAAAAGCATTCTGAGAATGCAGTCAAGTGACATTACAGTATGAGAAGTCTGGGAGTAAGAGGCAGAGAGTTGGCAAAAGAATAAATGTGTAGTAATTTGAGCACAGAGCTTCAGAGACCCAGAGCAGGGTGAGTGAGAATAGAGACTGTGTTGAGAGTTAGCACTATGACCTGTTGCCAGTCCCCTCTTCCCTCATGTCCCTGTACAGTGCATGCCAATGAGGAGGGAAGTGTGATGAAAGGCTCTGGTATCAGATCCTCCTCTGCATGTATAGCTGCTTCCATCTGAATCATGGGCTGCTAAGCTCCCTCCACATTGTTTCAGAAGGAGACTGCCCTGGGGTTAGGGTGTGGCATGGAGTCCATTCTGGATGTAGTGACATCCACCTTCCAAGCAGATGAAGCCTTGGTTGGGTCAGAGTTCAAGCCATTAGCTTGTAAAGGCAATCAATGGAGAATATTGGGTTAATCGTCATGAAACTAATTCAATAGTCAAAGGTTATAGGGTCATTGATTTAGAACTGGAAGAGATCTTTACCGTCCTCCAGTCCAGTGATGTCAAACTCACATAGGCCACTAGACTGTACATAAGGATCACTGAAGGCTGAATATTAACTTCAAAAACCACATACTAATGTTTTATTGTATTTTTATTTTGTTAAATATTTCCCAATTATATTTTAATCTGGTTCAGGTCATACTCAAAAGTGTTGTGGACCACATGTAGCCCACCATCCATATGTTTGACATCTTTCCTCTGGTCTGACCCCCATTTTTTTCATAGATGAGGAAACTGCATCTAAGTGATTTGCCCAGGGTCACACAGGTATGTGACAGAGACAGGATTTGATCCTAAGCTTAGCAATAACAAAGGTGATATTCTTTCTATTATACCACAGTGCCTCTAAGATACCAAAGGATGCAGAACACAAAGTTAAAACAGAGAAATCACCAATGGAGAGGAAGCAGTGAGAATACTTAAGGCCCAGCTCAACTGGACTTACTTGTGTTCCTTACATCGGGCATTTCGGTCACTTTGTGCAGGCTATACCCTATGTCTGAACTGGACTCCCTCCTTCTGTCTGCTTTAAAGAATCTCTCTCTTCCTATAAGACACAGCTCAAAAGCCACCTTCTACATAAATCTTTTCCTTATTCTCCAACAACTATTTGGGTTATCCCTCTCTAAGTATCTTATGTTTAATGACCTTGTATTTATTTTGTATTAACTCTATATACATTTACACATGTACACGTAAAATGTAATCATGGATTGCCTCATTCTTTGTATGTGTGTCATAGGTGCCTAGCACTATACTCTCTACATAGTAGCTGTTTAAAAATGCTTGTGGCTTGATTGATTGCTTACTTAACAAATCTGAATTTCTGGTTCATGATCACTTTCTTCCTAGGTTAAAAAGCTTCTAGGTACCAAGCAGAGAATGCCCTTCCCTACCTAGCAATTTGCCTAGTCATCACCTCTGCCAGGGCAGGATAACACGAAACCCCCCACATTACATCCATTGGCGCCCTCCAGTTTCAGTTTTGTAGTTCGTTCTCATTCAGCCAGCTTTCCAAAAAAATGACCTCTCTGTTCAAATCCAGTCTAAGGGTTAGGTTTTTCCTACTGGCTAATGATTTCTATGTCAAGGAAGAGTCATCACCAAAATTTCCTGGCTCAGAGATTTGAGAGTGTAAATGAGACCATGTTATTTATCCTTGTGTTCCTTCCCACATCCTCTCATAACTCCTTTCCCATCATTCATTCAGCAAGCATTGAGTGAGCACACTTTATGTGCAGGCCCTGTGCTAGGTAGTAGGAATCCAAACACAATCTCTTGTCTCAAGGAGTTTACATTCTATTAGAGGGGAAAAATACACACACACACACACACACACACACACACACACACGTAAATGAAGCACAATTTAAGTATGAGTTAAACACAAGTTAAACACCAAAAATTGGAGGCATAGGAAAGGTTTCCCAGGGGAGTAGAAGCTAAATTGGACCTTGAAGGAAGCTAAGCATGTTAGGAGTCTGAGATGGAAAGGGAATCCATTCCAGGCAGGTGACACAGCTTATGCAAAGGCATGGAGGCTATTTTAGTGGGATTATAGAATACTTGAGAGAAGTTACATGAAGTAAGCTTGGGAAAGTAGACTGGAGCCAGGCTGTGATATTCTTTAAATGCCAACCTGAGAAACTTTACTTTTATCCTAGAGTCAGTGAGGAGCCACTGAAGATTCTTGAGCAGAAGAGCGACATGTTAAATCCATCCTACAGAAAGATTATTTTAGCAACTATTTATTGAATGAAATGATTCCAGATTTCCATTAGGTTGAACCCAAATGGAATTTTTATTCTTTTAGAATTTTCAGCTATCAGAGGAACTCTTTTCTAAATAACAAAAACATAGATATCTTTTTATAGGAAGCTTTGTGACTTTGTGCACACAAAAGGAACGTGTCCTTCTGTATCCCCTAGAGTGCCTTGTATATAGTACTGTGTACATGGCCGAGTCACTGTGGAAGAGACTTGAGAGACCATTCCCTCATACAGTCCTTTTATTTTGTGATTGCAGAAAATGAGATTTAGAAAGGAAAAGTGATTTGCTCAAGGTTAATGGAAAAACTAAGGCTATAACCCCAGTCTCCTGATTCCAGATCCAGTGTTCTTTCTACTACTCTGAGAGGCATCATAGTTTGATATCATCATCATCATCATCATTGTTTTTGTTGTATGGTCATGTCCAACTCTTCATAACCCCATTTGGGGTTTTCTTGGCAAAGATACTTGAGTGGTTTGCCATTTCCTTCTTTTACAGATGAGGAAACTGAGGCACACAGCATTAAGAAGTGACTTACCCAGGATCACACAGCTAGTAAGTGACTGAGGCCAGATTTGAACTGAGGAAGATGAGTCCTCGTGACTTCAGGTCTAGTGCTCTATTCCCTGTGCCACCTAGCTACCTGATGTTTAGAGTATAGAACTTCAAATCCTAAACTCAATTTCCTTGTTTTCTTAACTTCTCTGAGTCTCAGAAAGATAAGTATAATAAGTGCAGTGCCTCCCTCCCGGAGCTGTTGGGAAATTCCAATGGAACAATGTGTGTTAAGTACTTTTCACTCATACATACATACATATATATATACACACACACACATATACACATATATGTGTATGTATACATATATACATACACATATATGTGTATGTGTATATATATATATGTAGTATCTTATTATTATTATAACTGAATGGTGCAGCAGACAGAATGCTATACTTGAATGCAGGAGACTTAAGTTCAAATCCCACCTCCCACATTTACTAGTTGTATAACCTTGAGCTAGTCACTTGAATTCTCTTGGCAGTTTCCTCAACTGTAAAATGGGAATAATAATAGCACCTACCTCCCAGGGTTTTGGTGAGGCTTAAATGAGATCAGGTAAATGAAACATTTTGCAAAACTTAAAGCATTATATAATTCTTACAGAATGCTAGATGTTACTATTATTATTGTTGTTAAATATGCTATTTATTTATTATATATGCTATTTAAATATTATACTATATTGAATATTTTACTCTATTAAATATGCTATTTAAATATTATACTATATTGCCTCCCTAAGGTGATCAGTAAATGCTCATTGGGCAGCTAGGTGGCACGTTGGATATTTCATCAGACCTGGAATCAGAAAGACTCATTTTCCTGAGTTCAAATCTGGCCTCAGACACTTACTAGCTGTGTGACCCTGGGCAAGTCACTCAACCCCATTTCCTCCAAAAAAAAAAAAATAAGTGCTACTTCAGTCCTGGAACTTATAGGGAACCTCTTGGCCATTCTTGATGGGAATGACTGATAAGAAGGCTGAGTCTAGACACTTGACCTATGTCTGAATTCCCCAGGGGGATTGGGGATGGGGGTTGGAGGACTTACTTATTGCAGACCCATGAAGGATTCTCTAGGTCTGTGATGATATACAAACAGTAACTTTCACAGTCATTGTATTAGTATTTTTGTATTTTCTTTTGACTCTGGTAAAAAAAAAACCTTCAAAGAAAATAAAACTTAGCTGCAAAATAACAAGGCCTAAGCAGGAGGAAGGAGTGATCTGCTAAGGGCAAACAAGAACCCATGGCTCCTTCCCCTTCCCACCCCCACCTTCAGCGTGGCATAATAGCACTTAACAACATGTCTTACTACACATACTTCCATAAAAATGAAAAAAAAAATGCCCCAATGCATTTTTAGTAGCCATATTAAGGTGCTGGTGATTAGTCATTCTGTCTTTCTTAGAAAATGTAAATCTCCTTCATATCCACTTCTTATATTTATGTTGTTTACCATCATGAATGGGTTATAAACACCACAAATCAGAGCGCTCAGCAGGCTAAACTGTTCAAGGAGGCAGCTGGCCTTCCCACACTGCTCAAATGACAGCCGACACAGACTGCCCCGGATTGTGCCTTTGGAGCCATTGATGGGCTAGGTGATTGGGGACCAGGACAGATCCCTGAATGACTCACACTTGATCAAAGAGCAGAAATAATTTCTCATGTCTCTGATTAACCTTCTCAGTAAGATGCCCATCATTGCAGTAACACTGGTGGATTATTTTGTACTTGAAAAGATGGATAACAGTGCCTTTTAATCAATAGCCCACAAAAGGTATCACCTGGTGCTCCCCCTGGGCCGTCTGTAAGTCTGTAACGTCAGACACAGACGTGGTTGTCGTTTATTTAATTTAGAGCACATTGAAATTGAAGCAGCGTTTATTTTTTAAACTGTGCGCTGAGCAAATGGGGTACTTTAGTCAAATGCATGATTGGCTTTTTCAGGATGATCAGGAAAGTAGGGCTAGAAGCTGGCACTACAGAAAGTAGGAATTTCCATCAGTGATAGATTTGATCATCGTTCGTCAGAGTCCATTACATATGATTGGCTTGGCTCCTCTTGTGTTGGCAAGAACCGGGAACGACTGATTCAGTAATATTCTTTTCTAAGGTCCAAAATGGGAAGAAAAATGAAGTATTATCCTCTTTTTTTCTTTAAGAAACTGGCTTATGTTTTCAGTTGTTTGGGCTTTGTAGTGCCTTCCTCTACCTGGGATCTTTGAAGACAAGCCCTTTTGAAAAGCCTGTTTTCTGATTTAAATTAACCTTCATTCATTATTCAGTCTAGCAAACAATGTCTATGTCAGTGTGCCCAAACATTGGCTGCAGATTGTCTGCTCAGGCCTCAGATGGCAGTCAGGAGGTGTTAATTGTGGGGACAGATAAGCTTACATCAAGTTTAGACAGTTTTCAATCTGCGCTAAGCACTTTTTTTGATGTCAGTTTAGGAAATATGCAAATACCCAGCACCCAGCTGGAAGATGTACTCTGAGAAGAAGGAAGCTATTGGTGTGCAATGTGGACATTTGGGGAAGTGGCATAAAATCTAGTAGGCAGCAGACCTGACGTCACAAGTTCTGCCAAAGAGACCAAACGAATCACTGAGCAAATTGCTGAATAAATGGGAATTAGTCCAAGGAACCATGTTCATGCTGAAGAAACTGAATGGAGAAATGGTCATACCCCAAGGTTGATGATTTCTCAAGCACTTTAAGTGGTTACGGGAGCAATGGAATACTTTGTATTGGAATCTTTTCTGCCAAGACACACACACTGTGGCTGAATTGTATACCTGCTGGAGGAAATCATCACAGCACATAACATTATTCATTAGTCAGTTTGAATATCACAACGGGAAGTGGAGAAAGGATCAGAGGTTCATAGATAGAGCTGAGAGGGACCTTGGGGACCATAGAATCCAGTCTCCCCAGAAGCTATGACTGCCCAGATTCACACAGCTAATAAGTGTCTGGCATGGAGTTCATGGTCTATTTTTCCTTCCAAGTCCAATCCTCTACCTGACCCATTTCCTGGGTAACTTCAATATGGTGTTCCCTGTAGAGGCCAAGGGATGTAAACATCTGTTGCCCCTCCCTACTGTCTAATCCAAGTCATGTCAGCAAGCACTGACTGTGTACCAAACCCTATGCTAGACATTTATTAATCATCTACTATGAGCATTTATTAATGACCTACTACTGGGTGGTAGGTGAAATAGTTCCTGTTCCTAAGGACTTGACATTCTACTGGGATGGAAGGTTATAGCATAGGCCCAGATAAATAAATACAAAATAATTTGAGGAGGAAAAGAGCCTTAGCAGCTCAGGGAATCAGGAAAGGCTTCTCAGAGGAGGTGAGACCAAACTTGAGCCTTGAAAGAATCTAAGTATTATAAAAAGAAGTGGTGGAGAGGGAGGGCATTTCAGGCATGCAGAAATGTTTATACAGTGGCACAGAAGTGGGAAATTGACTTCTCAAGTCCAGGTAACAGCAAGTAAGTTAATTTGACCAGAAAGGAAGCATACAAAATGGAATAGTGTGAGCTTTCGGGAAAGGTAGGTTGTACCCAGATTATGAAAGGCCTTAAATGCCAAGCTAAGAAGTGAGTATTCGATCAGAGTCAATAGGCAGCCATTGAAGATTCTTGAACAGGGAAATGGATTAGCCAGATTTGTGATTTAGGAAGATAATTTTGGCATCTATATGAAGGAGAGATTGGAAAGGAGAGAACCTGGAAAACAGGGAGATGAATTAGGAGATTCTTACAGTAATCCATGGGAGAGCTGAAAAGAGCCTGAACTAGCATGGCAGCCATGTAAATAGTGAAAAGGGGACATATGCAAGAAATGTTGGGTAAAGAGAATTGACAAGTCCTGTGAATTCCAACATGGAGCCAGTCCAGCCAGATTCTTCAGGCCACCTATGCTACTATGTACTCAGTAAAATTTAACTGTGTGAAAGAATCTAGGATCTGAAACATGTATGTGTTCCCTCCAGTGAGTGCAGCCCTTGTCTAAGCTCCCATAGTCACGATATCCCCTAATATTTTAGGGGCTTTCTCATTCTGCTAATACTGGGAAAATACCAATAGGCCACGTGGGCCATTCATGGTTACCCACTGGTTATTCCTCACTCCTTCCACATGAACAGGCAATCTTCTTTGTGTGGTGACATCTTTGACTTAAGTTCTTCTTTGACATTCCTTGTTTTTATTAGGTTGCAGCCCTGTTCATACTCATTATACTCTGCTGCCTACAGAGTGAGAATCATTTTTAATTCCTTGGAAACATGACTCATAGCCATATAAAAAGACCAGTAGAATGTTGGAAGATGATGACATAATCATAATAAGCCTTTATAGTGTTTCAAGGTTCTCAAAGGACTTTTTATCACAACAACCCTATGAGGGAGGGACTATGGGTATTTATATCCTTATTTCTATAAGGGAGTAAATAGAGGCATAAAGAGATTAGTCGACTTGTTGAAGATCACAGGACTAATCAAATGTCAAGGCTAAGTCTGCTGGTTCCCAGGACCAGAGATCTTTTATTATACCATGTTTGGCTTATTCTAGAGTTTCTGGGTAGATTTGACATATCAGATGAAAGAGGGGTTCCTTTAACATGATACCTACAACCCAGATGAAAAAAACCCTTTCAATAATTCATATGTTTCTGAATATCAAAATATATAGCATAATTTTGACATAGAGAGAGCCTACCATTAAGAGCTAATTGCAGGGGCGGCCAGGTGGCTCAGCGAGTAAGAGCATCGGCTCCAATGTTGGGATGACCTGGATCAAATCCGGGCTCAGATACTCAGCACCACACCCAGAAATAACTGGCCGTGTAACCTTGAGCAAGTTACTTAACCCTGATTGCTTTAAAAAAAAAAAAAAGAGCTAATTGCCTCTGAAGGCATGGTCTTCTTATTTTAAGTTTGGTGGCTACAAAATCCTCAGCAATATCTAGAGATGTCCCTTGGATAAAGTCAAATGATATTCTTTTACTTGACCATAGACAGTATTCCATCTTCAAGATTATATGAGGATTTGTACTGATGCAAATAAAAGTCCTTAGTCCTTAATGAAAGCCCTGGTCCCAGAAACATCAGAAAACAGTAGACACAAGGAAGAAACGATAGTAGAAAATGACACAGCACTCTCAAGCAGGAGATATTGCTAATTTAAGCTTTGTTCAGGAGTTTTAGTATTCCTTTATCAAATGCACTTTTGGCTACGCCCCATAAACTACTCAAATAATCCATTAAGATAGCTGTAGAAATTAGCATGGCAAAACTATCAATGAGTTAGTTTAGTTATTCACCGGTTATTAATCTTCTCTGCTCAGGGTCAGATTTTCCTATCTTCAGCATTTTTCACAGTGCCTAGTGACATTCAGAGAGCTAATGGAGGTCCCTGAATTTGAATCCCGTGCACCCCCGATTATCATATGTCTCTAAGTCACTTGGGGGATTCGCTTTCACTCTTGATCTGTTGCCCTGGCAAAGGGACAATAGAATACCTACAGAAATGACAAGGACGTTGGTACATTGTTCTGGCAAATAGAGACCCATTTCCTGGGTAATTTCAGTGTACTGTTCCCAGTGGAGACCAAGGGATGTAAACGTGTTGCCAATTTTAATATTCATCTATTTTACCTCCCTAGTTTCAATACAAAATTTGGGTCCATTTTCCTTAAAATAGTTAAATGATGAGAGACCTAGTTAGACAAGGTGACTTCGAAGGTCCCCTCCGGCTCTAAAATTATGCTCCTATGAAACGATAATATTTCTTTCAACCAACATGTTCATTTTGTTTTCATTGTCCCATACTTAAGATGAATGTGTTTTCTCTCTCTATCCATCAATACTTGGTAGATTGTTTTTCTGGAAGCCCTCAGTAATTATTCCTAGTCTTCCTGGTCCATGCTTAAGACATATTAATATTTTCCTTGGAAATTTCAGAAAATTTCAAAGGATGAAAAGTTGTGGGGATTTTTTCTTCCTATTGAGCTTTTATCCCCACTGTTTCTTAAACAATATAGCATTAAAATCATTGTCACTTGCACAAGTCAAAAAAAAATGCCATCAGCTGGGGCATATTTAAAAATAAAATCAACTAATGTGTTAGCTGACTCTATTGTTGCTTTCACAGAACCCCATCTTGCCACTTTCCTTCTGGGTTTCTTTGCACTCACCCTTGCTGTGGTGCCGTTTTCCATCTGTTTCATCTCTCTCTTCCCTTCTTTTTCAATCTGCCCTCTTTGCTACTTAATCCCTATTTCTTGACTCCTGTAGCTTCTGCTGGAATCAACACAGCATTGCAAGTTCTGTCAAAATAGAAAGAAAATTATGCAAATTGTGTTGAAGACTAATTTATACCTAAACATTGGCAGCTACCCAAACACCTCTTTCCCAATGAATTAAAGTCCTCACTGAACTATATTAACTGTGGAAAGGGCAGTGCCCCAGGAGGCTTTGCCTAGCATAGACACTAGACCCTAAAACCAAGATTCAAAAATATTTCTCCAATCTCTGGCTATTAGACACTTAGAGCCTACCTCTTCCATCTTTTTTTCTCATGCTTCCTTTTATCAAATAACCATAAAATCAATGCTAAAGGATGAAAAACTCAAGTAAACATTTGGATAATTCACTCATAGATAGTGGCTCCATATTTAAGGGTCCCACATGGCTGTAATTCACCAGATTCTCCTCCCCCACTATTCTACCCCAAAGTGACCTCTTCCTGGGGGCAAGGCAGGGATAGTGGGCATACCATTTGCCATTTTCATTGACAAAACTATTGTCATTCCTGGTACTTTGTCTCATTGCAATAGAAATTGACTATTGACAAGACACAAAGTGTTATTCATTTTTCCCTTCTGTGATGCATCTACCTTAACAAACAGTTGAGTAAAGACTTAGGACTTCTTAACTATTGCCCTCATTTGCAATACCCGTATTTACTGCTATATAATCATCTAAGAAAATTTTGAAGATTATCAGAACATAGTGAATAGAACACTGATCAAAGAATCAGAAAGACCTGGATTTAAGTAGTCGTTCAAATGTTTACTAGCTATGTGACCCTGGGTAAATCCTTAACCTTTCTGACTTTGATTTGTAGGAGAAAATGGAAAAAAGTGTGACATTTGCACCTACATCTCATGGTTGGTGGAAGGATCAAATGAGATGATGTATGTCAAACCTTAAAATTCTCCATAGATGTAGCTAACATTATTAGTAACAGTATTTCTATTTATGTGGTCCTGACCCCTTTATAAGACAGAAGCCCACTGTGATCATGTGCTTGACAATCTGTCAATAGAACAGAAACGCCCATATTGAGCATTTGTGCGCAAACCCATGGGGACTTTGTCATCTTTATTAAACATACCAACTTGCCCTGGTCATGTCTGACTACAGAGACTGTAAAGATGAATTGTCTGAAATGAACTAGGGACTACAATGATAATTCTCTTCTACGCAAAGTAAGGATCTACTTTTCCCAATACCTAATTAAATTGTTGGCAAAGTCATTTTGCCCAATTTAGGTATATCTTGCCACAAACAGTAACAATTTTCCTGATTGCCTGGGAGTATAGTTTTCAGTTCCCAGAAAAATAATTCCCAGGCTCTTTTTTGGAAGCTGAGTCTTGCACTGGGAGGATTTTGAGCTCTGCCTAGCTCTTTAAAGTAACAACCTCTTGATAAAATGTAAGTGCCTTGAGGGCAGGGACTGTCTAATTTTTGCCTGTGTATTCTTACTTGCTACCACAACATCAACTGCATAGTAAGTGATTAATAAATTAGTTGATTTTGTCCTCATAGAAACTAGAACCTTGAGAATGGAAGAAGTTAACTGATCTTAGAAAATATGCCGTTATTTTCAAGTTGAGATAATTTATGTTCCACTGCTTCTTTCATGCTACAACACATTATGAAACATTACAACTCAACATGACAGTGTAGGAACTTTGGCATGACTTAAACAAAGCATAAAAATTCATTTGTTGCAAATAATAGAATTGAACTTAAGCCCCTTGGGGTCAAGAATACTTTTTTCTTTCTTTTCTTTCTCTTTCTTCTTCCTTGATACCTTTCTTCCTTCCTTCCTTTCTTTCTTCCTTCCTTCCTTCCTTCCTCCCTTTCTTTCTTTCTTTCTTTCTTTCTTTCTTTCTTTCTTTCTTTCTTTCTTTCT
>NW_027185761.1:33267958-33271882 GCF_028583685.1 Petaurus breviceps papuanus | reverse complement strand
TCTTTCTTTCTTTCTTTCTTTCTTTCTTTCTTTCTTTCTTTCTTTCTCTTTCTTTCTTTTCTTCCTTCCTTGTTTTCCTTCCTTCCTTTCATTTCTTTCTTCCTTCCTTGCTTTCCTTCCTTTTATTTCTTCCTTCCTTGTTTCCTTCCTTTTTTCCTTCCTTCCTTTTTCTCTTTCTCTCTCCATCCCATTTCCTTGTGTGATTTTTTTTTCCTCATATGGTACATTTATAAGCATCCATCCCATTTCCTCATAAGGAGGTGTTTATTATATTTGTTGAGCTAGATTGAAACAGAGGTATCAGTCTCCCTAACAAAATTCAGATAATTGATGAAGTATATGTACTTTTCATGATTGAAACTGAGTTCTCCCTCTGACAGCTTAGGGGCCCGGATCTGTGATTTCATTGGTACAGGTGTTCCTTGACCAGGGAGGGCTGTCACCTACTGTCCAAATTACAGTCAGAGAGTCACCTAGAGTTGTTGTTGTTGAGCCATTTGTATGTTGTGTTTTATTCTTTGTGACCCCATTTGGAGTTTTCTTGGCAAGGATACTGGAGTGCTTTGCCATTTCCTTCTCCAGCTCATTTGACAGATGAGGAAACTGAGGCAAACAGGGTCACTTAGCTAATTGGTGTCTGAGACCAGATTTGAATTCAGGAAGATGAGTCTTCCTGGCTCCAAGAATAATAAGAAGTTAAATGACTTGTTCTGTGTCACATAAGCAAATTAGGGGCAGGACTTGAACCCAGATCTTTCTGGCTTTGATGCCATCTCCCTATCCACTAATCTGTACTATCTGTACTCTGATATAAATCGAAAAATCTAAAAACTGGACTGTTCAGGTCAATCAAATATTCTAGTTGGCCATTTTTGTTTTGATCAATGTTGAAAATCTTTCTAAAGCTTATTGCTTGACTATAGTCCCTCAGTATGTTCTGTATACTGAATATAATATGTAATCTGTTATTAAAATCTTACATAGTATACCACAGTCACCATCCTGTGTATCAATTGTCATTGTGCAAGATTTTGACTGTAGGGGCAGCTAGGTGGCGCAGTGAATAGAGCACCAGGAGTGTCAGGAGTCAGGAGACCCTGAGTTCAAATTCAGCCTCAGACACTTAACACAAAACTAGTCATGTGACCTTGGGCAAGTCACTTAACCCCAGTTCCCCTACCTTCCTCTCTCTAAAAAGCAAAAAAAAAAAAAAAAGATTTTGACTATAGAAGTAGAAGTTATGAGGTAAGGGTGGTGGACAGTTGGCCTATGGTTATGTGGCCTTGGATTTAATTTTCTGTTACCCATTTAATAGAAACTTAAAGAGATGATAGCCTTGTATGTATCTGTGGATGAAAAAATATTCTTTGACTTTCAAGGTTATTATAAGCCCCAAGAAGGAGATGTTGCTTCGTGTACCAGTAGAAATTCCAAGAGACAGTTACAGATATGATTAATTTATTTATTAGCTATGCTAGCAATAACCAACAAATTGAGGTCATTGGTCTCTCTCAATGACCAAAGACACCAAGGAAGGATCACAGGCCACTTAAATCCAGGATTGTCTTCCTGTACAATTCAGAGGTTCCCAAACTTATTTGGCCTATAAAACAAAACAAAAAAATATTACTCAGCAACCCACTGGAAATCTACTTTCTTTAACCCTTTAATTGTTTTTTTTAATTTGATCCATTTCAAAAGAAAAATATATATATACATATATATATATCTTTTAAATGATGCACCTTAAATTTAATAATTCATTGTAAATTTGTGGGGGTTTTTCCTGTATTAAAATTATGGTGACACAGTATTATGTCATGTAACCATATAGTATCATTGTAAACAGGTCATTACACACACATATTCCTGCTGATGCATGTTGGACTTTCTGACAATGAGCAACACTAGCCTGCTCACCTTGCTTGTTGAGACCTGTCAGTGGACTTGACCACTCATTGGTTATAACTTATATTTTGTATGTTTATTTGGAAAATAATGTAATCACCACAACTTTAACTGCTACAAAACATGAAATACATATGAATCATTTTTCAAAATTTTCTTATCTTCTTTCCTTATACTTCTGCCCCCTTATTTTTATTCAGTGTCCCATTAATTGCACCAGAGGCTACTGCCATCTCCCATGGATTATTCTGGCTCCCCCCAGGGGATGGTATCATCCACTTTGGAAATCTATGCTGGAACCTCCCCTGTCAAGGAAAGGTGATTCTGATTGGTGGATATTTTAATGAAGAAGTGGGCTAAGAGTTCTCCAGTTCTCCCTATTACTTCATCCTTTGAGTGGGGAGAGGCAGCTGGGAAAAGTGGGAGAGTCTACTGCCTCTAGCAATCACTCTGGGAGCAGCTAGGTGGAACAGTGGATAAAACATTGGTCCTAGAGTCACAAGGACCTGAGTTCAAAATCAGTCTCAGATAATTACTAGCTATGTGACCCTGGGCAAGTCACTTAACCCCAATGCCTCTCAAAAATAAACAGAATAAAAGAAAAGGAAAACCAATCTGATCAGTTTCCCCATTGTAGACCAGGTCACCCCCAACTTTGATCGGGGGAAACAGAAAAAACAAGGGAGAGGACCTATGTTTAAAACATAAACAAAAAAAAACACCATAAACAAAAATAAGGGTCCCTACCCAGGTAGATACCTTGGGGGACTGGCATTCCTCACCTAAAATGGAAGAGGTCTCTTTTGAGCTAGGCTAAGAAATAGGGTTTTGACAGAAAAGGGTTTGTTACAAATTAATATTAAATATCAAATGATTCAGCATAATATTAATTTTCCTCATTCATAAGATCTACATTTTGCTCCTTTTTCTGTCTTTTTCTGTGTGTGTGTGTGTGTGTGTGTTTTGAGGGTGTATTTGTGTGTTAGTCTCTCAGAATACATATGTCCTTCCCTGTGTCAGTTTTTCCTTCTCTGTCTCCCTGTTTTATCCCATCCCATCTCTCCATCCTTTCTTTTTCTCTCCTTTATTCATGTTAGAGAATGAAAGTAGATCTTTTAAATCTTTTTTGATTTGTGTTGAAAAAAGGAGGAAAGATAGGTGACACAGCAGATAGAATTCCAGGTCTGGAGTCAGGAAGATCTGAGTTCAAATACAGACTCAGATACTTAGTTGTATGACCCTGGGCAAGTCACTTAACCCTGTTGGCCTCAGTTTCCTCATCTGTAAAATGAGCTGGAGAAGGAAATGACAAATCACTCCAGTATCTTTACCAAGAAAACCTCATATGGGGTCATGAAGAATTGCCATGAAACAAATGAATAACAATAACAAAATAGAATAAAGGCTGTTTTTGTTCCTTATTTTTAAATTAAGAATAAGATAAATGGATTTTTTATAGATCTATCCAAATAATCCAAATTGTTTTCTTTTTCTATGGTATCCAACATATTTTCTTCCATAAGTCAGTGATTTGCAATAGAAAAATTTCCCTTTCCCTGATATGGCAGATTAACTACATAAACAGTTTCTTATGGGCAGATCCCAGAAATGGAATTTCCTTTATATTGAGGTTATTTTCTTTATGATTCATTTCTTTCTTCTTAAAATGGGGAGAAGAAATAAAATATCTCTTGAATGGAAAACTCTAAGTTTCAATTAATTGAAATTTCACTTCATTGACCAATTTTGTTAAGTTGAAGAGATTCACTGCCAGGTGGGCTTCATTGGAACAGAAATTATGCAATAGGGTTTGGATTCTGAGGCCCTGGTTTCAAATCCTGGCTGTTAGCTTGCCTCCCATTTTCATTTTACATCTCTGAACTTTTGAAGCCTGTCTACATCATCAAGGAGTTGTCTTCTATGTAGAAAGTGCCCATATGGAAGAAATGAGGGTTCCTTTATGAATTCAGTGTGTGTGTGTGTGTGTGTGTGTGTGTGTGTGTGTGTGTGTGTGTG
>NW_027185761.1:33259519-33267948 GCF_028583685.1 Petaurus breviceps papuanus | reverse complement strand
GTGTGTGTGTGTGTGTGTGTGTGTGTGTGTGTGTGTGTGTGTGTGTGTGCGTGTGCGCGCGCGCGTGTGTGTGTGTGTACACTTATCTAAGCAACCACATGAGGGCAAAGCTCAAGCATCCTTATCTTCCTTGAAAAAGAAATTAGCCTTAAGTCACATATATCACAGGGAAACCCCTAATCATAATAGTTACAGAAAGATTTCAGCCTACCTGAAATTAAAAGAAAATCTCAGAGGCAAACTCCAGAATCTCTGGATATATAATAATCTGTATATTTTACTATTTTACACTCCTCCAGATGAGCTTCCCAATTTTGAAAGCAACCAAAGAAATCTTGTATTTAGAATGTGAAACATTGTTGCTTCTGTCACCTGATGTGTGGACTCACAATGGCCGTCTGAAAAATGCAGAAAATTGCTGACAGGAGGAAAAGAACAAGCCTAAAAGCCTTCTTGCTCTGCCAAGCTTTCAGCACCACCTACTGTCCACAGCACTAATCCTTTTGAGAGTCTTAAATATGTTTGTCAGGATGGCATGTGTGATGACTTACATTTATGCCTACACCTGGTTTTGTCTTTAGAGAATAGTGACCCATCACCCATCTTGTCCATTTCATTTCTTTTGCATTTTGTGTAAGCAGACTCCTCTCCTACCAAGGGAGATGCAGCCCAAATATCCATCAAGCAAAATGATGTATGTATGTGTTTAATCAGCAAAGACCTCATCATGCATTGTCCATGACAGCATTTCTTTTATTCTTCCGACAGTAAGGGTATGACTTGGGAAATGCTTCATCAGTGACTCAGAGGAGAGTTAACTCCATGTAAGAGTTGAAAGAATCCGGCCCCTAATTCCTTTTTCTCAAACTAAAAATAAATTTTATTTTTATTTGATGACCATTTTTCTCCAAGGGCAAAAGACAACTATGCCTTCCATTTATCATTCTTTCTTATCTCCTGTCACAGCCAAAAGAATTCCATTGAGTTATTTTAATTATACCTTGGCTTGGTAATATAATTCATTTAATTCCCCTGTGAAAAGTCTTCCTGTCCTCCAAAAGCCTATTCAATCTTGTATTTAAATCCTAGCTACCTAACAGTACTTCAAAAGGGAGATGTGATAGGGAAAAGTGAAGTCTCTTTTCATTCCATTCCTATGTATGCCTTGTTTGTAAACTCTTTCCATTTACTTTGCATATTTTTAATTTACTTATATGTAGCATGTCAGACTGTTTGACCTCTTAAGGGCAAATAAGAGCCTATGCCAGACCATAAACTCCTTGAGAGCACAGACTCCTCCTTTTGTCTTTGTGCCTCTGGTTATCTTGTGCAGTGTTTGGAACACAGTAGGTGATGAATAAGAAAACATTTTTGAGTCATTTGGAAGAGCTGCTTGTTTACCAAGCTAACTTCTGTGAAATGCCAGAGGAAACTCTGATACTTTGGATCTGATTCAGAGAACTTAGTAAGTAATGATAGTTTTTCAACAATAGCCAAAGAAAGAAAAGGAAAAAAAAGAAGCAATGAAATATTTTAAAAATACACAAAAGAGAGAAGAAAGTTGAGACAATGTCAGACATACAAGGCATTATCATTACTACCACGTTAAATTTAATGTACATTTTATTTTTTTAAAAAACTGTTGCGGGTTACTGCTTCATATACAATCCCTTTTTTTGTTTTTCTTTGTATATTGGAATTTTCATGTTTGTAAAGTTCAAAAGAAAAAGAAAAAAAATGAAAAAGATGAGAGAGAAACCCTATTGTGGTACTTACTATACCCAGACCAAATGATTTCCCTTTTCTAAGGCAGCAAGGAAGAACAATGGAAAATGAGTTGATGAAGAGTTATTTTAAGGCCCTTTATGGCTTACTCATAACAATTTGTTATTAATAGTTGTAACCAACTTGGAGATTTGGAGGCTAACGAGAACAATTTGGGCATCATTAGCACTGTCTTCATTATGAAATAGGAGCTCACACCACAGGTACCAAGGAGAAAATTCTAATCACATTGATTATCATTTGGCTGTGTGTTACCTACACTTGGGTGCCCTCAATTGGCTTGTGCATAGCGCTTTCTGTTCGAGGTAGCTGGGGCATATTAAACATTTCCTCATACTTTTCTCAGTCCTTGAAAATGGATTGGTAAGCATTCTGCTTGTGGGTGATTTGTAAATTGCTTTCTAGAGGGCTCATGTTCATGCTCAATCTGACTAGGGTCAGTGTCTGCCTTGCGTTTTGCTCCAATGTCATTTGTCAAATTACACGAGGTGTACAAAGAAACGGGTCAGACTCCTCAATAGCAGAGTTTGCAGGCAAGAATTGATTAAAAATCTAGAGTCATGAAAGCACTCTCTGCTGTTAATACATGGCTTGTGCAACATTTCAAAAGGGCCAAAACAGAAGCATTGTTTTTTTGTTTGTTTCCAAATGGTTCCCCTTCCATTCTTCAAAGAGCAAGGTCACATGTTGATTTACTATCAGAATAATAGTTAGGATAAACAAGGACAAGGCTGACCAAAATCACATGCATTCATCTAATCCCAAAATAATAATAATAATTTATGAAATCGCTGCAAATTAGGGCAATATCTGCATGGTGCCAGATTTCTAAATGGAAAGGAAAAATTCAGTTACTGTGTGTTTTGCCCGTAAGAGGTCAAACAGTCAGGGATTTTCAGATACAGTATTAAAGATAATTAACACCAGGGACAGCTAGGCGGCTCAGTGAACAGAGCACTGGCCCTAGAGTCAGGAGGACCTGAATTCAAATCTGGCCTCACTTAACACAAAAACTAGCCGTGTGACCTTGGGCAAGTCACTTAACCCCAATTGCCCTCCAAAAAGCAAAAAAAAAAAAAGATAATTAACACCAACTATCCAGATTTCAAGTATTGTGTTGAACACACTGGTTGATAACACTAAAATTTTAATTAACCATGTGGCTTCCTTAATTCCCCAAAATTAAGGTTCTGAGAAGAGCCAGTCAATCAGAGGAAGGGATCCCATGAGAAGAGTTTATTTTCAACAGGAGAAGTTCAAGGGTGGAATGAACTTTCAAGATGAAGAAGCTTCTGTGGCATGGTAGAAAAAGTCCAGAAAGTCAGTAAGAGAGCCAGCCATTTTATTTACATCATGCTTCAATTTTAAGAGAAGATAGCTGATGAATGCATTGACTGATCTTGGCTCCCTGGCATGAAATGAAAGCCATGAGCTCTAACACACAGTTTCATTTAAAAATGATCATTCACAGTGGGAGGTCTGACACTACCACCTTAATCAGTCAAGAGACATGATTAGGTTTTTTAAAATGGGTAAACAAGATTGTCTATATCCCCAGAACCCTTTATCACAGGCAAATTTCTCTTTAATTGGATCAAGTAGGGAATAGACTGATTGGCCAATCAAACAAGCAAACCATGCCCTTGAGGTCTTTAAATAGTGAAGAATTTCAGCAGTTACTCAGTTCAGTGAAGTGCCAGCCCATCAGTGAAAGACTACAGACTTGGGATCACCTTGAGAGATTATACCCTTTCACCTGAACCAGAATAGTAAGGGTAAGGAGTAAGGTAAGAAGGCGTGCCATACTCTTCCACACACGAACACACTGACCATGTTATTGGAGAAGCTGGACCAGATAGCACACAGTATATCTAGCCTGGAGTGAAGAGAGACACATCAAGGACAAAGTGAAACACAGACAAATACAGGGAACCCCCAGAGAGATGAAACAGCTTCAAGGAGTGTGATCCCTTATGCTAGAAAAGAAATGCTGGCTTTGAACTGGAGAAAGGAATTGATTCTCAGTACCCAGAAGAGCCCCATACCCAAGGGGACCTTCAGAAGGATTCCATAAAGAGAGAATGACCATCCAGACACCAAAAGTCATCCCATTGCCACGTGAACCTTCAATAAGCACCTTCACTACCTTTGTATTTTAACTTTGAGCCTACTTTCTGCATGCTTATGGGAGAGTATGACCTTTGGGGGAAGGAGGGAATGTTCCTAACTTCTGTTATTGCTATACCACCTCAGTATATACCTTTGCTTTAAAAGATTCTAATCAAGACTGGCTGATTATCCATAGGAATCATACTGGTTGGGGTTATTGGGTCATAGTACTAGAAACCCAGCCCATCAATATATCCCTGGAGTCCTGAAGAGGGAAGTATGCAACCAAGACTCTAGCGACTCCAGTCAATGAGTAAAGGTTAGGGAAATTACCTCAGAGAAAAGACGACAGCAGTAATGGTTTGAAACCAAACTTCTAGATGAATAAGAATGAAATTAAGCTTTTAGGCTAACTAGAAAATCATGAACTTATGAAGGTATAAGTGAGAATACTCAATTCAATGACATTAATAAACATTTACCAAGCATCTACTGCATTCAAACAAGATATTATACTAGGCATTGAGGGGTAAAGAGATGAGTTAGCCAGTTTCTGCCCTTAGAGAGCTACAATCTAGTAAAGGAAAGATGTATAGAAATACAATAATATAAAATCAAATACAATAAGTATGGAGGAGAGATCCAAAAGTGTTGTAAGAGAAACAAAGACTTATGAGGTCATACCTAGCTGAATAAATTAGGGAACTTCATAAAAAGGGTGACCTTAAAAAATGGATAGAATTCTACTAGTTAAGTTAGAGAACTAAATTAATTGAACAATCTGGACAAAGGCAAAGGGGGCCAGAAATCATGGAGTGTGTTCAGGGAATGGAAAGTAATTCAATTTGATTTGGCATAGTATGTAGTGTAGAATATAGAATGTTGGCTGGAGTATAGTAGATGATATAATTGAGAGTATGTGATATACTATAGAGAGCCTATAGAATTATAAGCTCTGAGTTCAAAACTCAGCTCTGATACTTACCATTTGTATGACCCTGGGTCATATCAATCAGCAAATACTTATTAAGCACCTGCTTTCTGCCGAGGTTTGTTTTGGGCACTATTCACTACAATTCAGTCAACATTTATTAAGCACCTACTATGTCCCAGGCACTGTGCTAAGTGCTAGTGAAACAAATAAGAAAAAGAAAGACAGTACCTGCCCTCAAGAGGTTTACAGTTTAACGTAGGAAGACACCACACAAAAGGAAACTGAAAAGGCTGGGGTGGAGGGAGCATAGATGATAACTGTCAGGGGTCATGATGTCACCTAGAGTCAAAACCAAGCAGAGCTTCTAATAGAAAATGGAGAATTACCTGGAAAAGGTAACCAGACACAAAGAATACAAATACAAAGAAAGAATGAAACAATCCTTGCTTTCAATGAACTAACATTCTCATGGAAAATTACTTAATTTCCCTGAGGTTCAATTTCCTCAGCTGTAAAGTGAGGAATTGGACTACATGACCCCTGAAGGCCCTGTCAGAACTATGATTCTATGAAACAAGAATGGATAGATGACTTGAAGATATTTCATCTATGATATGGTCTTAAAAACCAGGCTGGACTGCACTAGAGAGATACCATGAGGGCTTTGTGATAATGATATTATTCTGCTAATGGTGTTTAGGATGGACTGAAACAGGGGAGGAACCAGGAGCAAGGATAAGAGTACATTTCATGAATTTGTTTATCTCTGTATACAATCACTGAAGCCTTCATTTAAATGAATAAATGGGGATAACTCCTGTAATACTAACTTTCTTTGTTCCTGTGAACATCATTTGGTGCTGGCTTGGCTCTGCTTTACTCACTTAACAATGTGTGGAAGTCAGCCACTTGGAAAGTGTTTGCTTTCCAAAAAGACAGAAGTGCTAAGGAACTCACGAGTGTGCATGGCAAGTGGACAGAATTTCTTTTCACCATTTTAGATAGTGCATATTTTTGCTTATGTGTGAACATATGCCAACTGGACTGGTCCAGCTTTCCGAGAACTCAATTTCCTCGTGCCAAATACTTGACTACAGAACACAAGCAACTGTCCCCGAGACAGCAGAAAAGAATTGAATTTCTATTTCTTGTTAATGATGTATTATTTCAGGTGATAATTAGTTCCATAATTTAAGTAGGGTGAATACCGAATTCCTTCCTTTACTTCTCTCCCCCATCTCATTAGAAATGTAAACTTTTTTAATACCAAAATTATGTATTTTCTAGAGGCTAATACCATACAGCTTTTTATCTTTCTCTTACTTCATGCATGCTTTTAAATATCACATTTTAGGGAGCAAAAATCCCCAAATGGTAACTTCACGGGGAAGTAATTAATGGGCACAGATGGAGAGCCAAAGCTTACCTAATGCCAACTTAATCTTTTGGTGGCTCTTTTTCAATGTTTTATGAAAAATCTGTAGTAAATAATGAGAAGCCCAGTGCTATACCTCCATCTGTATCCCAGTACCCCCGAGGTATGTCTCCAAATCCTTATCAACCAGTTCTGTTTTTAAACAATCATCAATGAAAAAAAAAAATCGTTGAGGACCTATTCAGTGTAGGGCTTTGTTCTTGAAGCTAGGAATGCAAGCAACTATAAGATGGCTTTACTTTCAAGTGTCTTCAATCAAGCTAGAGAAAAAATATATTATAATGATAAATAAGGATGTAAGCAGTCAATGAAGGCTTTGTAAAAATGTTATCTTAGGATCATGGAATCTCTGGACCCTAAATGTCATCTCATCCAACTTCTTGCCCATTTCGGAAATCTCTTCAACAATATTTTTCACAAATCATCGACTTCTACTTGGATACTTCTAGTCAAGTTGAATACAGTTCAACTGGTTATAATGTCCCTCCTTAAACTTGTGAAACCTTTATGAACCTATCCCATTGGTGTGAATGCCCCCTCTACCACTGCAGATTGGACTTCATCTCATATATTTTCTCATGCTAAGCAGCTCTCCTTTATTCCTTTCCATAAAAGACTCCATAGAGAGTCTACCCAATGTATTGGAGACCCTCCTCTGCCCCTTTAAATGACTCATGGATACTATTAGAGCACATATAGTCCATTTGTTATCTATTGCTCTGACTGCACCTCCTGACTTGCATGTCCCAGATATCTGTCATACTACTTCTTGCATTTAAATCTTCACTAGCAATATATTACAACTGTCATAAGTCTTCCCATTGTTTTTTTGGCTAGCCATAATTTGTTTTAATGAATGTGGTGCCCTATAATTGGCACTCATATGGATTCTGTTTCTATGGATCCACATTTTCAGTTGATCTGGGTATTCTGCAATGATGATGATCATGAAGATCACAGATCAAACACATTTTCTCATGTCATGCAAATCTTATCCATGTTTTCTCCTAAGTCCTCCAAGGGAGTGTAACAGTAATGTAATTTGAATTTGAAGATCCCTTTGTGTTGTTGGCAATGGTAGCACTTAGTAATTGATCAAGCCTCTGTTGGGGAAACAGAAGGTGTGAACTCCTGTCTCCTGTTGCTGGCGTAACAGGAAGGGGTTGGCTGAAACAGGAGCTAATGCTGTGTGTATATAAGAAAAGCCCCAGAGGCACAGTCAGAATTTCTTGGGACCAGCATCTGGAGGCAGAGCAGCTACAGAAGAGAGAATGGAGAACTGAGCCAGAATTTCCTGAGAACTTGTGGTGGTGGAGCTTCTTCTGAATAGGAGCCCAGGAGCCTGGAGCCCAGAGTCCAGAGCCCAGAGCCTAGAGCCAGGAGCCCAGGTGACTGAGAAAGCGTGACTGGGATGTTAAGACTTTGTTGATTTGTGTCTCGGTTGAGCCTTGAATTCCCTGGAGCAGAAATTATGAAGAATCTGACATGGACCAGACACTGTGAACTTCAGTGTGGAGCAGGACCTACCCAGAGAACTAGACAAGAAACTTGGAGCTATCTGCCATTGAACCCCGGTGACAGTCTGGTGAATCCAGGTAGAATCTGGGACCATGGAAGGGGATCCAGGGAATCTGAGAACTGGCCCCAAGTCAAGATAAAAAAAATCCTCTCCCTTGGTGCTGAGTAAAGATGAAATTGTAGTTTACTAGTGACCTAGGGGTGGAGGGTCTATATCTTCTATTATATTTAGTGATTAATGATACTTAATAATTGATTGCTGAATAAGTGACTGACTAAATTAACTTAAGACTTTGCCCCATGAGTAGAAGACTCTGACTATTGTACTTTGAGATAATTATTCTTTGTTCTAAATATTGTGACCACTTTGGTGAAAACTATGTGGACATTTTAATGATCAGCTGTTGTGCTGTGATAAGTTGTAATATTGTGAATGCTGCACCTTGGTTTTCTGTGAATGTTTTGCTTTGATTTGTTATGGAATAAACAAAGTGTTCACTATACTGTATAATCAGAACCATTTAACATGCTGGGTAGAATTTTCTAGTTCTTTTAACATGAATATGGGAGATGAATAGATAGATGGATGGATGGATAGATAGATAGATAGATAGATAGATAGATAGATAGATAGATAGATAGATAGAT
>NW_027185761.1:33245329-33259509 GCF_028583685.1 Petaurus breviceps papuanus | reverse complement strand
GATAGATAGATAGATAGATAGATAGATAGATAGATAGATAGATAGATGGATAGATGGATGGGTGGATGGATAGTGTTGTCACCATTGATAGAATGCAAACTCCTTGTGGGCAAATACTGTTTCACTTTTGTTGTATTGTCAGCACCTACCATGGTGCATGGAAGATAATAGGCACTTAGTAAATGCTTATTGGTTTATGTGAGAGGTTTGGGCTAGATGTCCTCTGAAATAATACTAGTAATAATATTAAAATAATACTAATAATTGCTGTTTACATAGCACTTGCTGTGTGCCAGGCATTATGCTAAAATCTTTATAATTATTATTTCATTTGATCCTAACAACAACCTGGAGAGATAGGTGCTATTATTATTCCCATTTTACAGAGGAGAAAACTGAGGCTAAGTGACTTGCTCAGCTAATAGGTGTTTAAGACAAATTTGAATTCAGGTCTTCCTCACTCCATTTCCAGCTATCTGTGCCATCTAGCTAGATCTGCAATGCTATGATACTATCGTGATGTGATACCATTGTAATACTGAAGCTCCTTTTCCGATACACAACTCCTGGCTGGCATCTTGTAGGCTTTTCTTTCACAGAAATCCTTGTTAGCGATAACCTTCTTCCCCTCCAGATCAGTCTTTCCATTGCCCTTTGGGCCAGCCAACAATTGTAATTCTTTAGAGGTTGTGCTGGTCCCTGATTCACAGCTATAACCTTACCAGAAGAATTTTCGCGTTGAAAAGATGGAGTTGTCTTCCAGGGAGTGGCCTACAATTATTTGAACTACTGCCCCATTTCCCAAATCTACTCCATCCTCCTTTCCATCTCCTGTTCAGTTTGAGGTCCGTCTCATTGCCCATCCCATGCCATATTGATTCTTTATTTCCTTTTTTTTCCTTCTCCCACTGCTTACCCTGCATCCCACACCTAGAGGCTCTTCCTCTCGGTCTAATTCCCACCAAGGTGTTAGCTGATGATATCAGAGGTGTTTTTCCTCCAAAGAAACTATCAAATACTAGACTCTTGGAGTTTGAAGAGTCTATAAAAATGAGAGGAATGCATTGCTAATGGAGTATTTTAAGGCATCATGACAGTTAATGGGGGAGATCCACTCTGCTTCCCAATCTTACCAAGGTTGGGTCATGGGCATATCCTTAGCAAAGCACCAGTCCCTATCACCATAAGATCATGCAATAGTCATAGAATGCTAGACTGGGACTCAGAGACATCTAGGTTCGCATCCCACTTCAATAGGCTTGACATAGGTTTGACAGAGGACAAATCACTTAATTTCGCCAGTTAATCAGTTTCCTCATCTGTAAAATAAGAGGGAATGGACTTGATGACATCTGGGGTCTCTTTCAGTTCTACATCTGTGATCCAATGATTCCTCTCCTAAAAGGTACTTACTTATAGGATTATAAGGCCCTAGCTGGAAGGGGTTTAAGAGATAATCTAATCCAACCCTCTCAGTTTATAGATGGGGAAATGAGGCCCAGGGAAGCAAAATGATTTGGCAAAGGTCCAACTGATAGTAAGAGAGAGGGTTAAAATCTAGGTTTTCTGACTTAAAATATAGTTCTCTTTCTATCATATCATGCTGTTTCTTTCTTCCCATTCACAGCTGGCCTCAGAAAAGCAATGTCCACCTCACCTCTACCTTGTACCTTGTGTAGAAGAACATTTTCCATCAGCTCATTACTTCTATGCTGACATAACTATAATGATAACTACCACCATATACGTGATTTGCCCCTTTATTAGAACCCAGGAAGAGCACCTATAATGCTGACATACCATTCATTGGGTTATAGAGAGCATTAGTTAGCTATCCGTAGTAGAAAGTCAGCATTGTATAGTGAGAAGAATGATTTGGAATCAAAGGACCAGAATTGAATCCCAGATGTATTGATTTCTGTGTGAATCTGGGCAAGTCATCTGCCTTCTCTGGGCCCCTATCCCCTCATTAATAAAAGGAGAGTATTGAGTGGAATGATTTCTAAAGCCCTTTCTATTTGTAATAGCTCATGGTCCCATGAGATATCCACCTTGGTCATCCTCATTAATAAAGTGCAATCAAAGCACCCACATTTTAGCCCTATCTACAGAATCATCATGCCATCATTTTCCTAGCAAAGGGCAATCTTATTGTATGACCTAATACCTCATTGTAATGTGTTGAATACTTAATGGAAAAGATTCATCATTCCTAGGGGAAATTGCTTTTTCCTATGAGAATCTCCAGTGAATCCTTTGAGACTAACTGCCTATAAACCCCTAAAATAGCTTCCATACCATGACAAATTCAACTTATTCCAACAGATGTCTTCAAAGATGAAGCCCTTTCATGTAGGAAGGCTACAACTAGAACTTTATATTCCCTGTATTTAAAGTTCCTATAATAAGGCTACATCTAAGACTATCCCACCAAAGAACCATGTGAATGAAAAGAGAACCATGCACTCTACTAAAGGAAAGGATAAACCAATGTTGAATCCGTTTCTTGTCAGAGTGTTGTAATAGGCAGGAATTAAACATCTTTGTGAATCAGATCCATACAGTAAAAGAAGTATTAGAGTAGGAGACAGGAGAAGCAATGGGACTCAGTAGCTAGAGTACTGGGCTTAGAGTCAAGAAGACATGAGTTCACACCTAACTTCACAGGCTTACTGGTTATGTGACCCTGGGCAAGTAACTTAACCTCTGTTTGCCTCAATTTCGTCCTTTGTAAAATAGTGGTGATAAAAGAACCTCCTCCCTAAGGTTTTGTGAGTATTAAATGAGAAAGAAATTGTAAAGCACTCAGTGTTACTTATTCTCCATCTTCTTATTTAACCTCTCTCTGTCTCTGTTTCCTAAAATGTAAAATTGGGATAATGATATCACCTCCCTCCCAGGATTGTTGTGGGGATCAAATGAGAAAATAATTGTAAAATGTTCAGTAGTGCCTGGCACATAGAAGGTATTTAATAAATGTTTGTTGTCTTCCTTCCTTGGCAAGTCCCTTGCCCTCTCAGATTCCCTCCACGTCCCAGAGAGAGTCAGGCTAGATGATCGTTAAAGATTTCTTCTATCTCTAACACTATGATTCAAAGAACTAATGCAGATTTTGAGCTTAGATTTGAATCCTGACACTGAAAAAGGAATTATTTTCCCATATTTGCAGGGAGGAAACATAATGCCATAGAAAGAACATTGACCTTGACATCATAGGACCTAATTTCTGGGCAAGTCATTTCACTTCTCTGGGACCTTATAAAATGAAGGAGTTTGAATGACTTCTAAGGTCCCTTCCAGCTTTCCATCTATGCAGCTACAATCCTATGCCCAACAGCATCCTCCAAAAGCAGGACTTAGAGGAGTCTGCCACCACCCTGGGCCAAAGGCAGGATTTAAACCCAAGTACATTGGCTCCAGAATCAGGGCTCTTTCTGACATAATAATCGGAATCCATGTAATTGATCTGAGCATTAATAGTTTGTTTGTAATTAACTCCTTTCCTGAATTGACATGATTGATGAGTTAAAAACAAAAACAATTAACATCTACCTTCTGTTAATCTCATGGAAGACTCTGTACTACAAAAAATAAAATAAAATGATCTATTATTGAACTCTGGTCTTAGTTAAACACTCAGCAGAAACTCGGTTCACCCAAATTCCCCCATGCCAAAGCTCAGAATTGCTGAATTTCTGTAGGATAAGCCAACCTCATGCAGGAAAACTTGTAGTATAGTTTATCCTCTCTATCATTGCTCATGAGCTACAACCAAATCCAGGCACCCAGTCATGTCCTGAGTTCTAATTGCCTTGGACAGTCGAGGCACCAAACAGTAGCAGGAGTGACCCTCCATTGTAGAGGCAAGAAATATTAAGTCCTTTTAGCCATTTCTGTCTCAGTAGGAAGCCATCACTTGTTATTTGTGTGTGGATGTTTGCATTGAGATCTTTTGTATGGAAAAGCATCCAAATTGTTGATGCTGGAACCAGGAGTACTGAATAAACAGGACTGAGCAAAGCCATATGGCTTGGCAGAGTTTGGGTCTTCACTGGTTTAATTATTTCTAATTCCAAGGAGACCTGTCCAGTGCCTGTAGAACACCTTCAACTTGTGTACTCTCTCATCATTTCATCATCATTGAATTATTGCATCTACTTGGTCTATCCAACCCCTCCATGCAATTGCCAAAATGATTTCCCTAGAGCACAATCTGTCCATCCCTCTCCTCGACTCAAATACCAGTGCTCCTACTATCAAATATAAACTCTCCTGTTCATTATTTAAGGATCTTTACAACCTGGCCCCAAACAACCTTTCCAACCTTATTGTACATTATTACGCTCCTTCATGACCTCAACAATCCATCTCCTTTCACCCATCATCCCCCATACCTGGAATACAGTTATCCTTTCCACCATCACAGTTCCCCATCACTGTTTTGATATATAGCAGGTTGGCATAAGAAATTAAATGGGGAATTTTGTGGGAGTTTTGTGGAAGCTACAGATGACACTTGAAGGCCAGCAGATGATACAGAAAAAGTTTAGAAACTCAGAAATACATAAAATATGTGTATAATACAGTATAATATCAACATATTTTATCATTTAATGGAATAATAAATTAGACTTCTTCTCTGGTACGAAGGGATGGCCAAAAAATTTTAAGTGGATTTTCCCAATCACAGGGGTGCTGTGCCCCAACCCTGGCAGGGATAACTTTACATTCCTTCCTCACTTCCTTCTCTTAAATCCCTAGTTTCTTTCAAGACTCAGATCAGGCACCTCCTTCTGCACAATAGTTATTCTCCTTCCCATAGCTGGTGCTATGCTACCCTTCCCCAAATGTCATATTATATTTATTTTGTATATACCTGTATATGCATGTGTGTTGCTTTCCCTCACAGAACACGAGCTCTTTGAAGGCAAGGACTAAAGCTCTACTTTCGTCTTCATATTTCTAGAGCTTAGCACACTGCCTGATATACAGTAAGAGCTTAATAAATGCTTGCTGATTGGTTCGTGCTGCTTTAAAACTAAGTATATACATCCCATAAGAAGGTTTTAGTGGATTCCTTAGCCAATGCCAACCTGTACACTCCCTGTTCTCCTCTCTTCTTTTCTTTCACCTAGTAGTAATGATTAAGCAATTACTGTATGCCAAGCAACTGAGTACTGAGAGTATAAAGACTAAGAGCAAATCGTCCCTGCCCTCAAGGTATGCCTTTGTTAAAGAATTCTGACCTGCTAAGGTCGGAACAGAGCCTCCATTCCTACAAGTGAAAAAAGGAATGAATGGTTTCTCTGAGGAAAAGCCAGCTGCAAAGGTAAGCTTCAAGCACCAATTGCCCTGGGCTTTGAAGGGGGTGCTAGCACCTTATTACTCCTTCAGTCTCCATTCAGATACAAGGAGGCAAGACATTTCTTTTAAGAGCTGACACTGGATTTTTGACTTTTCACCCACAATTTTTTATATTTCAGCTGAAAGTCTGTAGAGCCAGTTTTTATAGGCATGAAATCATCTCTGCTTGCAAACTGTCTGCTACAGTGATTTCATTGCTATTACAGTAGTCTCTGACCAGCTTCACCTCAATGATAATATTTCTCTGAAACCAACTTTCCCCTCACCGTTTCTTCTCTACCAGACTATTTGCTTTCTTGTGCAGAACCTTGGAATTGGTCTCTATCTGAGCCTAAGCTTTCTGACTAGAGTGTAAGCTCCTTGAAAGCAGATACTCTCCCTTCCTTCCTTTATATCCCTGCTGAAACCCAGCATATTATTATATACATTAGTACTTGAGAAATGTTTGGTCAGTGAGTGGAGAAACCATACATGTTTTGGGGAAATCATAAAGAGTCATTTTTATTTCAAGATTTTGCTTAGAATAGTATTTTTTTACTACCTTCCCCCATAAGTAAAATATTTGGGTTATGATGTAGTATGTAATATAATGGAAAGATAACTGGCTCTTCAGGCAGAATATTCTACAAAGTACCAGGGTTCCAATCCCAATGTTGCCACACATATTACCAGTATGACCTTGGACATGTTCTCTCTGGATCCTCCCTAAAATAAGGTTTGGACTAGAGATCTCTTCCGGCTCTAAATCAATTATCTCATGACCTGGTGTAATGTAATACCAAGCAAAGGCAACTTCCCAGGTTCAAAATACCAGCATAGGTGCTCTCTATTTTATTCAGTAACAAACCCAGAACAGAGAAGATCAAAACATGACATCATTCAAGATACAGCATTCACTAAGCGTGATTAAATAATCTCCAAGTACTACCCCACCCCAGGACCTTCCAATCATTCAATCAATTACAAAGTCTCAGTTCTAAATACTTCTCCACCCCCTAGGCTATACCTTAATTAAGTCCACCACAAAGCCCCTCTTCTTCAAATGGAGATTAGTTTCCAAACATAGGTGAAGTACCTTCATTTGTCAATCACAGAGCACAATAAGGTCAAAAGTTCCCCACCCCTGGATCACAATTGAATCTACCCCAGAGTTACATCAAGTTTAAACACAGCACTTAATACCCAAATGGAGGTCTTTTCTTCATCTTGACAGGAGGCAAGTTCTCAGCAATCTTAGTTCCTGGGGAGACAAGGCTTAGCAAAGCCACAAGATACATTGCCAGTCCCTTCATGAATTTATCCTCTGTCTGTAGAACAGTCCTAGAACCCCTGAACACATTAGCAAAGCCCTCTCCCAGGATTTCTGTAAACATACAACAAGAAAATCCTTCTTCAGGGCTTCTGAACCAACAGAAATGCTCCCAGACCCCTGCAACAACAGCACTGTCCCTCACCAGTGGACAGTATTCACTCTGTCTGCAGGACAGTCTCCAGACCCCTGCAACAACAGTACTGTCCCTCACCAGTGGACAGTATTCACTCTCAACAACAGTACTGTCCCTCACCAGTGGACAGTATTCACTCTCTGTCTGCAGGACAGGCAGGCCTTCTTAGCGAACAGCCAGGTTCCAGGACTTCTTCAACAAAAGGACAGTCTTTCACCAGTGGACAAATCTGGCAAAATAACATCAAAACAGACAGACAAAGTACCAGCAAAACAGCCATGTCTCCTCAGTCCTTGGCAGCTCAGGGGGCAGGTCTCAAAAGTCCAGGGCAATTCAAAGCGGCCACCAGCAATTCTCTTGGTCTCTCTCTCTCCACGAGGTGCTGCTCCCAAAAAAGATCTTCCGCCTCTCTCCTGTCTCTCCAAATCTACATCACCAGCTCCTCCCACTTCAGGACTTTCTTTTCACATCAACAAGCCCATCCCACAGGTGGGATTAACAAACTCTGGGTTTTAATACAATCAATTTGAAAACCAAGCCAATACAGGGGAATCTTTAATTGCCATTACTATCACACCTGGCTATATTTATTTCTGGTTAAAATGTTGAGCCCATATTTCTACAAAGCTTGGCAATCCCTAACGTGCCTTCCATCTCTGGATCGCATGATCCTAAGTCTCAAGATGCCCTATCTTTGATAAAGCTCACCATGGCTCCATCACAGGAAGACTGGCAGTCTGCTGCTGCTTTTTCCTATGCATCCTGTTTTCAGTCTGGCTCATCCAATTGTAACTAAAAGCATCTACACCTCAATTCTCAGGTTGTTCGTCAGTTACCTCAATTTTCACAAAAGAGCTAAAGTCTATTTGGTTGTTCTCTGTGAGATTGCGAGGATCGTATGGGGCACTCGTGGAGGGCTAGTACCTCTGTTGTGAGGACTTACTGAGCCCTTTTCTGGACTGCTCTTTTGGGTTTCATCTGCCACCCGCCTCTCACTTATGGCTCCAAGAGGCTATGCCATGCACAGCAACCACACCCTGTCAATAGATGAGCTAAACCAGGTTGAGCTCCTAGAGCTTGGTCAGACCTCAGAGATGCCAAGGTCATCCATTGCATCCCAGACCCTTGCCCATTGTCTTTACTTTTGTCTTGCCACTGCACATTAGTGACTGGAAGAGAGAGTGAGGCTGATTATGTTGTGTAACTCTGCCTCACTTAAATCTAATTCATATGCAAGTCAAGACAGGAATCCATGATTTCGTAGGTCCTCTTCAAAAGCAAAGGATGAACAACAAGATTGCAAGCTCTTTGAAGGCAGGCTTTGCTCATCATAATTTTCACCTAACAACTTAAGAGGTAAACAGCTAAAGAAGAGGTCAAGTCCTCACAAGAAGGTGACCTAGATTTGTCTGGCCTCTGACACATACTTGCTGTAAACCCCAGACAGGACTCTCTAAGACTAAATAGTGGAATATTTGCAGATCTGTATCGGAGGCAAAAATTTCCTCAGCAGGGGACTCCATACATAGTTGAACTCATAGGGCTAGACTTCTCTACCAAAAAATATCCCCACAGTATCTATTACTAACCCTAGTGGAATTGAATACATTTTTTGTTTTGGAGACCTTCCTCTTTCCCATTTGTTGGTGCCCCACCTGTAATGTTAATGGTATATAAGATCTTCCCTGCCCATTAATAAGCCTCATGTAGAACCCATTAAGGGAAGCTTGCTTAGGGGAGACTTGTTTGTAGGAAGGCTTTCACACCTTTTGCTAATTTCTAATTAGGCACTGAGTCAGGAGGATTGTGATGCCTTCTGACTCTGAGAATGTATATATACACTCTGAGTTGGTATTTTGCTTTGGGGGCTAGCTTATGAAAAAGGAGCTTATGAGTCAAGATTCTCAGTGGCCATATGTTTAGAGCTCTCCAACTGCTCAGCTCTAAAGGCTCTCTTGATCCAGGGATGTATGTAAAGTATATAGTTGATTCAGGCAGTCAGAGCCCTGTCTGTTGGTCTTTATTTCTCTGCTTGTATTTTCTCTGTATTTCCTCTGAAGTTCAGAGTGCTGAGTTTTCCCCAGAACTAGTGAATATGATTTAAAAAGATTGTTGACCCTTTGAACAGCTATCTTCCCTAGTAAAGCAGATCTAAGAACGTGTGCTAGCAGCCATCCTGGGTATGCCAGTGTGGTTGCTGTTATACGACAACAAAAAATCACTCTATCTTTGCTTTACACAACATATTTTTACATATCTAACCCTCCTCCTCAACTATGTACCCGTCAATCATTGACACTAACTTTCTGTTTCCCAAACAAGACATTCCTTCTCTCAGCCCTGGACTTTTCACTGGCTGTCCCTGTGATTCTCTTCTGCATGTGCCCACCTCCTGACGTCCCTGACTTTTGTCAAGTTGCAGCTAAACTCCCTCTTCCTATGGAAAGCCTTTCCCTCACCATGTTCTTATATACAAGTTGTCTTACCCATTAGACTAGAAACTCCTGGAGGGCAGGGATGGGACTGTCTTTTGACAATCTTTGTATCCTCACAGCTTAGCACAGTACTTGGCAGATAGTGGATGTTTAATCCATGTTTACTGGCTGACTGGCTAGCTGTCTACCTCTACGAAGAATGTAAGGTTCTTGAAAGCAAGGAGCATCCTTGGACCCACAGTACTTTGCACTTCATGAATATTGGTTGAAGTGCATCAAATAAATGAACAAACAAATCTCTTTCTTCCTTTCTTTGTTTCTTTCTTTCTATTCTTTCCTCTTTCTCTCTTTCTTTCTTTTTCTTTCTTTCTTTCTTTCTTTCTTTCTTCCTTTCTTCCTTTGTTTCTTTCTTCCTTTCTTTCTTGCTTGCTTGCTTTCTTTCTTGCTTGCTTGCTTTCTTAACTAATCCTAAATCATCCTTTTACCTCACCTGTATTAGGGAAAACCTACATTTGAGCCTGACCTCTTGTCATTTGCTGGCAGTGTAGAATTATTCAGACCTTCTGTTTCTTTATCTCTAAAAATGGAGAAGATAATACCTATCTACCAACCTCAACAGGTTGTTATGAACATCATCAAGCCAACCTTCTCAATTCATAGATAAGGAAACTGAAGCCCAGAAAATCCTAGTGGTAGCAAACATCAGAAACAGGATTTGAATTGGGGTTTTCTGATTTCAGTTCCAGTGGCCCTTCTACTGTCCCATGGTAGGATCACAGATGTAGAGTTGTAAGGAATTTCAGAAACTATGTCATCCAACTCCCTCATTTTACGTGTGGGGAAACTTACCCAGATAGGGTAAGTGGAAAAAAAGTAATGATGAACATAAGAATGTTATGCTAGCTATACAGGACTATACAAATACAAATTATTGTCTTGACAATTACTATTTTTTTTTCAAATTTAAAATGATTGATTAAATTGAATTCAAGCTTTTCACTTTCTGATCTCCTGGCTTACTTGAAATATTCATTATCCACAGAATCTCATCAGCATTCTGTTTTGTTTTGTTTTTATTGTTTCCAGACCCAACCCGCCTTCTGGTCCCCCCATCTAGTATGGATGTTACTGTTGGAGAAAGCATTGTCCTGCCTTGCCAGGTATCACATGACCACTCACTGGACATTGTGTTTACTTGGTCATTTAATGGACGCCTGATTGACTTTGACAAAGATGGTGACCATTTTGAAAGAGTAGGAGGGGTAAGTATTAATATTAAACATCTAATGACAGTCAAAAATCTGTCCAATTTCCTAGGGTGACACACAAATTAATTTAAAAGCAATTTAAGAGAGAGTTAAAATTATTGCTTCCTTAAAAAAATGTATTTGAGAATTTAGTTCAGAGACTCTTTTCCAGGAAATTCTTAAGCATTTGATTAAGTTTAATTTTTTGTTTTATTTTTTGTTCTATTCATCTGGGCAATTTATATTTCTGTAAATATCCATTTCATTTAGATTGTCAGTTTTATTGGGCAAAATAGGTCCTAGTAATTTGTTTTATTTCTTCTCCATTGTTTGTGAATTTAACTTTTTCTTTTCTTTTTAAATCAAGTTAGCTAATGGCTTGTTTATTTTACTACTTTTTTTAAAAAGACTCCTATTTTTATTAATTCAATAGTGATTTTTCTTCTAGTTTTGTTAATCTCTCCTTCAGTTTTTCAGGATTTCTCATTCAGTTGACAAATTTGGGCTAGATGACCTTTAAGGTCCTCTTCAACTTTAAGATCCTAGGATCCTGCAATTTATCAAATTAGCTAATTTCTGGGGCTGCTAGGTGGCATAACAGATTAACATAACCTGGAGTCAGGAAGACTCATCTTCCTCAGTTCAAATCTGGCCTTTGAGATTTACTAACTGAATGACCCTGGGAAAGTCATTAACCCTATTTGTCTCAGTTTCCTCATCTGTAAAAAGAGCTAGAGAAGGAAATAGCAATCCACTGCAGTATCCTTGACAAGAAAACCCTGAATGGGGTCACAGAGAGCCAGACACAACTAAAATATGATTGCACAACAGATTCAGCAAATTGCCCATGGGGAGCTTCCTTCTATGTACTTAGTGTGTTGAGTAAGTTTATTAGCATCACCAGAAGTCATTAAAGATAATGCTTATAATGGCAGCATAGTACATTAGGGGCCTACTAGAAAGAGCCCTGGGTTTGGATCCCCAAAACCTGGGTTCAAATCTTGCTTTATCATTCCTATGCTAATCATGTGACTTCCACCTTGGGCAAATGCTCAACCCCAGTTCTCTCATCTATAAAAAAGACAGAACAGTAATGACTCTGTGTACCTCTTAATAAATGTGAAATCATTCTGAAGAAAATGCTCAGTGAATTGTAGAGCAATTTATAAGTATAAAGTATCAGTTTGTATTCTATGGGAGAGTATTGCAAAATGAATGCCAGTGAAATATCTGTAATATTTCTTGAGAAATTGCAAGGAAAGGGGATTGAAAATGTTGGAAAGAGCAGGCAAGTGTAAATTGAGAGAAATTAATAAATTTATCAAGGTATTGTTCTTCATACTTTTATTTCAAGTAGATGTACTAATAATCAGGTCTTTCCCTTATTCAAGGCTTCCAATACATATTCTCAAAAGGTTGATTGTTTTTTATAGATGATGGTCTCCCAAAGAAAATAAATTGTGATGAATTTAGGCATCAAGCCAGGCTCTTCTAATAGGGCTGAACATTCATTTACACCCCATTTAGGAGTAATCTATACATGACATTGCCATTGCCCCCCCCATCAGTTGTCAACAAACCAGGCATTTCTGAGCAATAGATGTAAATTTCAAGAAATAGGCTGGAAAGTATGGGACAGAAGAACATTAGCAACAGAGGAAACTGTTTCTGGGGTTGCAGGAAATGTATAAGTGGCAGGCAAAATTACCCTCAAGTCAAGTCCATTTTAAAACCTTTTAAAATTTCCTAAGTCAGTGTGCTGAAAATAATTCTGGTTATGCCAGACCTGTCACATTTTTGCAGAAAATTTTACTTTGTCTAACAAAAACAACCTACCTGTATATACCAATTTAAAGTTTACAAAGCACTTTGCAAAAAAAAATCGTGGAAGGTAGCACTGATAAGCACCCACAGAATAAATCAGGCTATAAATGGGAGGGGGAAAAACTGTTAATGAACCACCCTTTAATTTTCATTCTCATCCTAGCTCTATTCCCCATTGGCCCAACCCAAATTAAATGCCAAAATAGAAATCCTGAAAATCAATGAAGAAATTAACAAAATTGAAAGAAAAAAAAATGAATGAACAAATAAAACCAGGAGCAGGAGTTTTGAATAAGGGGGAAAAAAGTGACCTTTGCTGTGAAATGTTTCCTCTCTGAGGGGAAATAAAAAATGTGACACTTTAAAGTTTAATCTGCATTATTTACATTTTCTCCACCACTTTCTTAAGTATAAACAATAAAAAAAAAGCAAGAAATCAAGCCCTGATTCAGAACATTTATTGATTTCAGAAATGCTCACACTGAAATTTTAACAATTGACCATCAAGGGCCAGTTCAGGCTAGCTCCAGCATTCCCCTATATAAACCATTAGCTAACTTGTAAGAAGAAGAAATTATCAGCATCAAAAAGGAGAAATCAACAAATAAAGGGGGGAAAAGGATATAATTAGGAACACTTTCGTCCAGTTCTATGCTGGCAATAATTTCTTAATTGGGTTCTCTCCTCTGCCAGTCACTTCTCCACATCATGCACTCCTGTGCCAAACAAAGCTTCCTGAACCACAATCCTGATTGACACTCTTTGACTCAAACCTTTCAATGATCTCTGCCTTTCCCACTGCCAACAGAATATAAATTTCAGACTCTTTAGTCTGGCAGTCAAGGAGTTATATAGCATGGCCCAGACTTACCTTTCTAGCCTTGTCTCACACTGCTCCCCTGTTCATACCCACTTCTCCAAGCCAATTGGATTATCTTGCCATTCCTCCATAACATCACAAACTTTTTCTCCTCATGTGTTTGTTCACATCAATCCCTTTTCCTGGAATGGCCTACACTCATCCCTGACTATTGAAGTATACCCATTGTTCAAGTCCCAACTCAAAGAGTACATCTTTCTTTAAGCTTTCACTTATTCCTTTAACTGCAAGTGATCTCTCCCTCTTTTAAATCTCCTGATATAGTATTCTACTTTGTATTATAATTAATTGTGTATATCTTTTTTTTTCCTTACTAGATTAGGAGTTCCTTGAGGGCAGGAGTTTTTATTTATTTTGGTAACCTTCAAAATACTCTCATGGTACCTTATGCATAAGCATACCTAATAAATATTTGTCAAATGAGCAAACAAATGAAAGAATGAATGAGTGATTTCATTGGCAGTTTGATCTGAAGGGTTTTAGAGAAAATAAGTCATTCCTGTTTCATTCTATTATAGTCTATCTCAATCTCAAATGGTTCAAGTTTTGATTATAATAATATGAATGATGTAAAAAATTTTAATCACTGAATTGTAATTTAAATCACAGAGTAGAGTGTTTTTATTAAGATAAACTCCTTGGTGTTAAGTAATTTTCTTTGTAACAATTAAAATGGTAAACAAAATGGTAATTTGTCTAGTATAGTTAATTTGCCTTTAAAACTAGTGTGGAATCCCACCTTCCCAAAATATAAAGACAAAAAGAAAACAGTTTCATCTCTCAGGCAACTTAAGCTCTACCAGGAAGATACCATGTAAACAGAAAAATATAAATTCCACAATTTGAGAAGAGAGAGTTCTCTAACAACTAGGGGTCCAAGAGGTATTGTAGGAGCTGAGCCTTAAAGAAGGCTGAGGATACTAGGAGGTGGAATCAAGGGGAGAGAGAGAGAGAGAGAGAGAGAGAGAGAGAGAGAGAGAGAGAG
>NW_027185761.1:33169690-33245229 GCF_028583685.1 Petaurus breviceps papuanus | reverse complement strand
AGAGTCAACTGGGGAAGAATACAAGGATACGCAGATAATATACATAATGCAGTTTGCAAACTTGAAAATGCTGTATAAACATTACTCATTATAATTTTTATTGGCTGACAGATCAAGTGTGGCCCTTTGACTGAATCCAGGGTCACTCTTGAGGACCTAGAGGGCCATAGGTGGCCTTGAGGTCACAGGTTCCTCACCCCTGCTAGGGTTTTATTAGATCCAATTGTCAATAGGACAGGGGCAAGGGATTAGAAAGAAGCAAATAGGGTATATTTGCACATGGGTCTAGGGTCAAGACTGCAAAGAAGGAAAATGAGGTCAGATCAGTGATGATTGCTAAGGAAGAGAGAGATGGAAGGAGTGAGTAGAGGTCCCTATGACAGCAAAGACTTAAGAGAAATGAGGCCCAGAGAGAGATGGAAAAGCAAGAGCTTAGAGTCATGTAGAGGAGCTGCAGTTTTGGACAAGGGGGGAATAGAACCATTCCCTTCACTCCTCTGAGTATAGCCAAGCTTCTTCTCAAGTACATTTTTGCAATTTCATCTTTTATTTTTAAAAAATCTGTTATGTGTGAAAGAGTAGAAGTATAATTAGCCAAGTGTGTGACTGAGATGCAATTAAAATGTAAGCAATGGGTTATGTGTGCTGGTAAACTGGAAAGCCAATGAGTTTGAGCGTCCATATTTCAGTCTCCAAGTATAAGAACTGGAGTTGGGGTGAAGACAAAGATGTTGAGCCAGGTGCTAAATTCCTGGAGAAAACAGAAGCTGGTAGGCAGCTGCTCCCCAATGTGCATAAGATGACAAGTTTCAATAAAATAAAGCTCAAAGCAGAAGAGTAATGGCAGCAGAGGGAGGGTCCAGAAATGATGAACAAGAAGTCGACTTTTCCGTTCTTCCAACCCAGGGTATCCAGTATACTAGAGAGATCAGTCCAAGACATAGTGTCTTGTGGAGAGAGCCATTTCTAGGAGAGCAAGTAAAAGGAAGGAGTGTGAGAATAAGAGATCTAAAATGAAAGTGGATTTATTATTAATAAATCAAGGATTTCAGAGGGCACAGAGTAAGGGAGAAGGACTTGGGAGGAGTAGGGCTGAGAGAAGCGAAGGGAAACAGGATAAGCATTTATGTAGTACCTACTGTGTTCCAGGTATTGTTAAGCACTTTTTACAAATATTATCTCATTTGATGGGAGAGTGGGTAGTGGTAGCAGAAGAAGGAGATCTTTCTGAACCACAGGGATTCGGGAAAAGAAAGTGGTAGTTTACTAGCCATAGGGCACAAAGTTGACTCAGTCTCCCATAATCAAGGATCATTTAATTACAAATGGTAATTATTTCTAACACCAGAAAATAGAATAGCTAGGTGTCATAGTAGTAAAGTGCTAGGTTTGGAGTAAGAGAAGAACTAAATTCAAATCCTACCTAGACATTCACTAGCTGTATGACCCCTTAGCAAATAATTTCATTTCTCTTGGCCTCAGTTTCCTCATCTGTAAAGTGGTTAAAATAATAACACCTACCTAATGAGTTGTTGAATCAAATAAATTTTACATACATATATATGCATATATGTGAGTGTGTGTGTATATACAGAGAAATATTGATGTTGATATTGGTATACAAGCCCTAATGTGCTAAATAAATGTTAGCTATTTTTATTATCTATCATAATGTAAACTCTTTGGGGGCAGAGACTTGTTTTTCTTTTTGATTTTTCTTTATATTCTCAGTGCTTATCACAGTGTTGGGAATTTAGTAAGCATTTAATAATGTTTATGGATTGATCAAAGACTAGGTTCAGTGTCCAGGGTCTTACTCCTAGATGGAGTCTTAGTGACCATAGTTCTGATGTTCTAGATAGCCTCAAACAGGGTATAAGGCCCAGTGTCAGAGGCCTGGTCCTGAGTGAGATCATGGAGGTGAGGGCCCATGGTACCTGTGGCTCTGTGCTGTATTGGGTCATGGAGGTAAGAGGCCTTGTATTTGATGGTCTATTCCTTAGAGAGATACAAGACATCTCATCTAAATTTTCCAGGAGGACCAAGTCCTCCCTCTACTCCATCTCTACTGGAAATGAACATGAGATGACATTCTAGTCTTGGACAGCAATGGGAACTCTACCTAATTCCAAATGATAATAATGGAGGACCATTCCCTGAATAGGACTAGGACTAAAACATTCACTCCTAGTCTGGGAAAACAGCCCTAGGAGGCCCATCTCCCTGATGATGGCTTTCACCATGGATGGTCATCAGTTTCTCTCTTACCCTTCCAGTGTTTACTGTCTCATGGAGCATACTAGCTCTTTATCAAGCACAATCAATCTAATGAAAATGTTGATGTTCACAGTTTCCTTAGGACTTTTTTTTTTCCTAGGCAGGACCTGATTTAATTAGGGTTAAGTTTTATTAGCATGAGTTCACACATTAGCTCTATGTAGTTTGCATTTCATTAGAGGACTGTTGGTATTTGACTGATTGGGGTGGGGAAATACCTGTGAGAACACTCTGCAAATTCTCAGGGACGTCTAGAAGCTATAACTTGCCAAGAGTCACAGAGGCCTTATGTGACACAAGCAGGATTTGAACTCCTATTCCTGATTCCAAAACCAGCTGGAGCCATTATAACTTGCCATCTCCCTACCTTAGGGCTATTGAGAAACAACCCCCCAAACCCTTACCTGGGTACAATTCCCCCACTTCACCTAAAGCCTAGTATCCCAGCCTGTATTTATGGCCCCAACATCCAGGAAAAAGAAGAAATCTCTGATCTGGGAGGTTATTGCAGAAATCTCTTAAAAGGCTTAAGCCTTTCCCCCAAGTACAAGTATAAAAGTTGTTTTCACGTGAAAACTCAGCCCCATTCTCCATGGTTTGGAATCTGCATGATTTCACTTGCCCACGTGGACATAATTTAGCATGGGTTTAATCATGCCCCTGGTTGCCACAGAGGAAAGTTTTGTCTCTTTTTATTGCTCCTAGTAGAGATGAATGTGATCGAGCAAACTGAAAGGGAGAAAACAATCATGTCCATTCCCAGTGGGGATGGGGGGAGAGGGAGGACCTGGTACTCCTGGAAAACTCTGATGAGATGGCAAGTTCCAACATCTCTGTGGGCTTCTGCCTTCTCTTATTCATGGAAATTCAATCACAGGGGAGAGGGATTCTGAGAGGCTGCCTTGTAACTCTTGGATTGATGAGGAGAAAGTATGACTTCAGTATCTGTACTATCTAAGTATTTCATGTCCATGGCAGATGTTTTCAATTATTCAATATAAATCAAACTTCAAGGTTTAGCAGCATTCCTCAATTAAAATGCCACAATCCTCAGCCTCCCAAGAAGGCATCCCTTTCAACTTATTAAGAGCCTACCACTAGTGAGTGGTATAGAAATATTTCTGAGCTACATAGACATACATGCAATGATGTAATTAGGCCTATTCATCTTCTAATCAAACATGCATTTGGCATTCGGAAAACAAATTAGCCCCATTCCACATTAGGGGATGTAAGACTTTCCTCAGAGAACAGGGGCTCTCATAATCTTTTAATATAAAAATGTGAGCAATCAAAACACTGGCTATAAGAGAAATCTGCGCAGTAAAATGCTGATGTCTCCAAATTTGGGTTCATTTCCCTTTTCCAAATAAATGTGAATAGCCTGGAAGACATGAGAATACCAATGAAGGCTATAAATCGTGTGGATGGATGGAGAAATAGACAAGGCTCAGACAGGGCTGCCCTTGATATAAGTTCAGGTGAGTCACTTGCAAATGGCAGACTGTTTAAGTGACCCAAATCAGATTCCTCCCATCCCTTCGAAGTTGCATTTTGGAAACGTTAGTGCTCTTATCTCCCAGGCAGGCTCACATATTTTTAATAGGCCATAGCTTGCATTACTAATGTTTTCATCAGCCAGTGTAAAATAAATCCATTAGTCACAGTGTCCTTCATGTGATAATGATATTTAGAGCTCATTAAAAAGTAATTGTAGCCACTTTTCTCTACTTTATCAGCAGGATTCAGCTGGTGATTTGATGATCCGAAGTATCCAGCTGAAGCATGCTGGGAAATATGTCTGCATGGTACAAACAAGTGTGGACAAGATATCAGCAACTGCAGACCTGATTGTAAGAGGTATTTAGATTTTTAATGTCCTAAAAATATATTTTTCACAATATCAATTCCAGTGTGGGTTTGTATAGCTATCCATTAAAATCCCAATGGTTTATAATTACTGTGAATGGTAAACTAGGAAGCCCTATGTAATAGAGATTTAAAACAGTATGTAGCAGCATGCAAAAAAAATGTATGGGGTTTTGGAGGGTGGTGGCATTTCTATTCCTGTCATGGTATTGTCAGAAATTGCCCTGAGCCATTCATTAAATTTTTCCCCCAATGAAAACAGTTCCTGTGGGTACACTGAATCAAGCTGTTGGAGTTAATATTACCTTCGTAGGCAGCTCTGGATTAACAAAAACAAATGGAGTGATGCTGAGATATCAAGCAGTGTGCTTGGATACCTTGTTTGGGCTCAGACAAGTTAGAGCTTTAGGCCACTAGCCCAGCAGTTCCTTGGATTGAGAGTGTCTAGTTTGGGGGAAGTTAAATGAATTCGTTCATCCTCTTTAGGCACCACTTTTTCCATAGTTAGCAAGAGTCTCTCCAATTTTCTTAAAATGGCTTTGGGATGGATTAAGACCTAGTCTACTTGGATTGGATAAGAGCACCAGAGACAAAGCTCAACAAGGAAAGGGTATATGATTCTAGATCTTCCTCAGGATGTTTTCTGAATTCTTAGAGGGCTTGGCATCCGTAGCTGAGGGAGAACGTAGCAGCTGAACCAACCAGGAAGAAACTGAACCAAAATGAGCAGCAGAAACCAAACCTGAATTAATCATGCAAACTAATTTTTTTTCCTTTTAGTCAAACAAATTTAAGATAAAATTACAGTGAAACCCTATCATAGCATAAAAAGGCCAATCAAAACAGCTTCTGGAATGAAAACTTCTTTAGTCAACTGTATATATCCCAAAACTATAACTATTTCTTGGAGACTAAGAGAAGAGTCTAAGATATATACATGATGGGGAGGAAGGGACAAGAAGTGATCAGAGACAGAGACAGAGGAGGGACACAAAGAAAGTACAGGGGGTAATAAGTTCATACTCTGAGGCATGTGACCAGGTAGAATTTTGAACAAGGTAACATTCCCCCCAAACTAATGGATTCAGTCAGCCCTGTTCTAAGTTCTGGGAGTGTAGAGATAAAAAATTAAATAACTCCTGCCCTCAAGGGGTTTGCATTCATAAAGCCTTTCTAATAGCAGCAAATATCTCTTTGACACAACACAATTTAGGGGCGAGTATGATGTGATCTCAGAAGAGTCACTAATTTGTCCTTGGTCTGAATGTAGAAAATGATTCCTGTTCATTTGTTTTTAATCAAATCACTATGGTTTGTCTATTCTCCCCTCAGAGATAAAAGAATCCTGCCACCAAAAATTAATCCTCTCTTTAATTAGGATAATGTTCAGATCAGCAGCTAAAACACCAATAAATTAGACTATTAAATCTTTAAATTAGTAATACTTGATGTTCTTAAATAATATCATCTACCTCATTTCACAGAAAATAACACTAAATACCAAGAGGAATTTGCAAGTACCAATCTAAAAGAAAATTTAATCAGTGAATAAGCCCAATAAATTACCATGCATTTATTTTTTTAAACCCTCCGTAATCTCACATTTTCTCTTCCTTGGATAGTTCTCTCTTCATATCTTTTCTGCTAAAGTGGGGTCCATACCAGGGTTCTTCCCCTAGGATCTGTGAGTTTTTAAATTCCATTTCTTTTATTTTATTCTCTTGAATGTATTTTTATGAGAAGAGATCCATAAGCTTCACCAGACTTCCAAAGGAAATGGTCACACACACACACACACACACACACACACACACACACACCTTAAGGTCCCCCCCCACTATATCCTTGAGGTCCACTCCAGTGAAACCAATAGCTATGCCGTGACATATGGCAGCCATAATGGTAGGGGGGACCTTGGAAAGCAGTAAACTCTACAAGGTCTCTCTCAAGGATCCCATGGTTTGGAGGGCAGAGTTCATACCTCCCTCTAAGACTCTGAGACCAAGTTATTGTTTAGCCTGAAGGGTAAACAGGTGCACCCAAAATTTCGAAAGAAGGTTCTTATGAGAACACAAATAAAGTAACTTCCCCAAAACAAAGTTAGCAAACCAGTAGCCAGGACATAAACTTCACCTTTTGAAAACCCAAAGCCACTAGCACGCAAGGAGAAGTAAGGAGGGCTTCTCCTTTAAACAGCCAAACTCAGACCTCCTGACTTGATAACTTTACATCTCCTCTATATACTTCTGTGGCATCTATTGATTGACTCCTTTCAGGATCTGGGATGAGAGCAATTTTCTGTTTGTGATTCTCAGCTTTTTAAAGGCCACTGCGGCAGAGTCTGTAAAGGAAAGAAGGGGAGCAAGGGATAGAAAAGCACCAACAGCTAGGGTTTATCTCTGTAATAAGGGTCTCTGGAAGCTGAGGTGACCATAGTCCCCTCTCGATGATGTGAGAAAGGCCTTCTCAAATGTCATAGTGGAAAATGAATCAGCCTGAGGTTAGACACTCCAACTGGGCAGAGAAAGGGGGAGAGTAATTTGTGTTTCACCTGGGCTTTGGTAAATGGCTTTCTGGTTCATTTCATTTTATTTTTAAGGGAGTTAAATCCAGAATACCAGATAAAGAATGTGAGGGTCCATCCCAGGGCAAAGTATAGCTTCTGGAAATCTCCATTAAACTCTTTGTGACCTTGTTAAGTATTCATTTTTACCTGCCCAAATGACCCATCCCAGTGACATTTCAGCAGAGCAGGGATTAGGAAGGACCTAGCAAGGTCTTTATCCTCATTCAGAGATTATGGATTTGAGAATGGTGGGATAAGAGCCTCTCACAATCCCATTGCCTTCTGAGGCAGACACCTGTGGTTTATTAGAAATAATTTTCACTGCCTGTAATAGATTCTTAGGTTGCAAATTAGTTCCGATTCTGGCCTGGGATCTATTTGGTGTTGGCCTGCCCATAGGGACAGAGCTTCTCTTTTGTTTTATTATTTCTTGACCATTGTTTGAATCCGATTTTCTTCTTTTAAATGGACTGAGGGTATAGGCAGAAATAATGAACTCCATGCTGATAAGTTTAGAAAAACAGTTTGACCTGCAGGCACTGTGTAAATGAGGGTCTTGTTAGCAGGGCCTTTGGAGACATAAGACAGTCTCAAGATTATTGAAAACTGAATAGACACAGTCACATACATACAAACACCCCCCCCCCGCCACACACACACACACACACACACTAATTGTAGCTGTTATTTCTGTAATATTAATGCAGTGAGAGGGCAAAGAATACTCCATGACTGTTGGAGTTCTGCCTTGTTTTGTTTTGTTTCCAACTCAACTAGTATTTATTAAACACTCTTTTGTACAAGGCATAACAAAAAAGGCAGCATGTTGTCAGTGGATGCAAGGCCATCCTTGAAGCCAGGAAGGTCTCATTTCAGATCCTGCCTCTCATACACATTGGCTCTGTGACCTTGGAAAAGTCATTTAACACTGCCTCTCCTTCTAGGCAACTCTGTAAGCAGCAGAGAAGGCACTAGTCCACAAGGGTAAGGGGAATTTCCTTATCTGGGAGTTGCTTATGCCCAAGAAATCACAGGTCCAATTCCTAGCCCTAAGTGCAACACATAGAGTATATACAGGCAATGTAACCTAGTGAATAATCAACCATCCTCAGAACCAGTAAGACCTAGGTTCAAGTCCTATCTTTGATAAATGTTGTCTGTGTCTCCCTGGCCAAGTCACTTATCTTCTTAGTGCCACCAGGCAAGTCTCTAAGACAAAGCACTGAAGAGTAACTAGCTCATTAAATCAGTACAGGGGAGTTTTCCTTGTGAAAGTTACACAACTCCTAAATCCAATCCAAAAAGAGAAAGCATAAGACATAATGTTAAGCACTGGAGATACAAAGAGAAAATTTAATAAGACTCCATCAGCTAAAGCACTACTGAGAGGAGGAAGCAGAACATATATACAATACAAAATATTCACCAGTTAGTTTTGGGGCGGGGAGGTTGCTGACTGGGTGAATTGACTCGGGGGCCACATGAATAAACCAGGTTTTCTGTCTCTTCTCTCAGGTCCCCCAGGCCCACCTGAGACTGTGACTATCGATGAAATCACAGACACGACAGCCCAGCTGTCCTGGAGGCCAGGAGCAGATAACCACAGTCCCGTCACAATGTATGTCATCCAGGCCAGAACTCCATTTTCCGTGGGCTGGCAAGCAGTCAACACAGGTAACTTGGTTCAGCAGCCTTGGGAAGTGATCTGTGTGGGGGGATCAAGTGACACATTCCAGTCCTTAGGCAAGGTGACCTCCTGAGCCCAGCCTGATGTCCAGGGCTACAGACAAGAAGCCTTTCACGGTTTACCCTCATGAGCTAGCTGCATTCCCTAGAACAAGGCCTACTATGTCTTTTTCTAAATTCTCTTCCTTATAAAATGGGATTGGATAAAGTCAGGGCTTTAGATTTGATGGTCTTTAATTTTTTCTTCCAACTTTAACACTCTAGTAGTATAGATAGATAGATATAGATATACATATGCACATATACATATGTGTATACATGTATGTACATGTATATATGGGTGTGTATATCAACGTACACACATATAGATAATGTCTAATATATATTTAAAACCAAAACATATATAATATATATACACATATATTTTTTTGGTTTTAAATTGTGATTCTGTGACAAAATTTCTCCATAAAATGAGCAAATTGGGAAATACATGTATTTCCCCCTCTATGTATATGTGTGTGTATGTATATGTAGACATGGATCTACTTTATAAATAAATTTTGATACAGCACCACAGTTTAAAATCAAAATAAACAAAAACCTGATTTTATTGACATACTCTTTCACTGAATTAACTGGTTTCTTTGTATACACAAAATCAATATAGCAAGTCAAACAACAGAATAGTTGAATCATTGGTATCATAGATTTAGAGGTGGATAGGGCCCTGGTGTCCATGTGGAACAACTCTCATTTTATAGATGAGAAAATTCAGGCGGACCCAGAGAGATATTGTAACTTATCCAGTCAAAAGGTAGTAAGCAGTGGAGCTGAAATCTGAGCCCTGGCCATCTGACTCCAGGTCCAGTACTCTTTCTACTATATGAAGAATTAGTAAAGAGAGTGCTTTTGATGGCTTTTACCCAATAGGTACTGACTGAATCCATGAGCTGGATTCTTTTGATGGCTTCCAAGCCCAGGTTCATTGACTTTCCTAAGTTCATGGTGCTTGTATATTCATAGAATTTATTTGAACACTCTTTTTCACAGATATCTGGTTGCTAGAATGGTGTGTTAATGGAAGGGTTAATTGTTGAGCACAGACAATGAGTTACAGTGTAATGGAACCAAGAGAATCGATGTATGAGTCCTGCTCTGACATTTCCTATTGATGATCTTGGACAAGTCATCTAACTTCTCTAAGCCTCATTTTCCTTGTCTCCAAAATGGAAATGCGGGATGTTGGTACACTCCCACTACCTCACAGTGTTGTTTGCTGTATAAGCATTACAAATCTTACAGTGCTATGTAAATACAACTTGTTTTTATTATTATTGTGAGAACATCCTAGAGCTAGGAGTCAGAACTAACTTCTAGCCCTGGTCCTGTCATCCACTGATGATGTAAGATCTTTGACAAAATACCTAATTTGTTGTCCATCAGTTTCCAACTTTGTGAAATGGGAGAAATAATTTCTGATCTGCCTCCCTCAAAGGACTCATACAAGTTGTATCTGAGATAATATATGTGACACACAGCTAGTCATTGTGGAAAATTCTACCCAATGATGCAGATTGTAGCCAGTCTGACTTATTAGACAAGTCTGTGAGATACCTGAGGCACAGAGAAATTGCAGAATTTGCCCTGGGTTCCACAGTATACAATAGTATACAATATAGCAAGTATACAACATAATAAAATACAATAAACCCTTAATAAGTGTCAGGTACTGTACAAAGTACTGGGAATACAAATAAGAAAAAAGAAGATGCCCTGCCCTCCAGGAACCAAGTGCTCAGCACATAGTAAACATTATATAGCTATTAACTATTATTATTGCAATCTAATTAGAGAAGCCAGCACACAAAAGGAAGTTGAAAAGGGGGGTGCAAAGGGTACTCAGTAAAGAGATATGATCATGGTGTAGTCAAAACTAGGTAGTGCATCTGGTAGAAAATGAAGAGTTGGCTATATGTCTTTTAAGTGAGGCTTTGGAAGGACTTTTATACTCCACCATCCAGCCCTCTAATCAAATGGACTGAGGTAACTGAGAATATTAAGGAGGTGTCTCAGGGGAAGAATTTGAATTTTGGTCTTCCTGACCCCAAGCCCACCACTTTATCCCACTAGACCACACTGCATATTCGTGTATATGAAAATATTTCTAATAATACAAAATGCTATAAAAGTAAAGTAGTATTATTAATCTACCTTCAGTGACCATTGTGATGATCCATACCATCAAACTTTAAAGCCTGGGACATAATGGACAACCCTAAGGTAGAGTGTATAAATATCATTATCCTCATTTTACAGATGAGGAAACTGAGGCTAAAAGAAATTAAATGACTTGCCCAGGGTCATATGGCTAATAAGTGTCGCAGCCGAAACTCATCCTTGAGTTGTCTTCATGCCATTCCATTTGGCTGTCCTCAATAACGTAACCATCCCATTAACATACTTGGAAACTGGATAAATCAGCATTCTAGTGTTGAGATTTGGTGGGTGCTATCTCATACCATGCTTGCCAGAAGACTGTGATCTCACAAATGAGAGCATTCCCTCTGACAATGCCAATCCCAATCCATGCCCTCCTGCCTAATCTGTGTGACTTTTGCTAATATCTGCCAATAAATGCATGACAGAGAAGGTCTGTCCAGTTTTCTGAGGGGCATCACATTCTCTTCACCTTAGGACAATGCCAGTAGGACACACTAGTCATGTGTCAGATTATCTCTGATTCTCACCACCTAACCAGTCCTTCCTTTTCTATTCATGTCTCCTTTATGCCATCCTTGATGACAGTTCTCCTGCATAATTCCTTGTTTCTCATGCCACACGACTCCTGCCCACAGTGGTCCTCTCGATTGGTAAACAATTAGTGAAAAATTACCCATCTGTGCTTTCTTTCAGTCCCAGAACTCATTGATGGGAGGACATTCACTGCTACTGTGGTGGGCTTGAACCCTTGGGTTGAATATGAATTCCGTGTTGTTGCGGCCAACACCATTGGAATTGGGGAACCAAGTCGACCGTCAGAGAAACGAAGAACTGAGGAAGCCCGTGAGTAGCACCCCAGAATGCTAACCTAGTGTGTTTCTAGTAGACAGTTTTCTGGGGAGCAGGCATTTATTTTTCTATACATTTTGACTATAATGAGGTGCTGTGTGAGCTCACTCTTCCCTTTGAGAGTTTATAATGGACAGAAAGCAAGCTAGTTGGAAGCAGTTTAGCAGAGCAAATGAGGTCTCAAAGCAAGTGTTCTATTCCCATGCTTCACTAGACACCATCCCATGGCTATGTTTGCGGATGCATTGTTATTGGCCTTCCTCCCAGAAGCGCTGACTCTTTTCTTCACCTGTATTCTAGCCTCAAACATCCTTCTAACAGGGTGAAAAAAAAATGCATTCCAAATAAGGTCATCTCCTCACAATCACTAATGCCACAGAATAACAATTCTACAGATATTTTTTTTCACTGACATTTTCTTAGTGCATAAGCTACTCCCAGGGAACTAGGCATCAAAACATCCTGTCAATTTAGTCAGCAATTCAGCCTGGCTCTCTATGTGCTCACATCCAGCTTTCAGCTTGAGGCAGCTTTGGTTCATGGGGCCATCCCTGGGAGGTCAAGGAAGCACAGAGTGAGCAGAAAAGAAATGAATCGGGGCTATTTATAGTCCCATTATTTTTCTCTATGTGTAACTTCTTGTTGAGTTATATGCCCAAGCATGGGTCTGAACAGGCCATCTAAGAACTCAAGACCACGGACTCTGTATGTGCTTATAGAATCATGCCAAGGTCTCTTTCATTAGCATTGTGTTGGTGGAAATGTGCAGCTTTCCCCCCAAAACTGGAGACCAGATTTATTTAAATCCTGGTTTGATTCATTCACTTAACATAATCATCTCCTTGTCAAGGGCTCTTTTTAATTTTTACAGTGTTGACTTTGAATTTTTATTTAGTAGTATTATTGATTCCTCTCAATAAACCTGAGGAAGAGGAAACCAGTATCGTCTCCCCTCTTTTACAGAGAAAACGGGGGTCCAAAGAGATTAAACACAGTGAGCCAGGGATCAACCCCTGCCCATCACATCCTTCAAGAAATGGCTTAAAACTCACCTTCTTCAGGAAGTCTTCCCTGATTAATCCCACCCCAACTCTGATCACTCCTGTACTATGGAACCCTGCTGCATTTACACATTGTTTGTACTGTAGCATTCTGACCTCATTGGTGTTGTTTTGCGATGGATCTCATGTTACGGTATTTATATATGTCCAAATATATCACCCCATCTAGAGTGTAAGCTCCTTGAGGGCAGGACCTCTATCTTCCATTTCTTTTGTAAACTTCCACAGTGCTGAGTAGTGCTTAATAAATGCTTAACTACTTAATCAGAACCTGAATTTCAATCCTTTCCTCATCACATGGAACCACTCAGGCTTTTGAGACATCAGTGAATTTTCAACCAGACATATCAAGGTACACATCTGTACCTTGTCAAATGGGAAACAGGTAAAGAATAACAATTTCCTTAGCACATTTCACGTTCTAATGGTGGCCCAAAACCACTCCTTTGATGATTCAGTCTCTGGTCTCTGAAGTAAAATTCCAAGGAGTTACCATCACTGGCCCTGTACATCACAGTAACTGTTTGAAGTGAGTCACATCAACTGGCTGACCTTCATGGAACTCAGTTGTCTTTTCCCTGTGACCTAACTTGTTTTTTGTCTTCTGCACAGTCCCCGAAGTCACCCCAGCTAACGTCAGTGGAGGTGGAGGCAGCAAATCTGAGCTGGTCATAACCTGGGAGGTAAATAAATCACAGGGCAAGGGGAACATAAATTAATGGTAACTCTTGTATTATTTTTTTCTCTTTGCAAAGCATTGCCATAAAGTTTCCATCCCATCTCTGCCAGGCAGCTGAAAGGACACTTTAGGTGCCCAGCTTCTCTGACATATAGCTGATGGTCAGTACAGAAAGACTGCCCCTGCCCAAGCAAGTGTCAGAGAAAGTCTTTTAATACGATTCATCATGAAAAAAACAGCCACAAAAGTAAGGGGGGAGAAATGCAAGTGAAAAATATTAACGGAGACTGGTGCTGAGAAAAATCATTTTTTTTCTTTTCTTCTTGAATTGCTGTGTGATAGATTGAATTAAAATGAAAGGGAGCAATAGATCTGGTATACTGGCATGATTTCCTCGCCATTTGCTATTGGAAAATTTAATGCTGCCCCAGCCATCAGTTATGAGGGAATGTTTTAAGAAACCTGGAGGAAGGTTAGTCACCAATTTATTAAAAATTGATTTTTAGGGGGGCTTTCTAAAGGGTTTTCAATGCCGTTGAAGGATTCCAGACAACAGCCCCAGAAATTAAAATCCTCCATTTATCCAATGGGACAGCACCATTAGTAGCCATAGAAATCATTCACCCTCTAGCCAACATGCTTCAACTACTGAGTTGAAAAGCAGCCCTAAGAACTGAGAAGCCAGTTACGCTCTGCTTTACATTAAATCAGGGGGTTCTTTAGCTGCAACAGCAGGATGGACACTGTCTTGCTTTTTCAAAGCCTGAGGCTCTTGGGTAAAAATATGAATGTGGCTATCAAAGCACCAGAAACTCCCCAGATAATTTTCACGTGTCAGATTCCCCAATCAGTGAGTACTATAGGTCAGAATTCCCCTTATCAGAGTGTTTTCTGAGTCTGCTGGACTTTTTGGTATTTAATGCACACTGAGGGAAGATATGTGCTATGTGGTTAAATGGTGGTCAGCCCCAAAGGTACCAAGAGCTTGAAAAGGTCCTTACGAAAATATTCATTCAGATTTATACCCAATGTTGTCTGCTATTTTCTACTTCTGGCTTGGTCACTGAATTTCTATGCAAACTTGAATACTCTTTAGGGCACATGATCATATTAATTTAGTGAGAAAGGATGTCAGAGGTCTCTAGTCCAAATCTGTTTCCCCCCCCCTTTTTTTTTAAAGCAATTGGGGTTAAATAACTTGCTCAAGGTTACGTGGCCAGTTATTTCTGGGTGGGTGCTAAGTATCTGAGCCCAGATTCAATCCCAGGTTATCCCGACTCTGGGGCCAGTGCTCTTACTTGCTGAGCCACCTGGCCGCTCCTTTTTTTTTTTTCCCTTTTTATAATAATAAAAGTGAAGTCTCAGTTTCCTCATATGTAAAATGACTCTAAGTTTCCTTCCATTGCCGACTCTCTTCTTTCCTACCGACTGTGCTGACAGAAGTAGTATTATGCACTTTTTATTGTCAGAAAACCTTGGTTTGAGCTCTGGCTGTGATACATACTAGTTGTGTGATGATTGCCAAGTCTCTTAACACTCTGAATCTCAGTTTCCGCATCTGCAAAGTGAAGATTCCTGTTTCTGGAAGTCTTTTTCTCTTTGTAGTGTGCCTCTCTACTATTGTGGTCTAAGTTTAAGCTTAGTCCTCCCATCAGTGTTGTGCATATTTGTGGGAAGGAAGAAACCAGGTTTCTAAGAGAACATTTCATATTAAATGCCTTTGCCATGTTATCTATGAATAGTAGTAGCTGCCCTCTGGGAACCCAGCCTGCCAATTCAAGTTGGGAAATGCTGTCATTGTCATTGTTGTCATCATTGTCTTCTTCTTCTTCTTCTTCTTCTTCTTCTTCTTCTTCTTCTTCTTCTTCTTCTTCTTCTTCTTCTTCTTCTTCTTCTTCTTCTTCTTCTTCTTTCTTCTCCTCCTCCTCCTCCTCCTCCTCCTCCTTCTCCTCCTCTTCCTCCTCCTCCTTCTCCTCCTCCTCCTCCTTCTCTTCCCTTTCCTTCTCCCTCCCCCCTTCTTCTCCTTCCTCTTTCTTCTTCCTTTTTCTCCTCCTCTCTTCCTTCTTATTCTCCTCTTCCTTCTCCTTCCCTTGCTACATGTGGTCCCTCTCTCCACTTGGGGCACCATACCCTTGGATATGTGGGTGTTTTGGCCATAAGAATATAATTTTTGGTCACTCATTTTTTTGTAAGATATTTGGGGGGTTATGGGCTAGAATTTTTAAGGTTTTCTTTTTTTCTGAAAAGCTGGGACAGTTTACTTTTGGTCCTACAGTTTTCATTTATGACTTTTTAAAATATAGCTCTGGGGGGAAAAAGGCTTTAAAAATTTTATTGTGATTCAAATGGAGCTATCTGACTAGCCTTTAGATCCAAATCACTCTGGCTTTCATTGAATGGCCAATAATAACCCCCCAGTCCAAGCCTCTGTAGCTCATTGTTTAGGTTTTGAGGGTTTAAAATGAGTATAAATAGCAATTATTTTTTCTGTTCTGACCAGAAACTATGAGAGTCTTCCCCTTCCAGATTAATACTTTTGTAATGTAAACTTGGCTATCTTTTGTCTCAATTCTTACCTAACCCTCAGTCATTGAATGAGTGTTGGCCTCAGATAAACTGAAACCTGGGAAAGACCTTAATTTAGAGGGTTAAGTTTACCCACTGCATCATGGGCCATCAATAATCATCTTGACTTATGTCCTGCCACTGAACTCTGATGACTCCAGAGGAGAGAGTGAGGCTGGTGACTTTGTGCTACCCTGCCTCACTTAAATCCAGTTCACTACCCTCTTAATATCATTGGTCCACTTTGAAAACATGGAAGAGCAATGACAAAGTGGAGATAATCTATCTACATCATAGGTCATAGGACTGTAGTTCATGGCTTGAAAACTGGAAGAGACCTTAGAAGTTATCAGAGACACAGAGAGGTTAAATGCTCAGAATCACACAGATAGTAAGTGATTAAGGTTGGATTTGAACCCAGAGCCTCTGCTTTCAACTTAATCATTCTTCCTACCATACCACAATATCTCTAACACAGAATTGTGAGAAAAATACTTCTAAATCTTAAATTGCTATATGTCTGTTAGGTACTGATAATAGTAATAATATATTAGAGTATATTATTACTGTTAATAATATAAAATAATAGTAATATATTATTGATAATAATACTAATAGTGATATAGTCATAATAATATAGTCATTAGTAATAGTAATATACTAGTAATAATAGTAATAATTATTATTACTCAATAATATATTAGAGTATATAGTAATATAGCATATTATTCAGATATACTTTATGTATTAGACACAATATATAATATAAACATATTTATATTCTGTAGTATATTATTATATTGTAATATTATAGTAATATTCTATGGCATATTCTATATTTTATTATCTACTATGTTATAAAGAATATAATAGTATATTATCATAATGTACTATAGCTATATACATGACTTATGATCACATTAATATGCTATAATATATTAATATGATTATATTATAAATTATACATGATATAAATATATAATTATATGCCAACATATAATATATGTTACTATTATTAGTTCTTAACAGACATTAAACAATTTATATAATATTAACAATGTAACATTGTATATTATTAACAGTGATAATATAGGTACTAATAGTAGTAATAATAGTAACATTCAGAAAGTGAGGGAAGAATCTCTGCCTTTCCCCCTAAAAAGTACACAGAAAAGGAGAAAATGATTTAGTATCCCAGAAGATCCTTGCTAATTCTGAATACCCACTTTATTCTTTACCAGACTGTCCCTGAAGAATTACAAAATGGAGGAGGTTTTGGGTATGTGGTAGCATTTCGACCCTTTGGCAAAGTGAGCTGGATGCAGACAGTGTTGGCTTCTGCAGATGCCTCCAGATATGTGTTCAGGAATGAGAGCCTGCCTCCATTCTCCCCCTATGAAGTGAAAGTGGGAGTCTACAATAACAAAGGAGAAGGCTCTTTCAGTCCAGTCACAGTGGTGTATTCTGCAGAAGAAGGTATGAGCTTTAGTGTGGCCATGTTCTTTTCTTCTCTGGTCGCTATCTTAATGTTTGATGATTGATGGGTGATCCTGATTTTTGTTCTTTTCTTCATAGGCAATGAAAGATTTTACATTGCATACTTAAGTCAAAAAGATGGAAGTAATTAAACCCCATGATTTTACTTAGTATACATGAGAACATAATTGATAGCTTCAAAATAATTTAACTTAGATTCATATAGCATAAGAGAGACATGGTATAATGGAAAGAGTATATATACCTGATCCTAAAGTTATGAAGATCTGACTTCTAGTCTTGACTATGACACATAGTGGATATGTTGCCCTGGAGAAGCCCCTTAATCTTTCAGTTCTTTGGGCAGCTTTCTAAGACTATAAATTGAAGAGGTGCTGACCTATATTGGTAGATGGAGTTTCCTCACCTGGGACTCCCCTATGCTAATTGAATCACAAAACCAGTCCTTATCACTATCATTTCCTATAGACTAATGAGCACTATGTTGAAAGACCTGAGATCCAGTTAAAAATAATAGGATCATTGTTCAGGTCACTTGTAGAGACCCCCCCCCTTTTTTTTTTGCTAAAAATCTCTTAAAAAATTGGTCTTAACACAATCTTAAATTTACTTTGCTAATAATCCAAGTCAATTAGTAGGAGTTAGCTCAAATCTTAAGTCTTTACTATTAGAAAATTAAACTTGAAACCTCTTAGACCAGAGAATTTACATTTTTAGGTTATCCAGTCGTTATATTGATATATCTAAGGAAATCAAATACAAAAAACTAGAACTCAGTTTTTATACTTGGCATTGTTCATTCCCCCATTAGGAGGATGAAATTCCACTAATGAATTAATAACAGAACACTTGATAGGCTCTAATGAACTATCTTAAAAGTTGCCATATTAATTACAATTATAACAAAAGATGTTGGAATGGAATGTATAAATGCATAATTTAAGAACAGTACTTATTAAATAAATTGTTTATAATAAAACATTTTCAACTTCTAGCCATGTTCAAATGAATAACTCCTATTGTAAAAGTGTGTCTCTCTTTAAGTGGATGTCTCTTTAAGGCATTTTTAAGCTAGACCACAACCAATCTTCTTTTGAGATAACTAATTGTGCTGAAATCTTTTTCATTAACACAGAACTGAGACAGTTATGATATAAACCTCACTAAATAACAGAATTATGTCTTGGTTTCACAAGTCTTTACATCATTGCCTAATAATTATACCCATACCATTGTAAGAAATTAAAGGACCTTATCTTACACAGGAATACATAGCTAGTAACAGACAGATGACATGGCTAAATGTCCACTTACTTAGTAGATTATAATATAGAAAGGACTAAAATTCTAGCTAAATAACTCAAATCTGATACTTACATCTTACTTATAGTGACTGAGATGTGCTCCAGTATGAGTCTAGAAAGATCTAATATTGTGTTTATACTGACCACCTAACATGGCTATAGAAATTTGCCATAAAAGAAGAGGGACACGGCTATAGAGTAAGGTGAAAATGTCCCCCTAGCCCGAGGTCAATTCCAGGCCAGAGTCATATAGATAGCCAGTGCCATTGAGCCAGTTGGGATAAAATAATCCTCCTAGATAAGATTGTCTGTGTGGGATAAATTTGGGGACAAGGTCAGAAATGTTCTTGAGAGACTGGACTTTCAATAAGGAAATAGGAAAGAAAAAACCTAGATCCCAGATATTAATTGGTTATTAATATAAGAGAAATAATCATTTCTATCAAGATTACAACTTTTTTTTCATGTCCTTTCACAGAACCCACCAAAGCACCACCCAGCATCTTTGCCAGAAGCCTCTCTGCTACAGACATTGAAGTTTTCTGGTCCTCTCCCTTAGAGTCATTTAGTAAAGGACGGATACAGGGTTATGAGGTAAGAAAAATATATTTGGGGCAGCCAGGTGGCACAGTGAATAGAGCACCAGACCTGGAGTCAGGAGGACCCAAGTTCAAATCCGCCCTCAGACACTTAACACACACACACAACTAGTCTTGTGACCTTGGGCAAATTGCTTAATCCCTGTTGCCCTTCCTTCCCCCTTCCAAAAAGCAAAAAAAGAAAAGAAAAATACCTTCACTTTGACTCTGATGAATAGGTCATTTTAATTGAGAAACATATATGACATCTAGTGAGAGGGCATGGATAGCCACTTAAGAATACATGTTTTAAGGGCAGCTATGTGGTGCAGTGAGTAGAGCACCAGCCCTGGAGTCAGAATGACCTGAGTTCAAATTTGGCCTCAGACATTTAACACCAAAACTAGCCATGTGACCTTGGGCAAGTCACTTAACCCCAATTGCCCTCCCCCCCAAAAAAAACAACCTAAAAATAAATTAATTGTAATAATAATAATTTTGGGGGGCAGGTAGGTGGCACAGTGATTAAAGTGCAGGCCCCAGAGTCGGGAGGACCCAAGTTCGGTTCCGGCCTCAGACACTTAATACAAAAAAACTAGCTGTGTAACCTTGGGCAAGTTACTTAACCCCAATTGCCCTCCAAAAGACAAAAAAAAAAGAATACATGTTTTAAAGACCCAGCTACTAACTGAGAATGAACTAAAGATATGAGATGTGTAAATGGAGGTGGGAGAGAAAGCTTCATTTTTCACTGGAGCTGCTTTTAATATACTGATATACACCTATGCATATGAAACATTTATTCACTAGATCATTCATGCAGTATTCTGTCTTTGAGGAACTGAGAGGAAGAGGCACTGAAACCATTACACAATGTTAACATTAATGTTAGTTTTCAGTAGCTTGTTTATGCATTATATACATATATACAAATATGGGTATCAGCAAGATATATGGTATTGGCAAAATGGCATGAGAATGCCTATATTGCATGAAGACAACTTAGAAGCAAAGTATTTAATCAGTCAGATTTTATGGTATCCAATTTCCCACCTCAGAAAAAAATGCAACTATGGGGAAATGAGCAAAAGCGGGTCTTTCTTATTATAGATGAATCCAAGGGAGAAACATGGTTTATTGGAGCAGCCAAACCTGTGCCCTTGGAGAGCCCCTTTAGAAAATGGTGTTCAGGACCACTTCCAGCTTAACCTATCAACAGAGCTACCTCAAGGGCACCATTGGGGATGTTTATAGTGGGCTTGAATTCCTAAGCTGTTCTGGTATTTTTTCCCAGGTCAAATACTGGAGTCATGACGATAAAGAAGAGAATGCTAGAAAAATAAGAACGATTGGAAATCAAACATCAACGAAAATAACCAATTTGAAAGGCAGTGCTTTATATCATTTGGCTGTCAAGGCTTACAACACTGCTGGAACTGGGCCTTACAGTGCGACTGTCAATGTGACCACAAAAAAGCCACGTAAGTCCGAGTTGTTTGGAAGCGAGGTTACCACGTTTCTTCTTTTGTGAAAGTTGGTCCCATGTGATCACTTGGGGTTAGATGTCCATAAATATATGCATTTGTGTGGATTTCTATGCTGCTGTCTGATCCTTTGGTAATACCATGGTAATCTTGTTGCTGTCAGACAGGCCTGGGTTTCATTTATCTCATCGATGAGGGCTACCTCTTCTAGCTATAGATGTTGGGCAGCCAACTGAGTCCTTTTCCATTTGCAATACTGTGTCATGTCAGATTTCTAGTGACCTTGGAGATACATATTAGTGCAATTGCCCATTAAATTGTCTCCACTTTAGGATTCTAGTGAGGAACACATCCATCAGAAAATATTGAAACTTAATAATCTATGACTTCGTCTATCTTAATTTTTAGCACCAAGCCAACCCCCTGGAAACATCATATGGAATTCATCTGACTCCAAAATTATACTGAATTGGGATCAAGTCAAAGCCTTGGACAATGAATCTGAAGTAAAAGGATACAAAGTGGGTAACTAATTCACAAGACCAATAATGAGGCTGTTTTCTCAGGACCATTGCCTTTCCTTTGATATAGGTGAAATGTGTAGGGAACATTCCAGAACTTGTTCTTCTATACTTCAAGGCCCAAATGTGGCTCTCTGCACAAAGCTGGATCTTCGACAAATGGGCCAGTGTGCTGGGCCAGAATGTGAAGAAAAATTGAATGCCCCAATTTAAGCAGCCCAGATCAAAATGGTCTGAGAGTCCTTTTATGGGTTCCCAAACAAGTCATAAAGTCTCTCTTTCAAAATATTACACTCATTGTTTATTCCCTGTAAAATTATTTTTATTTTCCATGAATAGTAATGCAGTTCCAAATATTACTAGTGGTTGATCATTTTTGTTGGTATGTCTACTCAGATAGTGGAAGATTTTTATGTGAAAAGGCAAGCAATCATTCACTTGATCAGTCAGGCAGTGTTCTATCTTTAAGGAACTGGAAGGAACAAAATAGAACCATTGAAAACTAGAGCCATTATGCTATGTTGACATTAATAGTGGTTTTCAACAGCTTTGTATTATTCCTTCCAAAAATAAGAATGTAAATTTGAAGTGGTACATCAGAAAGAATATGGGATTTGGAGTCAGAAGACCTGAGTTTGAGGTCTGGCTCTGCCACTTTCTGCCCAGTGGGATCTTGGGTAAGTCATTTAAGCTATATGGACCTGATTCTTCATCTATAAAATTAGAATCAGACTATAACCTCTGAGGTGCCTTGGATTGCTAAGCCAATGCCTGTTTGCTAAACTGTTTTTGAAAAGTAAAATATAGTAAGAGAGAAGATAAATCATTTACCCAGAACTCTTCATTTGTCCAAGTAGGAAGGATAGCAAAAAATATTAGAGCCTATGAAGAATGGGCCATCTTTCTAAAATAGAAATGACACAGAAATATCCAAAGTAAGATATTGTCTGATGATTTTAGTTAGCATCTGAAGAACGAGGAGGTTGTTAGGTAATGCAGTAATTGTTAAAGCCAAATTATTCTCAAGTGTGAGTAGAGGTACCAAGAAGGTCTGTCTGCCTCTGATCATCAACCTCATTCAGGTGCCTTAGTGTCTAAATTTGCACCATTAGATATTCATTCCACTTGATTAAACGTTGTCCTCTTTCCATCTGGAGTTCTGTAAAAATGCAAATATTCCTGGCAGGATGATATTATAGAAAGAACACATGGCTAGAAATGGAAAACCCTAGACTCATAAATAGAAAAGAAGGAGTGAGATGTGAATTCAGGGATGATCTGGGTTCAAATCCCATTTCCAACTATGTGACAAAGGAAGGCACTTAATTTGTCTGAGACTCAATTTCCTCATGCGTAAAGTAGAAATAACAACAGTGCTTACCCTAAAGGACAATTGTGAGTATCAAATGATATGACATAGATAAAGTTCTTTGCAAATCTGAAAGAGCTATGTGTCATCTATTATTATTATTATTTATTTTGGTCTAATCCCACCTCTGCCACTAACCAGTCACGTGATACTGAGCAAGTCATGGAACCTCTCCTGAGCCGAGTGTCACAGTCATAAAATCATAGTGTTGAAATGTATTTCAAAATAGGTCTAGTACAACACAGTGCCTGGCCAATCTCCCATTCAGTGGTCATCTCCTTTAAGTGGTCATCTTGTCTTCCTGTAAAAACTGTGCACGAAGGGAAGCCATTGCCTCCTGGGGCAGCTGATTCCCCTTGGATGCATCTCTAATTATTAGGACATTTTACTTGAGTGTCATTTGATGATAGGCACCTTCTTTCTGAAAATTTTACTCATTGGTCTAGTTTTGGCCTTAGGACAAGCAGTACCACCCTCTATATGTTCTCCAATTTGTTGGTATCTTTCACAAAAAGAAGTGTCCGGAACTGATTACGATCACCCAGATGAGGCCAATCCATCATTTTCCTGTTCCTGATCTCTATGCCTCTTTCAATGCAGCCTAAGATCAAATTAGCCCTTTTGCTCTTGGAATTATGCTAACCCAGATCATTTTTTCAACTGAAATGCCGTCTTGCTATACCTCCCCCATATTGTATTTACAAAGTTGATCTTTACTCCAAGTGTAGGATGGGTCATTTATCCCTATTAAGTTCATCCCATTGTACAATACTGTCGTGATCTTGGATACTGTCTCTGTCATCCAATCATGTTAGCAACCCCCCACCCTGACCCCAACCCATCCACCCCCATTCCCTGCATCTTTGTGTCATTTGCAAATTGGAGAGCCACATCTTCACCTAAGTCATAGACAAAAGTTTTAATAACACAAGGCTAAGGATGAATCCCTGGGGCAGCTTTCTAGTGACCTCCCACAAAACTGACATCAAGCCATTATTAATAATGACTCTTTAGCTTTGCTTGTTCAAGCAGTTCCTAAATTCACCTAATTGTATTGTCACCTAGACCATATTTCTTCATCTCTCTACAAGGTCAACATAAGAAACTATCAAATGTTTTTCTGAACTGTAAGTGAACTGCATATATCTATAGCATTCCCTTCCTACACTAACCTCGTAATACCATCAAAAAAGGAAATGAGTTGGATCCAGTATGACCTATTCTTTTTTTTTTTTTTTTAAAGCAATCAGGGTTAAGTAACTTGCTCAAGGTTACACGGCCAGTTATTTCTGGGTGTGGTGCTGAGTATCTGAGCCCGGATTTGATCCAGGTCATCCGGACACTGGAGCCGGTGCTCTTACTCGCTGAGCCGCCTGGCCGCCCCTAAGCAATTTGGGTTAAGTAACTTGCTCAAGGTTACACAGCCAGGTGTTTCTGGGTGGGTGCTAAGTGTCTGAGCCCAGGATTCGATCTCCAGGTCTTCTCAACGCTGGAGCCGGTGCTCTTACTCGCTGTGCTACCTGGCCACCCCTCAGTATGACCTATTCTTGATGAAGCCTTGCTAGATCTTTGTGACTTACTGTTGATCAGTCATTTCAGTGGTGTCTGACTCTTTGTGACATCATTTGGGGTTTTCTTGGCAAAGATACTGGAGTGATTTTCTGGTTCCTTCTCTAGGTCATTTTCAGGTGTGGAAACTGAGGCAAACAAGGTTAAGTGGCTTGCACAGGGTCACACAGCTAGTAAATGTCTAAGGCCTTATTTGGACCCAGGAAGATGTGTCTTTCCTGACTCTAAGCGTGGCACTCTATGCACTATGATGCCACCTAAGAACCCTTCTCTTTGTGACTACTACTTCCCTTTCTAAATGTTCACAAACCATCCCTTTATTAATGTGTTCCCTATTTTGATCAGAAAGCAGAGTAGAGCACATAACTTTATAGTTTGTAGTCTCACTTCTCTTTCCTTTTTTTCAAAAACAGATATTTGCCCCTCAGGAAAAGTAAAAAAGCGTTTATTAAGTGGCTAACCTCTGCCAATTACTTTACAAATCTTATGCTGCTTGTTCACGACAGCCCTGCAAGGTAGATGCTATGAAGACTCCCTGTTTTACAGATGAGGAATTTGCAAAGTGACTCTCATTGGGTCACAACAAGGAAGTGTCAGAGGTCAGATCTGAACTCAGGTCATCTTGACTCCAGGTCCAATGTTTTATTCACTGCATCAACTCCCGCTCTCTGTGATCTTTCTAAGATCATTGACAATGGCTCAACAACCATATCTACTGATCCTTTCCTCTTCTAAACCGAGACAGTTTTTATTGGATGATCCCTAAGCTCCCTCCGCACTCTTAATTTCTGTGATTCTCTGAGTTGTTAATACCACAGTGTGAACTAGCTTATCATGCATTTCTCATTTGGGGTGGTAGAAGGAAGTGGAGTTGGTCAAGGGAAGTGGAAAAGAACACCAAAGATTACAGGGGGTGAAAGAGAGTTCCTGAAGACAAACATTTTCTACTTCCCAATTTTACTGAGGCACCACCGCCTTTGAGAATAAAGTAATGGGAATGCAAATATGAAATTGCTGGAAACCAAGTAACCAGACCTAATAGCAAAGTTACAAAACCAAGGGAAAAATAAATTATTGCCCCCAAACTCCCATTTCTCTAGTTAAAAAAGGTAAGAAGCACACTGCAGAAAGCTTCAGAAGTCCATGGAAAGTAATAAGTGTTCAGCCAGGGAATCTTTAGTAGAAAATAAAATCTGAGGACTTTTTCAAGGGGAGTGATGAGAGAAGATCTGAAGGCTAATGAGCTACTAAATTATTTGTTAGAGCTTTCAGACTTTGAAAATTGCAATGATGAAAATGTGAAGTGGAAATTTTTTTGAGTGAACTGGCTTTAGAAAATTACATGATTTTCTTTTATGAGAAAAAACAAAAAAAAAAAGGGGTGGTGATTACCGGCTACTACTTTTTTTAAACAAACTTATTTTTTTTTTCCTCTGAAGTGTGTTTATGTAATGAAAAGAGTACCAGATGGTGTCATTCATTCATTTAGCAAATATTTACACCTGCAACAAACATAGGCATCTACTTTGTGCTAGGCACTAGAAATAGGGGTAGGCACTGGTCCTCTGGTTTCATTGATGTGGAATTTTGGAAATTGACCAGTGTAGATTGGCACCATCTTCATAGCTTAGAGTTCTAAAGAGATGCTTAGAAGATAATCTGTGTCCAAGGTGGGACTCGAACCCTTGATTATGAGGCCAGCTCTCTCTCTGCCCTCAGAGACAGGGGATGTAAGACAAAAAAAGAAGTCCCTCCCTTCATGGATCTTGTAGTCTACTAGGGGTAGGAGTGTGTGGAGTAGAGGCACAACATTTACAAATGAGTAATTACAAGGTAAACCAAGGAAGGAGAGAGCATTATATTCTTTTTTTTTTTTTTTGCTTTTTGGAGGGCAATTGGGGTTAAGTGACTTACCCAAGGTCACACGGCTAGTTTTTGTGTTAAGTGTCTGAGACCGGATTTGAACTCAGGTCCTCCTGACTCCAGGGCCACTGCTCTATTCACTGCACCACCTAGCCACCCCAAGAGGACTATATTCTTTATGTCCAAAATTGGAGATCTACCAACTATACCACGTTGCCTCTGCTTGGCTTCACTAAGTTAGAGTTAGTATAGATAGTACCAGTTGCCCTCATATCCACCAACTCCTCCTTTTTTTTTAATGTAGAAAATATTTTACCTGGATTTCCTGGATTTTTTGACCTGTTCTGTATTCTGTGTTCATTATCTGGATTCGGGATTGTAAATATTCCATCTTCCAGGATGCCATTGGTACTCAATGCAGAGGCAACAGAAAATAGCCATTCCACCATCCTGCCCCCACTTCTATCCTACCCTCCTTTCCTTAGATGTAATGCCATCTTTTATTGAATTAGATGAAGGTGATTTGCTCCAGCTTTCTGTAAACCTGACCAAAACTTTCTTTGAGATGTCAATGTGATCAGTGATTAATGTGAAGTCAGGTACCATGTCCCTGCCTTACTGATAGGAGAAAGCCTCCCAAAGTCCAGCATGGAAATGCAGACTTGGCGTCACAAAGACCTGGGTTTGGATCCTGCTTCTGATATTTATGGGCCATGTGACCAAGGGCAGGTGGTTTTACCTTCTCCAAGCCTCAGTTTTCTCAGTTATAAATTATACCTCCTGATACCCATAGTATCTACCACACAGGAGGATCAGATGAAATAATGTCTATATAAAGCTCTTGGCATTTCCTAAAGCATCTCCACGGATGCTGGCTATTATTTTTTCTGCCCATGTACAGTAGTTTTGTTTTCATTTCTTCATTGAAAGCCTGGGCTGGAACTCTCAATTTCATCACTGTGGGAGAGTCCCACTGAGGAGACTGTACCAGTGAAGATGGGTACCTTCTCTGTGACTTATCATCTTGGCCAATTGTCTAGAACACTAAAGGGTTGCATGACTTGCCTCATGTCAACCAGGCAATATGTGAGAATCAGGACTGAAACCCAGACCTTCCTGATTCCAAGGCTGATTCTACCCACAATGCCATGATACCTCTCATTGCAAACCAAGTGGCTAGAGAAGGTGTGAAATGTTCATTGCCCCCCCACTCCCTAACTGCCTTTTATTCCAGCTCTGCCAATGATCAGGGAACAAAGAGTATCCAGGAAGGAAGGAAACACACATTTACTATATTCTAGGCATTGTACTAAGCACACAGTGTGATCAAATATCATCTATTTGATCCTTACAACAAGTGGGGTGCTATAATTTTCCACATTTTACTGCTGAAGAAACTGAAGCAGGCAGAGATTATATTACTTGCTGAGGGTCACACAGCTAGTACATGAGACTGGACTTGAACTCAGGACTTTCTGATTCTAGGTTTAGTGCCCTATCCCCTGACACCTAGATGTCTCCTAGGCTGTCAAACATTGTTTAGATTGTGGCTTTGTATCCCCAATACCTGGTACAGTGGCTGGCACCTAGTAGGTGCCTAATAAATGCTTGTTGTATTGGTTTGTTGTGAGAGAGTGAAAATACAGAAAACAGGGCTTGAGCAGAAGCAATCTGTTGAGTACCCAAGCTTTGAGCATGAGGCCAGTGGTCTGGGCAGGGTCCATCTTTCCCTAGGCCACGTCACCTTTAGGAGAGAGGAGGCTTAGATGCCAGTCTTCTGCTATAGAAGCCAGACAAGGTACAAATGAATTTGCAGGCTGGGTACACAATCTGTTATTTTTTCCCCAGGAAATCTTTCTTTTGGGAATAGGATTTATACTTTAAATTACTTGAATTTCCTGATACCTGGAAAGGATGGGAGATAAATCAAAGAAGCAATTTATTCCAGGAAGTTGGGATGTGATTCTGCATCTGATAAGCCAGCTTTTTCTCCCAGAGCCCCAGAATGAGAAATTTTGACACCTCTAAATAAAACAGGGAATTTATTGGTGCACAGTCATTAGTAAGGACTAAGGGGACACTAAGGTAGTTATCTGAGTTGCCTCGGGTGGAGGAATGATGCCGATGAGTCTTTCTAACTTAAGGAAATGTTATTCACTGCCTTGTGGCAGTAGGATATAAATTAGAGACTTGGGGTGCCAGGGGATATGTGGAAGCTTGACACCTTGCCAGAGAAATGCAAGGACTCTGTGTGAAGAAGTGGCCAGGTAGCCATTCTTAGATTTAAGAGAGCAGAAGGTTACTATTCTATTTTACAGATGAGAAATCTGAGACTCCAGGAAGTGAATAACCAAACTCTGACTCAATTACTTTCTACTTATGTGATTCTAGGCAGATCATTTAACCTCCCTATGCCTCAGTTTCCTCTTCTGTAGAATGAGAATGGACTAGATGACTCAACTCTAATTGATCAAGTGAATGTATTGATTCATTTTGCTGAACTATTTTCCACTTCTTTTTTCAAGTTTTTGTTATAAAGATAATAAAATCATAGATTTAGGGCAGGAAAGCATCTCAGAAGTTAATTAGTCCCATCCCCTCATCGTATGGATAAAGAAAGTGAGGACCAAACTCACCCAAGGTCACATGGATAATACTAATAAAAAGCAGGTCTCCAGTTCCAGGATGATTTTTTTATTACACCATACTATTTTTCTAATGATGCCTCAATGGGTAGGAGTGATGGGAGAAATATCAAAAGTGTTGGGTGATTAAAAAAATCAAAGATAACAATAAAATAAGATTTTATTTTTTAAAAAGTAAATAAAGAGAGCAATTTAAACAATGAGGACAATAACATAAAGAAAAACAGAGCCGTAAGATATCAGAACTCCAATCAATTCGGTGGCCATTCTTGACATCGGAAGGCAGCAGACTATGGGAGAGGCAGCAGTTATGGAATAGTCATGCTTTGTTAGATACAGTTGACATGTTGGTTTGTCTTTGCTTAACTGATGATACTTTGTTAAACGGAGCATTCTACTGGGAGGAGAGGGGGTATGGCCATGGGACGTTACGGCAATGTAACAGAAAGTATTAATAATACAGCTAGCCTCCCTGAAACTCAGATGAAACCTCATCTATAAAATGAAGGTGACAACATTCACAGATGAGAAATCTTAGATGCCAGGAAGTGAATAATCAAATTCTGGCTCATCCGCTTGCTACCTATGTGACTCTAGGCAAATCAATTAACCGCCCTTTGCCTCAGTTTCCTCATCTATAGAATGAGGAATGTATTGGAATGAGTGGATGTATTGATTCATTTTGCTGAACTATTTTTCAGCTGACTTAAGATGATTATGATTGTGAAAGCATCTTTGTGAACTTCATAGACACATTGTGTTGGGGTCTTTAGACTACTGTTTCCAAATTGGGGTAGGGACTAGGTGAGGCCAGCCCCTCTGGTCATGGCTTCATTTCATTCTGTTGGGGTGGGACAAGTAAAATCAGTAAGCAGTTGGCATTTGGGAAGCTTGGAGTCTTTTCTGAGGTCAGCAACAGACGCCTGTTGTTTTTTGTATTATAGGTTTTATACAGATGGAACAGACAAAACAGCGCATCTGTAATTGAAACAAACAAGACATCCGTGGAGCTTTCTTTGCCTTTCGATGAAGACTACATAATAGAAATTAGGCCATTTAGTGATGGAGGAGACGGCAGTAGCAGTGAGCAAATTCGAATTCCAAAGATATCAAGTAAGAATGCCATTTTTCAGTGTTTCCTGGTTTGACAGATGTTATATAAGGGAGCATGGAGATGTCATGTAGCCAAGTCATGCAAATGAGCCCAGGACCACTGGACCAAGACCTAGTCTCAATTAGGTATGACAAGGGAGAAATCTAATAAAAGGGAACTCAGTATAACTCAGTTTCTTCAGGGGACTGATGCTCACTGATCTCACACTGTTTCTAAATGTACAAATTGGTTTTGACTGACTTAACAGGTTATCAGTCAATTAAACAGCCAGACCAATTTATACATGCTGACACAGCCTCAGGCAGCATCAAACAAAAGGATGGAGTAAAAATCAAAAGGAAAAAAAAGCTGTCAATTAGTATAAGTAGAAGGAAAGGTCTTTACATAGGACTGCAGGATCTCAGAGTCAACTGGGATCACATTTAATCCAAAGAACATTTATTAAGCACCTGCTATGTACAGAGCTGTTCTGGGCTCCAGAGATATAAAGACCAAAGCAGAACAGCCCCTTCTCTAAAAGAGTTTACATTCCAAGTCGTAACTGAACCAGAATCTCTTCTTTAATATGATGACCCTCTACTTGAAGACCTCCAGAGAAAGGGAAATGACCCCCTCTCAAATCAGCCTGTTTGGGCATGCTGTGTATTACATATCCATGGGCGTACGTATGTATATGCCTACATGTGACCATAGATTGGCAGCTAGAAGAGAGGCCATCTAGTCCAGCGCTTTTTTAACTGTGGGATCCCATATGCCGTTGTGAAAAATTTGGCAACAGTAAAAGGTTTTTGAACACACAATGACCAAAAATTAATTAAAAAGCAAACACATAATGAATCCGAGGTGTTTCTGGCAGCACTTGCCCATGCTGTATCAGGCAACTTCACTGCAGCCTTGGTTATGAACACAAAGCATGTACATTTTGCACTAGGCCTGCCCTCAGGGGTCATGCAGTGCCAACCAATGCTGCCTGAAAAGGGGTCCCGAATGGAAAAAGTTTAAGAAGTCCAACCCTCTCATTGTACAGATGAGGAAACTTAATGCTTCCCCCATGGTAGTAAATGACAATACTTGGATTTTCATCAGATTTTCTAACTCCAGCTCAGTCTTATTTTCCCTTTCAGCTTGCGAAGTTGATTTTTTGAACTTCGGCATAAGACTTAATGTGCCTATGTACTATCATGTGACTAGACTCAGTCAAACATTCCCAACACTCGGCCAGTTTGACCAACTCTACTCCTGAGAAAGATTTAACAGGATTATCCTTCGGGTTTCTTGCCACATGGAAACATAGCATCATATACACCGGGTCTTTCGTGTGTATAGAGAGTGATAAATCTTTGATTTACATATATTCACTCAGATTGTAAGTTCCTTGAGGTCTATCTTTTGCTTCCTTTTGTATCCTCAGCAATTAGTATGATGCCTAGCACAAAAGTAAAGGCTAATTCAATTGAATATATCACAGAATGAATACAGTGATTGCTAGGATAGGATATCCTGAAGACATTTGAAACTCAATAGGTCAAAAACTGAATTCAGTATCTTGTGACCCCACCCCAATCCTCCCTCTTTCAAATTCCCCTGTTACTATTAAGAATAGCAGAGCTCGCCCATTCGTCAACCAGGCCCACAACCTAGGTGTGGTCCTCCACCCCTTAGTTTTTAAAATCCCCTAGGTCCAATCTGTTGCCTAACTTCAAGGCATCTCTCCTGTATGCCCCACTCTGTTTTCTGATGCTGCCACTTCCATTATCCAGGCCCTTAGCGCTTCACACCAAGACTGTTAGAATAGCTTGCTGGTTGGTCTCTCCTCACATCAGTCCTTCCTCCATTCAGCTGTCAAAGTGATCTTCCCAGAGCACAGGTCTGATCATGTCATCCCACCTATTCATTCTCCATTGGCTCCCTATCACCTCCAGGATAAAACTTAAAATCTTCCATTTGGCTTTTAAAGCCCTTTTCTACCTTTTTGGTCTTCTTATACCTTTCTCCTCTCCCTGTACTCTGTGATCAAATGACACTGGCCCCCTTGCTGTTTATTACATAAGACACTCCATCTCTCCAGTCTCTGCATTCTCAATAACTGTCGCCCCCATGCCTGGAATGGTCCTCCTCTTCATTTCTGCCTCATGGTTTCTCTGGCTTCCTTCAGGTCTCAGCTAAAATTCTGCCTTCTACAGTGAGCCTTTCCTGACCCTCCTTAATTCTACTGCCCCTCTCCCCCATTGATTATCTCCAATTTATGTAGCTTATTTGAACATACTTGTCTTCTCCGTTAGACCATGAGCCCCCTGAGGGTCTGAATTATCTTTTGTTTTTCTTTGCATGCCCACCTAGCACAAAGCAGATGTTGAATTAATGTTTAATAACTGACTGACCTCATGAGGCCAGCTCCTCATTTGCTACACCATGCTGCCTCTGACTATATTTCACTTAAAATATTTTGTACATGATCTTCATTTTTGTTAAGACGAGAGCTACCCTTTGCCTCTTTTTTCATCCCTGGCATTTAGCACAGTACCTTTAGTACATGCCCCCATTTGAGATTTCCTTGGCACAGAGTAAGTGCCTACTTAATAAATGCTTATTGATTGATTATTGATACCATACACAACAATAGTAGCTGAATTTTCCATCTAAAAAAGCACCTACTACATGGTGTAAATGTTGGGTTTCAGTAGTATGCACATGAATGAAACTGGTAAGTAGAACTGAATTTTTCTTAATACTTGGATGCTCCAAACCAAATCCTTGAGTGTTTGCTCCCTTGTAAAAGCATCTCTCTTTGGAAATATCTCACGTGAAGGGTTCTAGAACTATCTTCTGAGGATGCTGAACAGTGCATCTCTTCAAATACAGGGGGTACTTTGGCATAACAGACCCTAGGAATGATTCAAAGGCTTATGTCTGTACCATCCTTAGCCTACGCAAAGCCGCAGATCTGAGTTTCTTCACTTTTCAGAAGGGGGCCAAATTCTGTCCAATTCAGATGACAATAATAAGAGCCTTCACGTCTAATCTTCACATGAAGCCAAACCCATGGAGAGATATGGAAGCTATCTTCAGTGTGCAGAAGATTGAGGCTCATTTATCTTACCTCAAGTGAGATAGAGTTGCAGCTGCAAAGATTCTATTTTTCTTTTGGTTTGACTTGTGATTCCAGGGTTTCATAGAATCAGGTCTCCTTAGAAAAGGTCCCGTATTCCTTTTAAGTAAAATCCAATTGCCAGTCCAATAGGAACAATACATTCTGTGGAGAAAGCTTATTCTTTCAGGATTCGAGATCATATTGTACAGTACTTTGGTAGTGAAGTTCGTGTCTCACTTAGAAGAGAGAACACATATAATTTTGAGAGAATCTATCTGTACCATTTCTGCTCTGTTCTATTCACATGGAGATTCCCATTTGAGCTGAAATAGAATCACTTTGATTAAAGCAACCGATCAGTTTGAACCAGATATGTCCCAAAAAGCTGATTTCTTTGAGAATTTGCTATGACAGAGTGGAAAAGATTGATTGTAATTGATACTCAAAGACCAAAGCTCCTTTTCTAATTGTTGTTTACCAGTTGTATGACATTTAAGCTAGTTATTTAACCTCATTGAACCCATGCCCCTCATCTGTAAAGTGAAAGCCATAATCAGAAAACTAGCTACCTCACAGGGCTACCCTAAACTTTTTGTGGTTGTTTTTGAGTCATTTTCTGCCATGTCTGACTCTTCATGCCCCCATTTGAGATTTCCTTGGCAAAGATACTGGAGTGTCATTTTCTTTTCCAACTCATTTTACAGATGAGGAAACCGAGGCAAACAGGGTTAAATAGCTTGTTCAAGGTCACACAGCTAGTAAGTGTCTGAGGTCAGATTTAAACTCAGGAAGATGAGTCTCCCGGACTCCAGACCCCCTAGCTACGCTGTCCTAAATTTGGAAATGCTTTATGTATCCATTACTAACATCACCCTCTCCATCTCCTCCCCTCCAATACCTGGCCCAAAGGAGAATACTTACTCCTAGAGGTACCTGCTGTTTTCAGTGTATCTCATCTACTGATGGATGGTCAGCTCTCCCCTGCCTTGGGCGTCCGCTGAACATTCAGCTCCTTAACTTGACCTGCCACAACGAATTGTCTTTCTTCTCTTTGCAGGTGCGTATGCAAGAGGATCAGGTGCTTCCACTTCGAATGCCTGTACACTGTCAGCCATCAGTACAATAATGATCTCCCTCACAGCGAGGTCCAGTTTATGACAAAAATTATCTCAAGGACTTGCTGATGAGAATATAAGCAACATTTAGCTAGTTGTTTTGAAGACACCCAGTACTAAGTAATATTGTTGTTCAAGTACATCTTATTACTGGAAAAAAATGTTTTATGCTTCTTTAGAAATGGCATTATACAGTACTTCCTCAAAGCAAATATAGCTTTGTCTGAAGTTTCTTTGGAAACTCTGCAATGCACTGAAAACATCTGTAATATGATGTTACCAAAGCAGTTTACATATGTCCTTATATGCATATTTTTTATTATATATTTAGTGTTTTATAGAATTTTTTAAAGTTAACATATGATGTAGATATTGATTTTTTTTCCTCTTGCCGTAAAATGCTATGGGTGACACTATCATAAAATTATGATTTGAAAATGTTTCCTTTAAGGATGGAGTGTTCAAAACTTGTCTCAGTGAATCAACTGCAACTTGACTGTACAGTTTTACAGGGCATCCCCGGGTGGAACAACTAGAGGCTTGGTTTGTCACTCAAGGCTACTCAACTTAAATGGCAATTATGATGGTGGTTAATGCATTGAATCAAGTACTTCTGACATGTAAAATTCGCTCGCTCCTCACTCTTTTCCTCTCCCAATCCCCACTCCCTCATCCTATGGATTTTGTAACCTACAAAACAATTTTCAGGAATGGCTGCAATTTCAAAAGCATAAACACACCGCCCAAGGGGCACTTTGTGCAATATTCCCATCCATCACATTCGCATCGCATCGCACTGTAAAGTTTCTTTATACTCAATTCAGTTTCTATTGTCTTTGTAGTAAGTAGCATTATCTTAGACATGGAAATCAACATTACATATCCTGTAGTAACATAGATCAAGTTACTATAGTCAACCAAGTCTTTGAAGAGAAGAGGTAATTTTCCTATCTTGAAATGTATCTGTTTTGAATGTACATTTTAAAAGGTAATTCTATGTTGATGGTTTCATAATTTATTTACAAAATTTCTTATATATGATATCTATGTAGCTCTTTAAAAAAAATCCCATCATTTGAATTAAGATAACGTATGGAACTTGACTGATTTCTCCTGTTTTGGCAAGCAGTTGTTGCAAGTACATTTTTTTCATATGAATCTTCAGAAAGATCCTTGATATGATTGTATGTTCTCTTAACGAATCGCGGATTTTATGTAGGCAGCCTAGTTGCTTTATAAACTTTTACATTCTTAGTCTTAAAATTGCAATGGAAAGTGACAATATCAAACAAACCATATTATTCAGGAAAGGACTGTTTATTATTATAGGGGAATTTTGTAAGCTGACTTTGACAGAGCTATCAACATAACTAAAGTGATAAAATTTTCTAGAAAAAATTTCACCTTTAAATGTGCTGCCACCATTTTTTTCTTTCCTCTCCTGAGAGCTTGAATTTGCCTGTAACTTGTCATATTTTTGCTTACAAATAATACAAGTTAACTTTTAAACCTTCTAAATATATTTATTCAGTAAAGTCATAATCAGGATTCCACTTGTGTAAAAGTCAAGTGTGTTAACCAGAAAAAAAAAATATTGTCAGTATTTCACGCTGTGTTCCTTTCTTAGTTTAATATGGTTACTTCTATGTAAAAACAAAAATTAAAAAAAAAATACAAAAAACAAAAATACAAAAAAATACAAAAATCATACAAAAAAACAACAAAAACAGCAAAATAAATGAAAAAATAGGACACCCCATGTAGTTTCCATCCCCAGTGTAAATGATATTTATCAGTGATCTAGCAGATGTAATCTTTTTTTAAAGGTATTGTTAATAAATATGCTGTCATTTGTAAAGATATTTGTCTTCTGGGAGCATTCTTCTTGCCTTCCTGAATCCATTGGTCAGGATTTTGTTGCTGTTCTTGTTGTTCTCAGGTTGTTGTTTCAACACAGCATTCTTTGCTTTCTCACTTGAGATTATAGAGTGACTCATAAATCTCTACCTATGCCATCATTCATGATATCTAGTTTGTGGTTGTTCAGATCTTTTTCAGTCATGTCTGACTCTTTGTGACCCCATTTGGGGTTTTCTTGGCAGAGATACTGGAGTGGTTTGTTATTTCCCTCTCCAGCTCATTTTACAGATGAAGAAACTGAGGCAAACAGGTTAAATGACTTTCCCAGGGTCACACAACTAGTAAGTGTAAGAGGTCAGATTTGAACTCAAGAAGATGAGTCTTCCTAACTCCAGGTCTGACACTCTATCCTCATTGTGCCACTGAGCTGCCCCTATATCCAGTTGTCCCAACCCAAAGTCCTGATGACCCTTTTGAAGTGATATTCTGAAGACATCACTTTTATTTTAAGCAAGGAGGGCATAAATTCTAAATAAAGAAATGCATGTTCTGAAGATTTTACATGGAACATAAGGTTTTATTCATTGTTACTTATTGATTGGGACAGGACTTGTGATTTCATTGATATAGGTAAAATTCAGATGAGCAAACTTCCTTTGTGATTCAGGTCAGTGCCTTCTCTAGAGTCATAGAAAGTTACCTAGAGCAAAGAGAGGTACAGTGACTTGCCTTGGGATCACACATCAGGTATATGTCAGAGGAAAGATTTGAGGCTAAGACCAGCTTTCTATCAGCTATGTCATGGAGGCCTTTTTATTAGCTAAATAAGACAAATTCTCCTGTTAATTTAACTAAAGGTATCTGTTTTTGTAAATCTTTTTGCAATGTCTTCAAAACCAGATTCAAACACCTTAGCTTAGCATTCAAAGCCCTAAGCAATATGACCCCAGTCAGCACCTTTCCAATCTTTTCTTTCTCTCTTCTCTTACATAAACCTGCTCTGACCAAATGGGTCTACTTACTACCTCATCAACATACCTCATACATTCCCATTCTTTGCATTGTTCACATTGAATCTCTTATCAGAAATGTCTATGATGGTCCTATCTATCTATTTATCTAGATATCTATCTAGTTATTTAAATATATATCCTCTCCTATCCCTCAAGGCCCAGGTAAAGTCATTCTTTTCCAACAAAACCTTCCCAGCCCACTGGAGTCCACAGTGATCTGTCCACTTGAAACACAGTAGTCATTTGGCTTTCACAAATAATAGGACCATAGATTTAGGGTCAGAAGGTCCCTCAGCAACCATCTAGGCTAATGGCCACACACACACACACACACACACACACACACATTCTTCTTTGCACATATGAAGAGATTGATTACTAATTACATTTGCCTATGGTCTCACAAGTATAAAGTATCAGAAGCAGAATTTGAAACCAGGTCCTTTGCCACCAGATTCAGTGTTCATCCCATTGTGCCATACTGTCTTAATCAGTCAGTTCAGCCTGCTTGTTGTTGTGACCCTGTTTAATGTTTTCTTGGCAAATTACTAGAGTGGTTTGCCATTTCCTCCTCTGGCTCATTTTATAGATAAGGAATTGAGGCAAAGAGGGTTAAGTGACTTGCCTAATTTCTACGTAGCTAGTTAAGTATCTGAGGCTGGATTTGAACTCAGATCCTCCTGACTCCAAGACAGATATTCCTAGCTGTCTAGCTCAGCCTATACCAGAACTATAAAATCCCCAAGAAATAATTATCTAATTATTCTAAGATGGCCAGTGAAGGAAACTCATTATATATCAATGTAGTCCATTCCACTTTCAAACAGCTTTAATTATCAGGAAGTTTTTTTTTTTTTTCATATCAAGCCAAAGCCTGCCTCTTTATACCACTGTTCCTACACCTACCCTCTGGAGACCCATAAAGCAAATCTAATACTTCCTTTGTGTGACAGCATCAAGTAGTATTTAAAACACTGGATTTGGACTCAGGAGTACCTGCATTCAAACCCTGACTCAGACACTTGCTAGCTGTATAACCTTGGCCAAGTCTTTTAACTTCTCTGTGCCTCAGTTTCCTCATCTATAAGATGAGGGCACTGAGTGTGATGGCCTCTAAGGTCCCTTCCAGTTCTGTATCTGGGTTCCTATGATTGAATTACAGTCTTTTAATTCTTAAAGATAGTTATTATACTATTTCCCCATCAAGTCTTCTCCAAATCAAAGATCCCATCATTCCTCTAATTCAACACTTATGAAAATCCTATGCTAGGTTCTGAGGTTACAAAGGCAAAGTCAAAACAGTCCCTGCCCTCAGAGAACTTACATTCTCTAGAAGTTCCTTCAGTCAATCCTAATTGTATTCTTTGGAATCCAGCCCATGTCATCAACGTCCTTCCTAAGCTGTGGTGCCCAGAACTGAACAAATAACTACAGATGTGTAGTCTGATCAGAGTCAAATACAGTGGGTCCCTATTCCTTATTCGCACCATTAACCATCTATTCATGGCCCTTGAGGATCACCCTGGTTTTTGGCTCTCCCACGAAAGTTAATTCATATTAAACTTTCAGTCTGCTCCAAACTCCAGATTGTTTCCTCACGAATTACATTCTGACAGTATCTCCTTCATCCTGTGTTTTCACATTTGTTGGTTTGTTTTTAACCAGAAGTATTGCAAGTAACTAAATGTCATCTTGTAGGATTCAGAGCATCATTCTGGCCTGTCTTTGGAAACCCTCATTCTGTCAGCTACTGTACTAACAATTATTCACAGTGGAGTAGAAAAAGAATGAAATTGGGTGTCAGAGGACCTGGGCTGCAAGTTCAGAGCAGCTCAGTCTGTGACTTGGTACAAATCACTTAAATTTAATCATTTCAATTCCCTCTTCTGTACAAAACAATGGGGTTAGAGTAGGTCACGTCTAAGAAGCCTTCTTGCTCTATGTGTAAAATCCTATGTGATCCTCAAATTTGAAAATTATGTCATCTGTGTTGTTTAAAAATTGAGGTCTTCTGTCTTGACCAAGATCTCTTACCATCTTATTTATCTTGGTTTTCAATTCTCTGCTCACAAAGCTCACGATCCGTGTTTTATACTTCCATATCTAAAGATTATTTATATTGGAGAAAACCGATTTTTCTCTGTTGCCATTTTTCTATCATCTATTATCATTGTTCCATATGCCCCAAATAGCAATCTTATCTCTTCTCTGATCTGAATTGTATTCTCTACAATTGAAACCAGGCGGCATTGAGCCTGTGTCAAGATGGTGTGAGTTCAAATCTGGTCTCAGACACTTATAGCTCAATCACCTCTGGCAAGTCACTTAACCTGTCTGTCTCAGTTTCTTCAACTATAAAATGGGGATGATAATAATAACACCTGCCTCATGGAGTTATTTATCGTGAGGATCGATTGAGACAATGTTTCTACATAATGCTTAGCACAATGCCTGGCATGTATTATAAATGCTCATTTCCTTCTCTTTTCTTTTTCTTCTCTTCCCTTCCTTTTCCTTCTATTCCTTTCCCTTCTCTTCTTTTCCCCTCCTCTTTTTCTTCTCCTTCCCCTTCCTTTCCCTTCCCTTCTCCTCCCCTTCTCTTCCTCTCCTCCATTCATTTCCCTCCTATTTCTTTTCCCTCACTTCACTTCTCTTCCCCCGCCCCTTCTCTTTCCCCCTCCTTCCTCTTCATCCCCAGATGTAGATTGTTAGGCACTTTTGTGTTCTTGTTACTCCTCATCTTATAGGATTCTAACACTCGTTCATATTCATCGTGAGTTTCTTGACATCTCCTACAGATGTCTTTTTAAAACCTAATCTCGTAAGTGACCTGATCATCCACATCATCCACAATGAAGCCGTCTGGTTTCCTGGCTCAGGCACTGGACTTGGAATAAGAAAGACCGTGGTTCAGATCCAGTCTCAGATATGTACTAGCAATGTGGCCTTGGGTCATCATCAGTGTCATCATCATCATCATCACTAACATTTATGCAGCATTTTAAGGTTTACAAAGCATTTTATATACATTATCCTGTTTGGTCCTTCCAATAATCCTGTAAGTGCTATCAGGACTTGAATTTAAGGTCTTCCTCACTCAAAGTCCAGCACTTAATCCATCACACTACCTATCATTTGCTCTCTCTCTCTGCCTCATTTTCTTCCTCTGTAAAATTAGGCAGCTGGACTCCGTAGCCTCTAAGTTCTCTTCCCACTCTAGATCTTTAGCTCCAGCCCTCTTTTTTCCCTTCATTATAACAGTTTATATTTGCATCAACAGCATTTCATCCGAAAAACTTCTCATCCTACTTGGGTGACTTCCTCTGTGCTGCTTAGGCTATGGGATCCTACCTATCTTATTTCTGATCTTTTTTTTTTTAATCTTCTGTCCAGTAATCCAGATGTGCATTATATAATGCCTGGCCTTCCTCACTGAATCTATTATGAAATCTACAATGGAGGGGTCACTTCCTCCCAAGGTTCCCATTATTATTTCTTTGGCAGCCATTCCCTCTAATTGGTTAGAATATAGTAGCCCTTTTATTGTTTCTTTTGCCTTTTGAAAAATGAAATTATCATTCCAGGCAGAGGTTCTTAGTTTTGTTTGTGTTAAGGACCGTCTTGTTGAACCTATGTACCCCTTCTCAGAATGATGTTTTAAAATGCATAATATACATAGGATTACAAAAGAAGTCAATTAGATTGAAATATAGTTCTGTAGATAGACAGACGGATAGACAGACAGGGAGACAGAGAGAGAGAGAGAGAGAGAGAGAGAGAGAGAGAGAGAGAGAGAGAGAGATTTCTTTTTTTAAGTTCATACATATCAGCTTGCAAACCTTTGGCCAAGAGAGCAGTCAAGAATTATCAGTTGTTCTACTTTAAACAAAAAACTCCACTGGATGTCTGGACAGATGAAGCCTTTAACATATATATATATATACACATAGCTAGCTAGACACACAAAACAGATAGATAGACAGATAGATAGATAGATAGATAGATAGATAGATAGATAGATAGATAGATATACACATATATGTATGTATGTATGTACATACATAAATCATGTTTCTATGCCACATTTTTTTCCAATTCCCAAATTCTTATACTAATTTGACCTCGTTGAGGTAAAGTGATCATACAGACCCACTGTAATATCACTTCTTTTCCTTCTGTTCTTCCTCATCCAAATATATTCCATCATGTTTTCTTCCTGTGATTCATGATTCTCTTGCTTCCCTTCCCCATATACCCCAACCCCCACACTGGTTCATACAGTGTGAGAGAATTTATAAGGAAAAAGGCAATGTATAAGAAATCTGAAATGACTGCTACAAACCATAAGTGCCATAGAGTGGAATTCGGAGAAGGAAGCAACTACTGTGATACTCAAGGATCTCTTGCCGGAGGTGAAACTTGAAAGAGAACACAATTCAGCTATGCTGACCCATCAACCAATGCAAAACTTTTGCTTTGGCCCCTAAAACTTTTCTAACATCAAGTTACAATTATATTAAGTAAGGTAAAAATCAATCTCCTTTGTCCAAAGACCATATCCCCCCATTGTGCTTTCTAACAAAGTTTTAGGGAGGCAGTTATAGTGGATACTGATTCTCCCAGCCTCTCAAAGAGTGATTACAATATACCAGGAACGCTATCCATTTCCAAGGAAGCCTTGTTCCTCCTTATTCTTAATGGACCATGAAGATTAAATTTTCCCCTTCCATGATTCAAATGTAAACCCCCCGCATTGAGCACAATTCGACATTTGAACATAAGCCTCCTCTGCCTCTAATAGCCAGTGAAAATCGTGATCTTTAGTGTAGGTTTGCTTCTTTGAAGACTGAAATGGCAAAAGACATTGGGTTTTGTTTCCTTATTTTTTAAGGCAAAAACAAACAGGTTGATTTACAGTTAAATGCCAGCAGACCCCCCAAAGTGCTGGAAACTATTTGTATAAGTAGATTATGTAAATATACGTCTGTTGAAAATTTTAACTGTTCAATCTAAAAACACAGCTCAAGTTATCATAGATTTAGAGCTTGAAGAGACATCAGAGATCATCTCGTGCAACTATATCCTTGTCTGATGGTGAAACCAAGGCACGGAGAATGGAAGTGCCCTAATTGCACAAGTACTAAATGACGCAGGCAGAATTTGAACTCAGATCCTCTCTTTTCAGAACAAATCTTGCCTCTGAAGCACACTACCTTACACACATAGCTCTCTGGAATTAGGAACCTTCGATGCATAATATCCTAAAAGTAAACACACAATCAAGATTGTCACAGGGTGTGCCAGGAAGCCTCGTCATCCCGTTGTCCTTAGGTTTGAAAGAAAAACAATTAATGTAGCATTTGTTCATCAGCTCAGTCTCCAAAGCACTTCCACTGGCATTTGCCCATCCCAACCCCACTGTGAGCTGAGTAAGGGCATGTCCCGTAATCCTCCTTTGACAGGTTGAGGAAACTATTGTGCTTCCCTATACCACATAACTAAGTTCAGATTTCTGCCCTGGCATTCCTTCCTTTCGTATATTGCTAAGGGGAAAATTGAATAAAGGCATGAAAAATTCCCAAGTTTCCTGCAAGACATCAGATGTTTGTTTCATTACTGAGATGCTCAAAAGTGGTCAATACAGGGAGAAAACAACCAAACATTAATCATGCATGTTAGTCTTTTCAGAAACACAGGATAATGTGTTAATACAGTGCAGTATTTCAACAGATGATTATCTTGTCCTTGAGTCTGTGAGCTTATTTGATTTTTAAAATATATATACATTATATATAAATATATATTACTATTTCAATATGACTGGTCACCTTGGTAATCCTATGTATTTTTTTTTCTTTTTTGGAGGGCAATTGGGGTTAAGTAACTTGCCCAAGATTACACAGCTAGTTTTTTTTGTGTGTGGGTGTTAAGTGTCTGAGGTTAAGAACCGAACTCAGGTCCTCCTGACTCCGGGGCCGGCACTTTACTCACTATGCCACCTAGCCGCCCCTTTATTTTCTTTTATAAATTTAAAAACATTATCCCAAGAAGGGGTCCAGAGGCTTCATCAGACTGCCAAAGGGGCTAATGATGCAAAAAAAGAGTTAAGAACCTCTTTGATAAGAACAAAAATGTATGTGAGAGATGCAAAATACATATGATCTTCCTGAATCCTTCTTAGATTGACTGGCTGGCTAAATAAGGCCACTTGCTTAGATATCAAAATATAGATTGGCTTTTGTTTGACTGAATTCACTTTCTTCAACCTCAAGTTGGTTTGTATACAGAAACATAGTCTAAAATCAGATACCAAGATGTTCATGTCCCATTGATCCCAGACTTCAGTAGTTTAAAAGAGATGTCACTCTTGATTTGTTTCCTGCAGTTTTTAAGGGTATGTGTATTTTCATCAAATACTGAATAGTGAAGCTTTAGGGCATTTTTCAGTCGTGCCTGACTATTTGTGACCCCATTTGGGGTTTTCTTGGTAGAGATACTAGAGTGGCTTGCCATTTCCTTCTCCAGCTCATTTTACAGATGAGGAAACTGAGGCAAACAAGGTTAAATGACATGCCTAGGGTCACTCAGCTAAATCTTAGTGGCCAGATTTGAAGTTGAGTCTTTCTGACTCTAAACCTGGCACTCTATGCACTAGGTCTCCACTTAGCTGTCCTATCACTGATCAAACCTTACCTCTGCCAGTCAGTCCTCCAGCTAAAGAGGCTTTAATAAGATTACTGATTTGAGTTTTTAGCTCATTAAGAGCTTAAATAGAATGTAGCCTCACAGGATCTCAAATCTTTCTTTTTTTAAGAAAAAGTTTTATCAGTGTCATTCATTTATATATCAGTCACTCCTGGAAATACAAACCACCTGAGCCTCTGCTCAGGAATGAACAAAGAAAGCCATTAAACAAGAACTCCTCATGTGGGACCATGTTTGATAATGTATGCAATATTCTACCCTAGTTATTCCCCTACCTTTCTACAGGGGGGATAGTAGCATGTCTCATTATATGCTCTCTGAGACCATGAATGTTTTTTCAGTTACCAAGTGTTCAGATCTTTTTCACTTACATTTTCATCATAATTGCATGTATTTTTCTTTTGGCTCTATTCACTTCACTTTGCATCAGTTCGTACAAATCTTCATATGTTTTTCTGAATTCCTCATCTCTGTCATTTCTTATTGAATAATAGTATTCTGTTACATGTATATAGTGCCATTAGTCCACAATTCCCCAATCAATAAGCATCCATTTTGTTTCTTGTTTAGTACTATCAGAAAACATGCTTGTATTGAGTTGGGTATATATTTGACCTTTGTCATAGGATTGTAGATCAAGACCTGAAATGAAATTTTAGTGAATTCTAGTGCAGACCTTGCATTTTACAGAAGAGGAAACCAAGGTCCAGTGAAGTTAAATGACACAGACAAGGTCACACAAGTAGTAACTAGATTTGATCTCAGGCCCCATGAGTCTGAGTAAAGTCCTCTTTCTACTACTATACTTCCTCCTCTCTGTCCTTACCTACTACCTACCTGTACACATATGCACATGTATATCCCTAGCAATGCAATGAGTCAGTCTTATTGCATAATTGCAAGCTGAGCTGCAGTGATTGAACTAATTTTTACCTCTGCCATAGTGCACTACTGTGTCTAGAAGAGTTAAATTTAATGCTAACTTTATTTCTTTTTTGGAAGCAATCAGGGGTCACATAGCTAGTAAGTGTCAAGTGTCTAAGGCCACATTTGAACTCAGGTCCTCCTGACTCTAAGATCATTGCTCTATCCACTGCATCTAGCTACCTTAACTTTATTTCAAAAACACCATCACAGTTGCCTTTTAACAAAACCTGGGGATGAGGAACCTGTGGCCTTCTAGGTCCTTGGGTGCAGCCTTTTGATTGAGTTCGAATATAACAGAACAAATCTTTTACTAAGGGGATTTGTTCTGTGAAGTTTAGATTCAGTCAAAGGACTGCACCTGAGGACCTAGAGGGCCACATGTAGCCTCCAGGCTACAGGTTCCCCACCCCGATCCAAACCCAACTCATAGCCAAACAATCCATAACATTTATAGCACTACATTGTCCCAGGTCACACCATTTTGCCTAATACTAGGTATTGATAGAATCAACAAAACATTTTTTTAATAGATCACATGGATTTTTTCTTTTTGGGGGGAAGGGAAAGGGAATGAGAGTGAGGTGAGTATGCTGCCTTGTGGGATTAGCAAGGGATTCAGTCCCTCAGACTGAAGGTAAAATCATGTTTTGCTAATTTTCTTTTAAAGGTGATGATGCCCTGGAGTGTAAGTGGCCTACAAGTATCTTTGCTGTTATTTTAATCCAAAAATATGTCATGTGACTTACACTATCACTCTCTCCATGGAGTCACAAATAAGATGAATCATAAGTATCAAAGTGTGGAGGAGCTTTCCAATACAGTCATCCAGGCAGAACTCAGCTCTTCAGTCCTTGGTTGTGCTATGAAAACCACAAAGATCCTGGCATCGAGAGCCACCCCTCTCAAATTAACACAGGCCTTTTCTAATGAGGCCCCTCTTCACTTTGACCATGTCATCAAATATGGTTTACAATTCTCTCTTCTCATTTCCAGATGTCTCTACCTTTTATTTAACAAATTGGCACCTGTTTTTTGTTTAGACTTTGGTTTTTTGTTTTAATTCTGCCAACAAACAGATGGTCCTGGTATATAGGCAGGCATCTTACTTGAAAAGTGTCTTACTTAAAATTTGGATTTTAATCAGGATTTTCTTTCTCTGTGTAGGGGTTATTTCCCCAACTGAATGAGTGGCCATTGGACCTTTCACTCTTCATATCTAAACAGAGTCCTATTTTTGGTAAGAACGAGGCTCTTAGTCATATTGAAGTCAAGAAGGAATGCTAAGCTCTGAAACAATACATTTTCAGAAAGCCCAGACATGTTGCTCTCAGCAAAGTATTACATTTTTTCTCCTTATAACTGTAAAAGCTATAGGACAAAATGAGGATATTAGGAAATGAAAGCTTGGCCTTTCTTTTTAAAGACCTTCACTCCATTCATATGGTTGAGTCCTAGCCTTGGCAATGGGTCCAAGACAGTATAAAGGCTTTGCTCAAGGTATTTGGATCAGCAAGGTGGATACTGGGGGCCAACAGCATATTCCAAGACACCTTCCTCCTAAAGGTGTCCTTGGAGGATTTTCTGGTTGCTTCCTTGCAATATCATCTTTGATAAACAGGTATTGAGTATGTGCTACATGTGAAGCATGGGTAGGAGGTAAGAGAGAGGGGTGATAGGTATAAGACATGTCTCTAACCTCTAGCTCTCTCTAATTGGAGACGCAAACCAGAAAATAACAAGATAAGGTACCATATGACAAGAGCCAAATGAGACAGAGGGACAGTGGTAGTATTCTATGGAGGGAATGATTTTGGTGGAAAGGCTTCATTAAAGTGACTGATCTCATGTGAAGAATGGAAAATTTTTCCATCAGGAAAAATCCTTACTGTGTAGTCAATGTGCTGATTTTTGTTTGATTATATTCTTATTACAAAGAAAGGTTTCTCTTGGGAGGATGGAAAAGAATGGGAGGAGTGGACTGTGAAAGAAATGCTGTACATATATATGTATATATATATATATACATATATATTCTTATACGTATGTATGTGTGTGTGAATGAAAATTTTAAAACATCTACAGAAGGGAAGAGAAGGATGCTGAGAAGGAAACCTCAACAAGCAAGGTGATTTTATAACTATCTAAACTATATTTAATAATAGTTTAACTTATTTAACTATTTTTAACTTAGTTAAAAATAACTAAGTTCCTCATTTCAAATACAGTCTTTTTTTTTTCCTTTCTGTGTTTCTTTCAGTGTTGAATGGGCAGCTAGGTGGCACAATGGAGAGAGCCCTGGACCTGAAGTCAGGAAGACCTGAGTTCAAATTCCACACGAAACACTTACTATCTGTGTGCCTCTGGGCAAGTCACTCAATCTCTCTCTCAGCCTCAATTTCCTCTTCTGTATGAGATAATAGCACCTATCTTCAGGGTTTTTGTCATGTAATGCAGTCTTAAAATCTAAAAGTACTACATAAATGCTTTATTTTGTTCAGTCATTTCTGTCATATCCAACTCTTTGTGATCCCATTTGGGGTTTTCTTGGCAAAGATAGTAGAGTGGTTTTCCATTTTCTTCTCCAGTTCATTTTACAGATGAGGAAACTGAGGCAAACAGGATTAAGTAATTTGCACAGGGTCACATAGCTAGTAAGTATCTAAGTCTGGATTTGAACTCAGGTCCTTCTGACTATGCTAGCTATTATTTAAATATCACATTTTCAGTTAGGTTCATAATAAAAAAAGATAAAGAAAAATTAAGAAAGAAAAAGAAAAGGACTTGCCCTCTGCCTGAGCTCCTTGTATTTACCAATTATGACATGCTAAGGAAAGATGAAATCTGAGATTCCAGACTTCCAGGCCCAAGGATGGCAGACACCAAGCAGTGAGTCTTTAGGGTGGATTTTTGTCAAGGTTCTTGGGGATGTTTTAGGACCTTTATTTCTATTCTGTTGCCTCCCTGGTGTCTGTTATTCCCTCATTATCCCCTGATGCCCAGGGACTCGATTGTGTATCCTGTCTGACATAGGCATGCACCTGACTTTCCTCTACTCCCCTCCAATGGCCCCAGTCCAAACTTAACTGCTGGGTCCTATCCCCTAAGGCTCCACTCTCTGCTCTATGTGACAAGGAGATAAATATACTAATCCCTGATAAAATGCTAAATTATCTGTCATCCCTCTTAGATAATCAATCAATTAGCAAGCATTTCTTAAGCACAGTCTGTATGTTTCACACTGTCGGGCCTGGGATAAAAACAAAAGTGAAATAGTTCCTGCTCTCAAGGAACTTACAGTCTAGCTCATGGAAACATAGAGAAATATAGGTCAAGGCAAATAGATGTACAAAATCAATACACAATCACTGGTGGGAGCGGCAGGGGAAGATATTGGAAACTGGGGGGAGCAGCAAAGGGTTCATGTAAAAGGTGGAATTGAAGCTGAATCATAAAGGAAACCAGACATTCTAAGTTGCTGAGCTCTCAGGTAAATACATTCCAGGAATGGGGGCCAACCAGTACAAAGAGACAGATGTGGAAAATGCAATGCTGTATATAAGGAATGGTTGGAGAAAAAAAAAGTTTGACTGGTCCGTGTTTCGTGTGAAAGGAAGTGACTTCTAATAGACTGGAAAAGTACAATGGGGCCAGGTCATAAAGGGCTTGAAATGCCAAATGGAGGAGTTTCTCTCTGATCCTAGGAGTGATAGAGAGCCATTAGAGTTTATTGAGCAGGTGAGTGACATCATGATGACACTCTAGGAAATTGCAGCATGCCTTATTCTAACTAAAAGGCACCTCTCCAAAAGGCAATGGCAGACATTTCCAGCATCATTGTTAGGCTGGCAGGTGAAATATTTGGGGGGCAGAGGGCCCTTTTGGTGTTCCTAAAAATAACAACCTTAGGGACTAACCATTGTTGAACCCTTCCTCAAAAGCCCTGCTGAGGTGAAAGCAGGAACTAGGAGCCAACAAATTCCCATTTCCTACCTGTTCCTATGAGAATTTGTAACATCATTGCATTTAGAGTTGGGAAAAGCCTTAAAGTTTGGCTAATCAGTTATACAGATGAGGAAACTGAGACAAAAATGGTCAGGTTACTTGTCCAAGGTCACACAGATGGTGAGAAGCAAATCTGGGATGTGGTTTTTCCACTCCACACTCCTTTTCTCCTTGTTTTGACCGGGAGTTGTTGCCATGTCATAACAGTATCTGATTTGGACATTGTTCTTCATCAAAATTCAAAAAGACAAAACAGCAGAAATACAGGAAAAGTGACTTTCATATTACATGGAAGAGTGAATTTCTGTCTGGACTGTGATTCCTCTTCCTTATAAGTTTCTTTCCTATCTGAATGGCCCTAACTGAAAGATGCTAATATTATTCCAAGCAGCTTTATTGACATAATACAGACTTCAAAGAAAACTCTTTTACTCCACTTGACACAGGTGATTTCCTTAGAACATACACATTCTCATACACACACACACATATTAATACATTAACCTCAAATGATACCACCGGGTTCATTCCTGCTATCCAAAAGACCATTCTATGTTTTTAATTTTTTAATATTTATTTTTTCAATTACATGTAAAAACAATTTTTATATTGTTTTTAAGATTTTGACTTCCAAATTCTGTCTCTCTTCTTCCCCTCCCTCCCTCATTGAGAAGGCAATCAATTCAATATAGCTTATACATGTGCAGTCACCTAAAATATATTTCCATATTAGGCATGTTGTTAAAAAAAAACAGACCAAAACAAAAACAAAGCAAGAAAAACAAAGTTTTAAAAAAGTATGCTTCGATCTTCATTCAGACTCCATAAAGTTCTTCCTCTGGAGATGGATAGCATTTTTCATCATAAGTCTTTTGAAATTCTTAGATTGCTGAGAATAGCTAACTTATTTACAAATGATCATTGTACAATTTTATCGTTACTGTGTACAATCTCCTGGCTCTACTCACTTCACTTTGCATCAGTTCATGTGAGTCTTTCCAGGTTTTTCTGAAAGCATACTGATCATCATTTCTTATAGCACTATTGCATTCCATCACAATCATATGGATGGACACAACTTGTCCATCCATTCCCTAACATATAGGAATCCCTTCAATTTTCCAGTTCTTTGTCATCATAGAAAGAGCTACTATAAAGATTTTTGTACAATTAGGTCCTTTTCTTTAAAAAAAAAATAAACAAGAAAAGCTCTTTGGGATATGGACCTATTAGTTGTATTGCTGGATCAAAGGGTATGTACAGTTTTATAGTCCTTTGGGCATATTTCCAAATTGCTCTCCAGAATAGTTAGATCAGTTCACAACTCCACCAGCAGTGTATTAGTGTCCCAATTTTTCAACATTTATACTTTTCCTTTTCTATCATATTAAACAATATTAAAGGTATAAGGTACCTCTGAGTTGTAATGTGCATTTCTCTAATCATTAGTGATTTAGAGCATTTTTATGTAACTATAGATAGCTTTGATTTTTTTCCTCTGAAAACTACCTGGTCATATCCTTTGACTATTTATCAATTGGGGAATAATTTGTATTCTTATAAATTTGACTCAGTTCTTTCTATAGTTGAAAAAATGAGGCTTTTATCAGAGAAACTTGTCATAATTTTTCCCCAGTTTTCTTCTTTCTTTCTAATCTTGACTACATTGGTTTTGTCTATGCAAAACCAATTTTTAATTTAAGGTAACAGAAATTATCCATTTTATATCCTGTAATGCTCTCTATCACTTATTTGGTTATTAATTCTTCCCTTATCCATAAATCTGACAACTAATCCCTTCCATGCTCCCCTAATTTGCTTATGGTATCACCATTTATATCTAAATCATATAATCCACTCTGCTATCTACTTTTATTTTGTGAGGGAGTTCATCCTGTTCATACTGACAGTTATGATTATTATGTATTTTCCTCTATCCTACTACCCCCCATTTATCCTCTTTCTACTTTTATCCTTTCCCTCCTTAAAAGTGTTTTGTTTCTGACCACTGCTTCCCCAATGCAAACTCCCTTCTATCAGTTTCCCACTCTTTCTTTTGGCTTCTTCACCTTCTACTTCCCTTAGGTTAAGACAAACAGATTTCTGTGCCCAACTGAAGGTGTATGTAATTCCCTCTTTTAGCCAATTCCAATGAAAGTGAGGTTCAAGTATTGGCCCTCCAATTTTTCTCTCCATTATAAAAGTTCATTTGTGCCTCTTTTATGTGGGATAATTTACCCCCATTCTATTTCTCCTTTCTCTCTCCTCCCAGAGCCTCTCTCTTTCTCATCTCTTAATTTCATTTCTTGGTGTAGCTTCCCATCAGAATCAACTCACACTCATGCCTTCTATGTATACTCCTAATTACCTAATAATGATAAATTTTTAGGAGTTACAACTATCATCTTGCCTTGTAGGAATGTAAATAGTCAAACTTTATTGATTCCCTTATGGTTCCTCTTTCCTGTTTATCTTTTTAAGCTTCTCTTGAGTCTTGTATTTGAATGTCACATTTTCTAATTCAGCTTTGCTCTTTTCATCAGGAATGCTTGAAAGTTCTCTATTTCATTAAATATCCTTTTTTCCCCCTCCCTGAAGACTTATACTCAGTTTTGCTAGACAGATGATCCTTGGTTGTAATCCTAGCTCCTTTGTCCTCCAGAATATCATATTCCAAATCTCTAATAATTTAATGTAAAAGCTGCTAAATTTTGTGTTGTCCTGACTATGGCTCCATGATATTTGAATTATTTCTTTCTGATTGATTGCAATATTCTTCCCTTGACCGGGGAGCTCTGGAATTTGACTATAATATTCCTGGGAGTTTTCATTTGGGGAACTCTTTTGGGAGATGATCAGAGAAGTCTATCAATTTCTATTTCATCCTCTCATTCTAGGATATTGAAGGAGTTTCCTTTGCTAATTTCTTCAAATGTGATGTCTAGGTTCTTTTTTTTTTCCCATTGTGGATTTCAGGTAGTCCAATAATTCTTAAATTAACTTTACTCAATCAATTTCATTAGGTCAGTTTTCTTTTCTGATGAGATATTTCATATTTTCTTCTATTTTTCATTCTTTTGATTTTGTTTTATTTCTTGATGTCTCATGGAGACATTAGCTTCCACTTGCCCAATTCTAATTTTTTTTTAAAGCAATTGGGGTTAAGTAACTTGCTCAAGGTTACATGGACAGTTATTTTTTTGTGTGGGTGCTGAGTATCCGAGACTGGAACTGATCCCAGGTCTCCCAACGCTGGGGCTGGCACTCTTACTTACTGCGCCACCTGGCCACCCCCCAATTCTAATTTTTAAATGAATTATTTTCTTCAGTGAATTTTTGTACAACTTTTTTTTCCATTTGGTCAACTCTGCTTTTCAAGGAGTTCTTCTTTTCAGTGGACTTCTATGCCTCTTTTACCATTTGATCTATTCTATTTTTTAAGGTGTTGTTTTCTTCAATATTTTCTTCTGCCTGCATTATCAAGTATTGACTCTTTTTTCATTATTTTCTTGCATCACTCTCATTTATTTTCCCAATGATTCCTCTACCTCTCTTATTTGATTTTGAAAATTCTTTTTTTGCCCTCCAGGAATTATATTTTGGTCCTCAGACCAATTCACACCTTTCTTTGAGACTTTTCATGTAGCTGTTTTGACATCTTTATCTCCTCTTGAGGCTGCTTCTTGATTTTTCCTGTCACCATAGTAATTTTCTATGGTCAGTTTCTTTTGTCATTATTGCCTCATTTTCCAGCCTATTTCTTAACTTTTAACTTTATATGAAAATCAAGCTCTGTTCCTGGGGTGGGTACTCTCCCAAGCCTCAGGTCTGAGTTTTTGTTTCTGTTTGTTTTTGTGCTGTTATTTTCAGAGTGTAAGTTTTCAGTTCTCCCATGGTGGCATAATCTAAGATGAGGTAAAAGCATTGTTTTCATGGTCTGTGCTCTGGTCTGTGAGTGACTACAAGCACTCTTTTCAACTCTGGAAATGTAACCAGGGTCCCCTCTTGGCTGGTGCTACACTTGGCCTGAGACTATGACCCAGAATCATATATGGGCAATGCAACAGAGTCCTGATCCCAATATCAGCAAAGAGTGCCCTGTAATCTTTTGGCCAGGTTGCCACCCCCCATATCATCTATGGGGAAGCTGCTGCCACTGAATCAGTTGCCCCCCCCCCACGCCTGCTGTTAGCTTGCCAGTGCCCAGCCTACCCTGTCACAGCTTGGACTGGACTCCACTCTCACCCCAGTGAGACAGACCTTTCCTGATAAGTTGTCTTTAAGTTGTCTTGAGCTGGAAACTTGTTTCATCCCATCCTTTTATTGGCAATGCCACTTAAGAATTCATTTTGAGGCATGATTTAAATGTTGTTTGAAGGGGAATTGGGGGGAACTCAGACAATCCCTACCTTTACTTCTCCATTTTGCCCCTACCCACACATACCCTGTCCATTATTTATAAAATATATGTGTATAAACACAAGAAAATTGTTCCTGTGACTCTGAGACATAAAGAACTATTGAACTCACTGACCTCATTTTTAGTAAGCAGGCCAATAGCCATATTTACAAAAGCAAGGCTAGCATACGGTTTCTTTCTGAGTCCTCTGGCTGAATCCTGCCAAAGAGAATGTCTGGATTGGTGCTGATGTGAACAACAAAAAGTTCCATTATTAACTTGCTCATCAAAAGATTGAAAGCACCTGACTTATACCTGGGCATCTTCAGTCCCCTTGCTGTGATCAGAGAGAGACTGACAACAAGTCCCACTTCAAAAACAAACAGAAAGATACAGGTGGGTGGGTGGTGTTGTAGTTCAATAGGATGCCACTTGAAATCTGAACACGAAGATGCCTGAAGGAAGGCTGAGTACAAAGGAATAGCCCATCTATTTTCGGCTCTCCTGGTGTGGGTCAGAGCTTTTCCTTGGACTAGATCAGTGAATGTCAAAATACAGAATCCTCCAAATTGTCCAATCCAGGGTCTTCCACATAACTTATGACTTCCGTTTCTGTTTCACCGGACCTGGTTTTCTGGAAAACAAATATTAGGAAATATAACCACTTGCTTTGACATCTGCCCCTTGAAAGAAAGTTTCTAAAGATATCCCAGTTGTCCACAAGGCTGGTCAGATAGCTTGGTTCCAGGGGTATTGCTATGTATTCTTTAAGTAAAACAATTACAAATAATGCAGTGTATACAATTTTATCTCTCATATTTCAATTGCACAACTCTAGCAATAATAAAAGCTTTGAATTAGGATCAGACTAAAGCTGGAAGGGACCTGATGGTCATTCAGCCCTCTCATTTTGCCCAGTAGTAAACAGAGGCCCTTTGAAAGTGAAGTGACTTCCCCAGGTCATGCAAGTCATAAGATCGTAGAGCCAGAAGGGTCTTGTAGATCATCTAGTCTGAACATCTCATTTGAAAGATGGAAACTGAGGCCCAGAGAGGCCTTGCCCAAAGTCACACAGATTTCACCCCAATGCCTTTGACACACCAGTAATCTGCTCACGGCCCTATGCTGCCTCCCTGCATTTGGGAGGCAACATTAACGTTTCAAAGCTGATTCGAAACTTCTATTAACATATAGAAAAAAGTTACTCCTGTAATAATTAAAGCCAAGCTATTGGGGAGGGAGGAGGCATCCCTCTGTTGGCTCCTCTGGCTTCCTTAGCTCAAATCTGATATTCTGCAGGAGATCTTTTCCAGCCTCTCCTCATCCTCTCTCCCCAGCCATCCCTCTAAGATTCCATCTACTCTGACTATATCTCCTTATTTACATATTCTCTCCCCTTTTAGAATGTAAATGACTTTAGGGAAGGCAAAGACAGAATTTTTGCTTTTCTTTGTACCTCTAGCACTTAGAGCACACTAAGTACTTAAGAAATGTTTGTTAATTCACTGACTAGAGATGAAAGATTCATAGACTTATAGGCTTTAAGGCTGGTGAAGATCATTTATTTAGTCCACAACCTTCATTTTTCCAAAGGAGATATTGAGAACCAGAGAAGGTGATCATATAGCAAATAGCAGTCAGGAATGGAGCCGTTTGGGTCTTTTGCCTGAATGATGCAAAACAGACTACCTGTTGACATTACAGTCAGAATGGTTTTTCTTTGGGATCTAAACAGGCAAAAACTTACTTGACAAACTCTTACCCTGAGAGAGCTCTTGGAAGGCAGAGATCCCCAAAGCCCAAGACTGCCTGCAGCACTACTCCTGGGATGCCAGCTTTAATTAGAAATGATCAACAGCCCTCCACCGTTTCCTCTCCTTCCTCACACTTTCTAACTGATTCCTACTGGGCTGGTGCCTGTACTGTCAAAGCTGTTGCCACCCCTGGCACTGACTGGGCCCCTTATTGCCTCTATTAGCAGTGGAGCCAAACCAAGTTGGACCTGGGCCCTTGGAGGTGATTGCTTTGTGTGATGGTGGAAGCAGTTGGGGAGAGTAGAGGAGGGGAAGGCCACAGATGGGGAAGCTGGAATTGGTTCTACCATTTTTGCGGTGACTGGAGAATTTCAGTCCTTTGGGCACGCTGCAGCATTCAATTCTCTCATTTTACTTGTTCTTTTTTTGTTTTTTCTCTTTAATTGCTGAGGTTGTTTAATGGGAACACAACATGGCAAGAGGATAAGAGGCCCTGGGAAGCCAGGTTGGGCTTAGCTCTAACATTAATATTTGCTATTTGCTTATAGTGAAATCCGCTTGTTCTTCCCCAGGTCAGGTTATTTTGAACAGATGCTTTTACTTTTAATTAAAAACAAACCATGAGCTTATCAAATAAGCTTTTAAGCCTGCTCCTTTTGCTATCAATAGGAACCGCTTGTTTTCTGTGGGGAAATCAGATACAAGCATTAAAATGACCCATTAAGAGGCTCAGACAAAGGACTTAAGTCTGCTGCTCACATCACCTGTGGTTCTTAGGAGAATACAGGTCAGATCCAAGAGGAATTTCAAACAGACATTGAAAGGGAGGTCAAATGTCTGCTCGGCAGCGAACTATTGGTCACTGGGCTCCCCTTTCCAAAATGCTGGCCACAGTTTTATCTAAGCTGACCTAATACTTCCAGAACAAAGGGGAGCCAAGGATATGGACAAAGCAGGGATGAGCATGCATGGTCTTCACCCTGAATTGTCCAGGACATTGCCTCTGGTCTCTGTTCACCTGGGCTCTGCCACCCCTGATGTTTATTTCATGTCTGGGTAGGAGAGTTCAAACATACCCAGGCCCTGCCAAAGAGGTAACCCCCTCCAGGCTGACCTCGTGCCACAAAAGTATTCTATAAAGATCTGTTAGATGATTGCACACTAGCCGATCGTGTTGGAGAAAGGGCTTATGCCGCCTTTCCCTAGTAGCTAATGGAGCACAAGATGTGAAAGTCAATGAAAGCTACCTACACAGCCACAGCTACAGGATGTTGCATGATAAAGTGGAAAGAGGACCAGACTTTAGAGTCAGGAAGGACTGGGCTTGAATCCCATTCTAGATACTAGCTGAGTGACCCTGTGCAAGTCATTTAACCTCTGCTTACCTTAGTCTGTCATCTACAAAAGAGGTTAAACTAGAAAATATCTAGTTCTAAAATCTATGCTTCTGAGATACAACTAAAGAGACAGTCTAGGAATGGGGAAGAAGAAAGCAATTTAGCAAGTTGTTTAACTGAAATGACCATGTGATTCCATTAAAATATTCTTGACCAAAGGGGGAGGTGTATGTGTGTGTGTGTGTGTGTGTGTGTGTGTGTGCATGCATATGTGTCTGTCTTTGTATGTGTATGAGACAGAGAGACAGAGAATAGTACATAGGTGTCCACAGCAATAAAATCCTTTCATTACATAAAAACTCAATGTACAACTTCAGCACACTACTCAAGCATTCCTGAGCAGGTTAGATATCCAGACTCTTCAGAAATTACCTCATAGATGTTATTTAAGGAAAGGTCCTTGACTTTCCTGTTTGGTGCTGGAATGGGAGGAAACAATTTGGTCCATAGCTGACAGCTGAAAAAGAAGTAAAGAGAGATTTTAAACAAGGTCCCTTGTTCTCTGGTCATATAGCTTTGCTCTAGAAATGGCCCTTAAAAGATACAGCCTAGATGGTGGAGAGAAGCCAGAAAGTTGCCTTAGCTCTCCCCAGTTTCCCTGAGAAACAACATTAAGTCAAGCCTCTAAACAGATTCTGGAGCAATAAAACCTAGAAATACACAGCAAAACAATCTTCCAGCTTCAGATAACTTAGGACTTCAGGAAAGATCTGTCTCATTTGAGTAGAAGGGGAGCTTTGCCCTGCACAGAGGGTGTCCAGGAAAGCCATTGGGAGGCCCTTAGTCACAGCACAGATCAGCAATAAAGATCCCACAGTCCTGGTTTAGCAGGCTAGTAACACAGCAGGTCAGCTGTGAGACCTCTAGCCCCAGTGCAGAAGGCAGATTGCCAGCCCTGGAACACAGGGTATAACAGGCACAACTAGGTTGGGCCACCCCAGTAGAGTGGGCAAGCCACCAGCACCTGGGGCACCAGAGCAGAAAGTCAGTGGCCAGGCCCTTGGTCCTTAGCACAAGAAGCTTGGGACAGTGCCCCTATGCCCCAGAAGCAGAGTTCCACTTTAAAACCGTCAAAGTAAGCTAAAAAAGGAACAAGAAACAGGAAAGAGCCCTGACCATAGAAAGCCAAGATGGTGACAGGGAAGATGAAAACACAAACTCAGAAGAAGACAACAATGTCAAAATGCCTACACGTGAAACCTCAAAGGGGAATATGAATTGGTCAATGGCATAGCATCCAAATTCTTAGAGGAGAAGTAAAGAGAGTTACAGGAAGAAATAGACAGCAAAACTATACTAGTGAGGGACCTCCCCCTCTCAGAACTAGATAAATCTAACCACAAAATAAACAAGAAAGAAGTTAAGGAGGTGAATAGAATTTTAGAAAAGTTAGATATGATAGACCTCAGGAAAAAACAGAATGGGGATAAAAAAAAGCATTCCTTTTTCTTTGAGGTACATGGCACCTACACAAAAACTTGGCCATGTATTAAGGCATTAAAAACCTCACAATCAAATGCAGAAAGGCATAAATAGCAAATGCATCTTTATCAGATCATGATGCAATAAAAATTACATGTAATAAAGGGCCATGGAAAGTTAGGCTAAGGGGCGGTCAGGTGGCTCAGTGAATAAGAGCACCGGCTCCAGTGTTGGGATGACCTGGAGATCGAATCTCAGGCTCAGACACTCAGCACCACACCCAGAAATAACTGGCCATGTAACCTTGAGCAAGTTACTTAACCCCGATTGCTTAAAAAAAAAAAGAAAGTTAGGCTAAAAACTAATTGGAAACTAAATAATCTAATCCTAAAGAGTGATTCGGTCAAACAACAAATCACAGAAACAATCAACAACTTTATCAAAGGGCGCAACAATAATGAGATAATATACCAAAATTTATGGGATGTAGCCAAAGCAGTACTTAAGGGAAATTTTATATCTCTAAATGCTTCCATGAATAAAATAGAGGAAGAGCAGATCAACAAATTGGGCATGCAACTAAAAAAGCTAGAAAAAGAACAAATTAAAAATCCCCAATTCAATATCAAATTAGAAATTCTAAAAATCAGATGAGAGATTAATAAAACTGAAAATAAGAAATCTATTGACCTAATAAATAAAGCTAAGCCTGATTTATATAAAAAAATAACAAAATAGATAAACCTTTGGTTAATTTGATTTAAAAAAAGAAAGAAGAAAACCAAATTATCAGTATCAAAAATGAAAAGGGTGAATTTGCCACCAATGAAGAGGGAATTTAAGCAATAATTAGGAGCTATTTTGCCCAACTGTGTACCAATAAATCTGACAATCTAAGTGAAATAGATGAATATTTACAAAAAAAATAAAATACCCAGATCAACAGAAGAGAAAATAAAATATTTAAATGACCCTATTTTAGAAAAATAAATTGAACAAACCTAAGAAAAAATTTCCCGGGTCAGATACAAGTGTATTACAAGTAGCTACAAGTGAAACTAAATATTTAAAGAACAATTCGTTTCAATACCATATAAACTATTTGGAAAAACAAGTGAAGAAGGAAGCCTACAAAATTATTTTTATTATACACTTGTGGTGGTGATACCTTAACCAAGAAGAGCCAAAACAGAGAAAATTATAGACCAATTTCCCTAATGAATATTGATGCAGAAAATTTAAATAAAATATTAGCAAAGAGATTACAGCAATTTATCATGAGGATAATACACTGTGACCAGGAGGGATTTATACCAGGAATACAGGTTTGGTTCAGTATTAGGAAAACTATCAACATAACTGGCCATATCAATAATAAAACTAACAAATAATATGATTATCTCAATAGATACAGAAAAAGTCTTTGACAAAATATAGCACCCATTACTATTAAAAACACTAAAGAGCATAAGAATAAATGGAGTTTTCCTTAAAATGATACGTAACATCTATCCAAAACCAACAGCAAGTATTATATAAAGGGATAAGTTATACATTTTCCCAATAAGATCACGGGTGAAACAAGGATGACCATTATCACCACTGTTGTTCAATATTGTACTAGAAATGTTAGCTTTAGCAATAAGAGAAGAAAAGGAAATGGAAAGAATTAGAGTAGGCAATAAGGAAACAAAACTATCACTCTTTGAAGATGATATGATGGTCTACTTAGAGAATCCTAGAGAATCAACTGAAAAATTACTTGAGGTAATTAGCTACTTTAGCAAAGTTGCGGAATATAAAATAAACTCCATAAGTCACCAAATTTCTATATCTTACCAACAAATCCCAGAAACAAGAGATGGAAAAAGAAGTGCCATTTAAAATAATTATAGACAATATAAAATATTAGGGAATCTGCCTGCCAAGACAAACCCAGGAACTATGTGAACACAGTTATAAAACACTTCTCATAAATAAAGTGAGATCTAAACAATTGGAAAAATATCAATTGCTCATGGGTAGGCTCAGTTAATAGAATAAAAGTGGCAATTCTACCTAAATTAACTTGCTTATTTAGTGTCATACCAGTCAAATTACCAAAAAAAAAAACTATTTTATAGAGCTAGGAAAAATAATAACAGTTTATCTGGAACAAAAGGTCAATAATATCAAGACAATTAATTAAAAAAAAATGCAAAGGAAGGTGACCTAGCCATACCACACCTAAAATTATATTATAAAGCAGCAATCATCACAACTATTTTGTACTGGCTAAGAAACAGTGGTAGAGCAGTGGGTTAGCCTAAGTATAAAAGACACATTAATAAAGCACTATAGTAATCTGCAATCTACTAGTCGTTTGATAAACCCAGGGATTCCAGTTTCTGGGATAAGAACTCACTATTTGACAAAAACTGCTAGGAAAACTAGAAAATAGTATGGCAGAAACTAGGCACAGACCACACACCATATGCCAATATAAGGTCAAAATGGGTACACGATTTAAACATGAGAGGTGATACCATAAGCAAATTAGGCAAGCAAGGAATAGTTTACCTGTCAGATCTATGGAGAATAGAAGAATTTATGATCAAACAAGATATAGAGAACATTATGAAATACAAAATACATAATTTTGATTACATTAAATTAAAAGAATTTGAAAAAACAAAGCCAGCACAACCAAAATTGGAAGGAAAGCAGAAAGCCGGGAAACAATTTTAACAGCCACTATTTCTTATAAAGACCTCATTTCTAAAATATATAGAGAACTAAGTCAAATTTATAAGAATACAAGTCATTCCCCAGTTGATATGAACAGGAGGTTTTCAGATGAAGAAGTTTAAGATATCTGTAGTCATATGAAAAATGCTCTAAATCACTATTGATTAAAGAAATACAAATTAAAACAACTCTGAGGTACCACCTCACACCCATCAGTTTCATTAAAATGACAGAAAAGGAAAATGATAAATGTTGGAGAAGATGTGGAAAGATAATAACACTAATGCATTGTTGGTGGAGTTGTGAAATGATTGAACAGTTCTGGAGAGTGATTTGGAACTATGTCCAAAATGCTATAAAACTGTGCATACCCTTTGATCCAGCAATAGCACAACTAGGTCTGTATCTTAAACGGATCATAAAAATTGGGAAAGGACCTACATGTACAAAAATATTTATAGCAGCTCTTTTTGTGGTGGCAAAGAATTGGAAATTGAGGGGATTCCCATAAATTGTGGAATGGCTGAACAAGTTGTGGTATATGAATATAATAGAATACTATTGTGCTATAAGAAAGGATCAGCAGGCAGATTTTAGAAAAACCCAAAAAGACTTGCATGAACTGATACTGAGTGAAGTAAGCAGAACCAGAAGAACACTGTACACAGTAACAGCAACATTATACAATGATCAGCTTTGAGAGACTTAGCTCTTCACAGCAATGCAATGATCTAAGACAATTCCAAAGAATTCATGATGGAAAATCCTACCACATCCAGAGAAAGAACTATGGAGTCTGAATGCAGATCAAAGCAAACTATTTTCACTTTTTTGTTGTTTTTTCCTTTCTTGTGGTTTTTCTCTTTTTTTCTGAGTCTTCTTTCACAATAGGACTATTGTGGAAATATATTTAATATGACTGCTATGTAAAAATGTATTAAATTTTTTGGGAAAAAAAGATACACACTAAAGTAAACATACCGGTGTTCTCTCTACTCAGAATCCTTATTGACCAGGAATGCCACAAACAGCTGACACATACAGTACAGTGCAGGCACTTAGAGGCAGTGTGGTAAAAGTGGAAAGTGAGCTAGTCCAAGAACCAGGGAAACCTGGGTTCAAGTCCTGACTTTGACACATAATGATCATGTGACATTGGGCAAGTCAATTAACCTCTTACTGCTCTAGGCAACTTTCTAAGACCATGAGTTGAAGAAAAAGAGCCAATCTCCATTGGTAGAGTGAATTTCCTCATTTGAGAGTTCCCTAGAGGCCTGATTCTTGTCCCTTTATATACCTTATCTGATTATGATCCTCACAATGGTGCTATGAAGTTGGGGCATTGCTGTTCTAACCAGACCAATGGCTTCACGATTATAGGACACTTGCTCTACCAATTTAAATCACCATGTATTGTTGACTGGGGCTCAGAAAGGTTGAGCTACTTGCCTATGGTCACACAGCTGGTAACTGAGAGATAATACCCAGGTTATCCAACTCTGAAGGCAATACACAGCAGCTACCTACCAGTACATGAACAGTGATAGCTGATATCCCTAGTGCTGACCCATAAAGATCACAGAGTCCTTTTGAACCACACAAGGAAAATTAAATTATATTCAGAATTGTTTTCACGTGAATATATTTTATTGCTTCCTAAATCCTTGCAAATCATATATGGAAAGCCTCTGATAATAATCATAACAGCCCATTCAGAACTGTGCCTTCCCTATGGATATAACACAAGAACTTTCTAATTAATAATGATGAAATTGTTCAGAAAAATAATCATCTCTGAGAATGCCATTTTCAGAAATCACATGAGGGCTAAAAGGGAGAACATTCTTAAATATGCTGAATGACACATGTTAGTGGAGCCCAGTTTCTGGGCCTGGAAGCAGGACTATTTGAAGTTCCTTGAGAAAAGGGGAAAAAAACCAATACACTTTTCCCTGACATCTAGATTCTCTTCATATATGCAAGTCATTACAGGAAGCATCGCTTGGTTCAAGTGCAATTAGCCACTTGGGGACAGGAGGACGGGGGAGCCAACAAATGCCTACCCAAGTCCGAAGTAATCACATGGCCATGGCAGGGGGTTTGGTTGTTATTTCAGCTCACAGTGGGGAGAGCCGACTGTACCAGAAGGAACACCTGCCATGTAAAAAGGCCCATGCTGGCCCTCCCCGAAAGGCAACAAAACACGTAAGGGAAATCAGCAAAGAAATCAAGAGCTGCCTGAATAATTTACAGGCCTTCACAAAAATTACCACACCATTAGCCAATTCAAGGGCAGAACTTCACTGGCTCCCAGCAGCTTCCTGGAGCTTGTGTCTCCATAGATCAGCTATTGATTTTCCCCCTCTTGTTTGTATAACAATAATCTCCTCAGAAAGCAGGCCCAGAAAAGGCCCACAGATGACCAGTTTTAATCTCTTGCCTTTCTGTGCATGCAATTGTTTCGCTAGAGGATGGGAGTGATAAGTGATGGGTGGGCAAAGAACCAGTGTTTGTTGACTCTACTGGGTGCCCCAAGAGCAAGCCATAGAAGGCACCTACATTCGACATATGAAGAAGAGACTCATCAGAAGAAAGCAGGCAGTAGCCATGAGAACAGACAAAAGCCATTCTGCCAGGTGGGGTGCTTCATCCTCTCCTATACAAGAGAAAGAAAACAACATTATTACATTGGGCAGGTTAAGCCAAAAACCACTTAAAATCATCTTTAAAAAAATAAATAAGTGAATAGCCTTCAGCTGGAAGACCTCCCAAAAGCAAGCCTGTGATTAGTGTCACTAACACAGCTTTCAGAGGGGTTGGAGCCTAGGCCCTGGAGGCTGGGGGCAGCTCACTGGATGAGCAGTCCTAAGAACACCATATCAAGGAATAATTCCCCCAAATGGAAATTCAGCTCAATAGTTTTTGCAGACTTCCTTTTTGCTCAGTATAGAAATACCAAGATTATCATATCCATTAAAATAACACTTGAAGCAAATATCTAACAAAACACATTTCAAAAAAGAACAGAAAGCAAATAAATTATTAGAGCTAGAAAGGTGCTGAGGTCATTTGGTTCAACCCTTTTGTTTTGCAGGTGAGGAAACTGAGACTCAGAGAAAGGGGTGGGGAGGGGGGTGTTGTCCCTGATTATACAGCTAATTGGAGAGTCAAACCTGCAGATCACCTAACCCATAGTTCACTGCTGTTTCCATCACTCTGACTGTCTCCACAACATTTCATCAGAATACTGACAAAAGTTCAAATTTCTTTCTAGACCACAGCAGTGTGAACGTTGCTCCAGAAAATCATGAAAGAGTGCATTCACTCTTTCAAGTTCTTGGAATCCCATTTCATCTGTTGTATTTTTACCTGTCCTTCAAAGCCCAGTTCAAAGACAGCTCACTCCATGAAGTCTTCCCTGATTTCTACCAATTAGTAGTTGTCTACCCTTGAACCACACACATTTTCCCTTGACTCCTGAAATGCACTGAACTATATAACACGTGAATTACTATAGATGGAGATGTAGACAACTCGGTGATTCAATAGAAGTCTGTCCCTGGAATAAAGATCTGAGTTCAGATCTGTCCTCAGGCACCTACTAGCTATGTGACCATGGGTAAGTTACTTGATCTCTACCTGTCTCAGTTTCCTCATCTGTAAAATGGAGATGATAAAAGCACCAGTGCTGTTGGGAGGATAAAATGAAATATTTTTAAAAGTATTTTGCAACTTTTAAAGCACTTTATACATGCTAGCTATTATCATTAGACAAATATCTAGATAGACAGATGATAGATGTCAGAGAGACTTGAGAAAAACAGATGAATTCATATGTACCATGTTCCCCTACACGACTATAAGATCCATGAATGCAGACTTATCTAAATGTATCTCCACCAGGATCTAACACTGTGTTCTCTGAATACAGGCTTATAAAAAGTATTTGCTGTTTTCAACCAATGGGGAAACTGAGGCTCCGACAGAATTCATGTTCCGTGGTAGTGTCCTCTCTAGCCTGGTCAGATTAGAGATGCTTACTGCTTATGTCACGTACCGATGCTTCCCTTCTTGGCCCTGCCTCTTAGAATCTCTGGTCTCCTTCAAAGCTTAGCTCCAGGTACCACATGGAGCCTTTCCAGGTCCAGGTGCTGGAGACTTGACTTACAAAATTACCTTGGGTTTCTTTTTTTTCACATCTTATGTCATTATATATATGCATACCGTCTCCCCTTATAGAATACAATCTCTTTACATCTCCAGTACCTGGTACATGGTAGGCACATTAAAAAGAAAAAAAGATTGAATTGATTTCTTCATTGTTGGTCCAGTCTCCATCGACATAGATCACACTCTCTAGACAATTTAGTAGAATTTTTTTGTACATTTCTTTGGCTGAAAAATTCAATAATTTTTGTAATCAACCTACTGATGAGCCTTCTAAAATTTAACAAGTCTAGGCCTCAGACAGCAGACATACAACATATTTCTATTAACATGTGATCTACCTGAGAGTAGAAACCATGTCTTTGCCTTTCTTTGCATCCCCAGTGCTTAGCACAAAGGTTGGCACATAATAGGTGCTTAATATATGTTTATTGGCTTCATCTGGGACCATACCTGGTAAGTTATATTGCATAGATTTGGCCCTCCAGAATACAAGCTCAATTTGATTCAATTCTCTATCAATTAATCAATTAAATGCCTACTATGTGCCAGGCACTGTGCTAAACAGAAAGAGGCAAAAGACAGACCTTGCCCTCAAGGAGCTTAGTATCTTATAGCAGAGTTTATAATCTAATGGGAGGGATCAGAGTGGGATTTTAGGGGAAGAGAGAGAAAAATGCCTAGTGTTCCTATTGATGATTGCCTTTTTTTGTATTCATAGTAGGCATCTAATAAATGTTTGCTGATTGACTGTTCATTGAACAGTCTGCTACCTACCTTTCCTTGCTTTAAAAAAAAGTAAGATAGAGGATATTCGTTTTTTTAAATTTATCATTCGTATTTATTGGAAAGGAGAAAACCTTAAACCACAAAAATTAACCTGTCATTGTAAAACTTCTTTTCCTCACAGAATTGGAAAGAGAAAGAATTTGGCCCAGTGGCAAAACTTAGATATCCTAACAAATATTATCAAAACCACACACTCACTTGTGTTTACATCTCAAATTGAGCAATCCCACACACCCCAGAGCCATGCCAAATCAAGATAACAATGCTGTTTGCTTCTAACCATGATTACAAAAATCTTTTCAGTTAAACCACTCTCCAGTTATTCAGTTCAACTATCCCTTTGATAAACCTAGAGAGAATTCTTGCTTTGCCACTGTCAAAGGAGAAGCCTAGAATCCTTCATAGGGTTAGAGCTAAAAGGGCCTTAATAGGTCATCTTATCAAACCCTCATAATATAGATGAGGAAACTGAGGAGAGATAGGGTTAGAGCTAAAAGGGCCTTCATAGGTCATCTTATCAAACCCTCATAATATAGATGAGGAAACTGAGGAGAGAGGAGTAAAGTGATTTTCCCAAAGTCACACAAGTGATAGGATCACAAATATAGAGCTGAAAGATACCTGAGAAGTCATAAAGTCCCATTCTCCAATTTGTAAATTAAGAAACTGAGGCAAAGTACTCAGCTGCCTTAGTGGGGTAATGTGGTGATGCAATATTCTTAAAGGTCAGACCAAAAGAATCCAAGGCAATCAAGTTTACCCAGGGAGTGACTGACAGAGGCAGGATTCAAACCCACATCCTTTGATTCTAAATCTCTTGTTTGTTTTCCCTTGTACCATATCACTTCCCAATATACTTGATAAAGGAAGATCAGACAAGACTTAGCACAAGCGTTGGTCTCCTCAGCAGAGGAGTCTGACCAACAATAAACCCTGTCTCAGCTATCTCTCCAATCATCTCTTTGTACTAGTACAGATTGGCCTGGTTAGTTTGAGGAAGAATAGATAATCAAAGAAAGTGGAAATGATTTGTGCTAGCTAATAAAGACATGGGAACCATGCTTACATGGAACTAGGTCTCAGGAAGAGAATAGGTTATTGGTTTTAAAACATGAGTTCTTAACTTTTTGTGTGTCATGGACCCCTTTGACCATCTGGTGAAATAGCCTTTGGATTCTTCAGAATAATGTTTTTAAATGTATAAAATAAAATACATAGATTGATATACAATTATAAAATAAAAAAAAAACCAAGTTTACATGGACCTCATTTTAGGCATTCTTGGTCTAGTGAGTCTTCTGTGTCTCTAAACCATACTCAGGAATATCCACAGTATTAGCATTAAAAGGAGTTGGGAAAGGCTTCTTCCTGTAGAAGCTAAGACTTTGGTTGGGAGTTGAAGGAAGCCAGAGAACCAGTAGGCAGAGGTGAGGAGGGAGAACATTCCAGATATGGAGGACAAATTCAGCAAAAATATTCCGAATTGGGAAATGGAGCATCTTGCATGTGAGGAATAAGTCACTGGCTTGTAAAGACATTGGGCATGGAATCAGGAAACACTTCACCCAAATCCTGCTTCCGACCTTTACGAACAGCATGGCCATAGATAAATCATAACCTCTCTGAGTCTATTTCCTTATCCACAAAACAGAGATGACTTTGCCTACAATTCTGACCTCATGGAGGCTGTTTTGAGGATTAAATGATACTATATATGCATAGTACCTTACAGTCCTTAAAGTGCTATTTAAACATTTGCTATTATTACCAGGGCCAAGCAAGAAAAAAAAATAAGAATATTCACAGGATCTGACTTTATTTTCATAATATCTATAGTACCCCAATTAAACACAGTTGGAAAATATGGAACCATGGGAAATTCAGGGCCCTCTGCTTTACATACTATGTTATGGTTTCAGTGCAGGGAGAACAGTGATAGCTCCAAAGACTGCCTGGACCCCAAAGAACCAAGTTAGTTAGCTCAGACCACACAGACTGTGGAAGTAAGCTGGCTATGCTATAAGGCCAACCCACCTCAGGCTGCCCACGGAAGTATGGTCTTTCAGTGCTTCCATCTTGATCATGGACTAGATTTCTGATCTAAAAATAGATCTCTAGGGTAAATGATAATATATTATCTGACTTGATCCTCACAACAACCCTGAGAAGTGGGTGCTTTTATCATCCTTTTTATATAGATAAGAAATTAAGGCTAAGAGCTTAATTGACTTGCCTAGGGTCAGTCAGTCAAACAACTCAATAAGAATTTATAAAGTGCTGACATATAAAGTACCTTCATGGATTTGAACTTGTGTCTTTCTGACCCCAAGCCCAATGCTCTCTCCATTGCCCTGCTACCAAGATGAAGGAAAATATCAGCATTAAATGGCCTACACAAAAAAGCCCTGTTCTTTGTGCTTATTCCTGCAGGGTATTGTAAGTAGGTTAACATTACCGAATAACTGGTCCCAAATTCATGAATGACCAAAAAGAAGCATGAACTTACTGATCTTTTCGAAATATGAATCTGTTCATGTTTCAGGAAATTTACCTAAGAACCAAATCAATCTAGTCTGGTCATACAACAAACCCAGAGGAACTTCAAGTGGAGTTAAACATCTAGGTTCCAGGCCTGCTTCCCCCAGGTGGTGCTGGGTGAGTAAGGGCCAATTTAATGGATTACCTTTCTGTGTATGTCCCGGTTCTCCCTAGTAGGGGATAATGACCCTTTGAAAACCATAGCATACCCTCCCTTGCTGGAGATGTAGATGTCTGAAGTAACTTTGTTGATTATCACACCTACTCACAACCAGTGTTCTGTCAAATATGTATTCCCTCCCATCAACACCACCATCAAATGCCTCAGTGTACTGCTCCCTGAGGCTAGGTAACGATACATTCATCTAGCTGAGGGGTCAGTAAACTGTGACCACAGGACTGAATCCAGCTCACCACCTGTTTTTGTTATGGCCTATAAGCTAATAATGCTAATTTTGGCCCCTAAGCTCATTGTTAATGGGTTTCAAATTAGCCCTGCTAAGTAACATGTCCATTATAAGGCAAAGTTTTAATACAAAAGGAACAATTCTCGTATGCTAAGAATGCCAGGCACCATAGCTGTCCCCTGGGAGATATTGGAAGGAAGATGGGCCCTTAAGCACTCATTAAACTAATGTCACATAAGCAGTTACCTACATACAGAATGCTAAAAACAGTAGATATTTGCAAATTCCATGTCTTGTTTAAAATTTGTATCTTCCCTAGTACCTGTTCTCTCTACATACAGTACAAGCTCAATAAATCCTCACTGAATTAACCTAAAAAATCACCTAATCCAACTTCCTTTTATTATAGAAATTCGAGACCCAAATAAGGTCATATGGTTAGTTCTTGACAGAGCTGGGACTAATATCTAGTCTCCCAATTGCCAACATACTTAACATCTTACACTTTACTGTCCTTCCTGTTTACTAATGGGATAAATTATTCTTGTTAGTGGGATAAATATACAAAATCTAGATAGAGATGGGCAGCCAAAATCAAGGCCCTAACAGAATCAGGTCCAGGGCACTGGCTAGGTATCAAGCAAAAGACATATGAATGGCAATCCTATTGTTAGAAGAAGAGTTAGAGAAAAGATACCAGACCAGGTCAGAATTCTGAGTTCCTAAGACATTCCAAACCAAAGTCCAGACCCAGAGTAAAGGTTCAAACAACAACAGAAATGGCAATAGAAAGGACAAAGCTGAGATGTTGGAATGAAAAGATAGCACAAGGAAACTACTGCTGAGCCCAATGAAAGTGTATAGGTCTCTGTCGTATTATATAAGCTAGGAAAGAAGTCATTCTTTGGAATGGCCCATATAAGAAGATCTGATTCTACCGCTGGTCCAAGAAGCCATTAAGCAAGGAAACCAGTCAATCAATCCTTCAGGCTGGATGGAAATTGGGTTTCCAGCCTCAGCTCTTTTCCTAACAGGTATGAGCCTAGCCTTACCAACCTGGGCCTCAGTTTTGTTATATGTGAAATTAGAGGGTTAAACTGAGGCCTTGAGTCCACCTCTGGACTAGATATTCTTTTAAGACCCATTCTAACTTAAAACCCTGTTAGTCTCTTGACTAGTGGTGAAGTTTCCCCAAAGACACAGTCCCATGAGCCAAAAGGACATAGGAAGGAATGTGGTAAATATTAAAAATAATACTAATAAGCTAGCTAAAGTATACCCTCCAACTGTTAGCTTGAGTTCCACGAGACCCACCCTCAGTCTTCAGTCCTTGGTCTTGAGAGTAGGTGCTCATTTTCACAGAATCCTCTGCCACTGGGGAGTGTCATACTTTAGCCAACTGTGGCATGCCCTTGGGCAATGTATACCATGACAGAGTGGAGGACCTAGGCTTCTTGGTGAAAACAGGCATGTTATTAGTAATAATTTCACAGGAGATTCCCTGGCAGTCAGCAATGAATCACAGTTATGAAACTACAATCGAATGATTCTAAGGCCTTTGTTTTTTCATCATGACAGATGTTTTTTTAAATATGTGTTTTCCCCCTTTAATACAAACGCGTCTTTGAGTGCCAAACCATATATACAGTGCACACATCTTGAATAAAATTAGGTGATTAAAAATCACATTTTAAACCTGAGTCAACCATTAATTTACTCCCTTAGGCTCTCAGAATTTTCTTCAGTACATTAAAGTCTCCAGCCAATTTTTAGTTTGTAAGGATACTGTCGTGACTGGTGAGTGACAGAAAAGATTAATAGTAGATTGGAATCGGGAAAACCAAAGCTGTCTGAGGGAGGCAATTAGAAACAAGCTCAGAGACTCTTTCTCTAGTAGAAAGTTTGTCAAGGCATTGGTTCAGACTCAAACTTTCCTCTGCAATCCATTACCAAGGGAACTTTTCTTTCTTGTTTTCAAAATTCCTTTTCTTACATAGGATATTTTGGTCTCATTAAGGACATTGAGGCAGGGGTGGGGAGCAAGATAGATAATGAGTCAGAAAACTAAAATCTCACGATTAGACTCAAACATGAGCATCCCAAAAATAAATAAATAAGGCATTTTGGTAAACAAGAGATAGTAAAGAAATAGAACATGCAGGAAGTTAGGAAAGTTTTAAAATGAAAAAAAAAAAAAGAGAAAATAGGAAGTTAGCCCTAAAGATAAGAAGGCACAGTTGAGGAAGAGAAGGTGATACTGAACAGCGATAAAAATAAAACTGCTCCTTCTACTGGGGAGTAAAGTTTTTGGCAAACAGGAAGTATCGGAGTATAGAAGGGCAGGGCCAGGTGGGCCCAATTCACCTTTTGCACCCTGATTCTGATTCTCCGGTGGTGCTTTGTGGCTGCATGCTGCCTTCTAGATGCACAGGGTCTCACCAGGGTCTTTCCCTCCTTTATCCTCACCCTTCGGTCCAGAAGGATTCCTTCTGAGCCCTGCTCTGTGCAAGGTGATACTGGAGAGTGGAAAAGTTAATCAGTGAACCAATGGACCTAAAAAACAGCCCCTTTATCCAGTTTGTTTTAATGAATTGAGAGCTTAGTCTCAATAAGATCTGGATTCAAACCGCACCCCTGACACATGCTACCTGTGGGACCCAGACCAAGTCTTTTAGCTTCTCAGTGCACAGGAATGTCCAAGACTGGAAGACACACAGCAGAAGCTGACCAGCATTGGTAGAAAGCATTTCCTCACTCATAATTAGAATGTAGGCTTTGGCAGTCCTAGTTGTCTGGCTAATATTAGGCTGCCTCTCTACATCTCCTATGGACCTAGCTAAGTTCAGGTCTTTCTTCTCCATTGAAGACAAGGGCTCTTTTTACCTTTCCCTGTGCCTCAGGCACTTAGCACAGTCCCTGGCCAATAAGGGGGGCCAACGGGTAGCTAGATGGCACAGTGGACAGAACACTGGGCTTGGAATCAGAAAGATTCATCTTCCTGAGTTCTAATCTGATCTCAGACACTTACTAGCTGTGTTACCCTGGGCAAGTCACTTAACCCTGTTTGCCTCAGTTTCAATTATCTGTAAAATGAGGTAGAGAAGGAAATAGCAAACCATTCCAATATCTTTGCCATGAAACCCCAAATGAGGTCACGGAAGAGTAGGGCAGGACTGAAACAACTCAATAACAACATCAGCCAATAGTGCACAGCCAGTAATGCTCGTTGACTGACTAACAACAATTCCCATTTCCTACAGCAGGCAAGCATATCTCAACTGCTTATTGGAAATTGAGTACAGACTACAGCCTAGAGAACAGATTCTTATACTTTTGGTCTCAGAATCCCAATACTCTTAAAAATTATTGAGGACTGCCCTCCCCTTCAAAGAGCTTTTGTTTATGTATCCATTGATGTTAGAAATCAAAATGTCTTAGTATTATCATAAAAATAGCTCTGCCCTCACAGACCCCATTAAAGGGTTTCAAGGATGGTCAGAGGTCTACTGGCCATACTTTGAGATGAGCTGGACTACTACAATTCTCCAACTACTGCACTGAATTTGGGTCTTCTCCCATTTCACTGGATCATGGATGGGGGCAGGGAGACATACCTCTAGAATCATTCTGTTCCACCTCCTCTTTTTAAAGAAGGAAACAACAATAACAGCAACACTGAAGCCTATAGAGGTGAAATAACTTCCTTAAAGTCACCCAGGAATTAAAAGAAGAATTCAAGAGCAGGTCTTCTAATGCCAAATACATTGGTCTTTCCAGTCTACTCAATCATTTCATAGTAACTGTTACTTTTTTTTTATCAAAACAATATTATGATCAAAGGGTTGGAGATGGAAGGGACCTCAGAGACTATCTAGTCTAATGGCCTCATTTTACAAATGAGAAAACTGAGTCCTAGAGAAGTCGAGTGATTTGCTCTGACTCCAAAGTCAGAGAATTTTTCAGTTGTTTCAGTCATTTCTTTTAACTGTGACCGACTCTTTCTGACCCCATTTGGGGTATTCTTAGCAAAGATACTAGTATGCTTTGCCATTCCCGCTCCTGTTCATTTTATAGACAAAGAAACTGAAACAAACAGGGTTAAGTGACTTGCGCAGGGTCACACAGCTAGTAAGTTTCTGATTTGAACTCAGTAAGGTGAGTCTTCCTGACTCCAGGGTCAACATTTTATCCACAGAGATTAAGCTCATTTGATAAATAACAGGCACCTAGGATCTTATGGTTGAAAAGTACCTTATAGGTCATCTAGCCAAAACTTGTCAATTTCCATATGAAACACATGAAATTCATAAATCCAAGCCCTAGGACTCAACCCAAGGCTGGGATCTTTGATACTTAGATCATTTACTGTATACATTAGACTTGGCTTTGAACTCTCTTTGGCTACCTCCCAAAATCAAATCCAACCTCAAAGAATTTGCCGTCTATGAGGAAATGCAAGGTTGCATCTTAGAGGTTGAAGGCACACACCTATTATAGGGGGCCCTCTGCCAATTAATAGATATGTCAACCAATAATGCTGATCCTCAATCTTCTCATCAGTAAAATGAGAGTAATAAGACTTACATAACTTACTACATGAGCCATCAACAGCCTTGAAACTCTGGACATATAAAATGAGCTCAGATTTAGAACCCTGACTAGTGGTTGCACTCTTGGAGTGGGGGGAATGGAGGCACTAATTACTGACTACAAAACAGGAGACCCAGCAACAGAAGGTGATAACTTTGAGGGAAAGCCCTTCACCTCTCTCTCCATAGCAGCAGAGCAGAGACTTTCATCTTGTTTTCATTTCCAAATGGTTTAAGGCTGAATGAGACAATGAGTTTCCTCCAGGCATGATGTGTGGGGTAGCCTGTGTTTCCCATCTGAGAGGAAGTTGCCTGCAAAGTCTCTGGAAAGGTTTTAGTTGGTTTGATGGAGTACCCAGGGGCATCTTGTCATTTGCACTCCCATTCCAGGGGAGTAGCAGCTGCAGGCTGCCTCTGCCATAGCCAGTCTATACAGAGCTGCAAAAGCAGTTAGAACAATTCACCTGTGATTTTATAGTTAATGACTATAAAAGACTATAAAATCATGCATACCCTTTGACCCAGCAATGCCACTACTAGACCCGTATCCCAGAGAGATTTAAAAAAAAAAAAGGAAAGGAAAGGAAAAAGCACCTATATGTACAAAAATATTTATAGCAGCTCTTTCTGTGGTGGCAAAGAACTGGAAATTGAGGGGATACTGAAAAGGAGAATTGAAAAATGGCTGAACAAGTGGTGGTATATGAATGTAATGGAATACATTCCTTTCCATATGTTCCATAAGAAATGATGAATAAGATACTTTCAGAAAAAAAAACTGGAAAGGCTTACATGAACTGATTCAGAGTGAAGTGAGCAGAACCAGGAGAACATTGTTCACATGAACAGAAATATTGTATGATGAAGAACTGTGAATGACTTGGTTATTTTTAGCAACACAAAGATCCCTATTCTAAAGGAACTATGATTAAAAATGTTATCCACTTCCAGAGAAAAAAAACTAGTGAAATCTGAATGCAGATTGAAGTATACTATTTTGCTACTTTATTTTTCTTGGGTTTTTTTTCCCTCTGTGTTTTCTTTCACAACATGACTAACATGGAAATGTTTTGCATGAAAAATAAAGTGAATGACTACACACTCCCCCATCTTCTCATGGTTGGTTGAACATCTCACTAAGGCACACCCTTTTCCCCAGGATTGTACAGGTTTCAACCTTACACAGAGTTGCTATGTGGATCAAGTCAAATAACGTCTTTGAAACTGATTATTTGATAACTTATTTCACTTAGGGAGAATTCACTAAGGACCTAGAGAAATAGAAGCTGTTAGGGTGACTGAGGCCTACATGAGACTGTTTGGAAGATCTTGAGCTTTATCTCATTTAATTCTATTGCCAACTCATACCCAGATGGTCAGCTATAGGATGCCAATTAGGAGCCAAGGTGGGAGAGGAGGAGAGAGTGATTTAGAAGAGAAGATTGAAAAGGTAAAAAAAAAAGTTCCTGATCAGCACCAAGCAGAGTATAATTATTGCTGTCCCCTCAAGGGGTAAGAAACAGTCATGCACAATGTCCCAGAGGGGCCTGGACTTCCTATTATGTTTATTAATCATCTTGATGAAAATGGAAAGCCTGCATTGATTAAATTCACTAATGATCCTAAACTGAGCAGGAGAGTAAATTCCAGAAAGGATGGATTTATAAGGCAAGTAGGAATATTAATCAGCTCATCTTCTCTGAACCCCATGGAAATAAATGAGATAGGATTTACTATAGATAACAGCATTGAACTACACCTGGAGGGAAATGATAATGAGCCTCCTTTCAAACGAGGAAGCTGCTGTTTAGGAAACAATAATGATAAGAAATATCTAAGGCAGGAAGTGAATAATAAATTAAGGGAGACTCAAAATAAAATCTCATTACACATAACAATTTTGCTCTCTGCACAGCTGGGCCAGGGTGATGCAGTGCACGGAATTAGAGAATGTTAAATTTGGAAAGGACCTGAGAGATCATCTGTTCCAACTCCTTCATTTCAAAGAGAGAGGAGCTGAGGCCCAGACAGAGGAAGGAACTTGTCCAAAGTCATGCAGAGAGTCAGGGATGTAGTTCAGTCTAGAATCCAGGTCTCCTAAGTCTTAATTCACAGTTATTTCCCCCAAGTCTTGAGTTAAAAGCTCTTCACTTTCCACATAGGAACTTGTAACTTTCATTAAAAGGGGATTCATTTTGGTTTCCAGCTCCCTTGGTGATGTGTTTAGGGATCTTTGGCCACTCTGGTAATATCCCTGTAGTCCAGGCTATAAAATGTAAAATGATGAAGGGAAAAATCAAGTAATGGAAAGAATCAGACTAAAATGTACATGTCTTTTAGGAATTGCACAAGGTACCTTAAAATGAACAAACAGTATTATAAAGATCAGTGTCTAGCTATGAGCTCTCCTACACCCCCACCCCACCCACCCCCCCACAAACACCTCTTACCTTTTCTCTTTTTATTAGGCTCATCTGGCCTCTGACATAAATTGGCTGTGTGACCTTGAGCAAGCTACTCTCACTGCCCCAGACAACTCTCTAAAATCAATCAGTCAATAAATATTTATTAAGTTCTGATTACCAGGCACTTATTATTCCAGGGACCATGCTATTCTCTCTATGAATGTAAGTTGCAGAAATTCCTGATACCGGTGAAAGTAACAATCCATTTGCTAGCCCTGAATTTATGTGAGGACAAGCTGAGTATGCAAAAAGGGCAGGACTGATTGTGACCCAAATGGTGTGGGTGAAGCAGGCTTTGTTAGACTTCCTGACTTTTTGACTCCTATCTTCTCCATTCCTTCTTCCCTCCAGTGCTCTCATTCTGGGTCCCCAAGATGGCATCAGTTTGCCCTCCCAGATGAAGCATCATACTCCAAACCTTTCTCCCTCCTGACTCCCCACTCCCTAAACAAAGCA
>NW_027185761.1:33149168-33169680 GCF_028583685.1 Petaurus breviceps papuanus | reverse complement strand
GGAGTTAGCAGGTTTCTCAGTACCCCTCAAATACTACTTAATAGGCATCTGCCTCTTCCATCTCTGTCTTGGGTCAATCTAGGGAAAATTGCTCACAGGTTTGGATTAAAGACAGACACAGAAAGTGAAATGTCAGGGTTTCTTCCCATAGACCAGATGTGGCATATGGTGACAGGAAGGATAGGTCACTTTTGTGAAAAGTTCCTGCTTCCATGGGGAATGCTCATTGAACTGTTGCCCTCCCACCTGGCTCAGCAGAAACCCTGGCACTGAGTTGACCAGCACAAAAGGAACAACTAGTCCATTTTAAGAAGGCAAGGCTGCATTATCAGGTTTCAAGGGTCCCTCTGCTTCAAGGAAAGAATAGAAATATGTCTGAGCATCATGGCCCACCTTCCCTCTACTTATCTCTTAGGGTAAATAGGGGCTGAGATAATTACCGGGTCAAAAAGATGGGCCATGGTGAAGTCTGGGACTTTTTTGGTCACATATGAGCGACTAAGCCAGTTCTTGCCTTTAGTTCTTGATGATATTCAATCCATACAATCAATTAATAAGCATTTATTAAGCACTTACTATAAGTCAGGTACTGTTCTACCCCCTGGGGACACAAAGAGAAAAATGAAGTCGTTCCTGCTTTCAAGGAGCTCACATTCTGTTGGGGCAAACAGTAGAGGCAAAATATATGCCAAATAAATACATGGTAATTTGTGAGTGAATAAGGTGAAAAAAAATGAAGGGATCAGGGAAGATGTCATGTATAACATGGTGCTTGAGCTAAGTTTTGAAAGAAACAAGAGATTCTAAAGGGCAGAGGGAGCATAGACTAGATTTCAGGCATGTAGGACAGCCTGTGAGATGACAGAGGTGGTCAAGTGAATGTCACATGCAGCACAAGAGGGCCATTTTAGTTGGATTGTAGAATGTGTGAAGAGGAATGGTGTATATATAATAGACTAGAAAGGTAGCTTGGAGACTGGTTGTAAGTGACTTTAAATTATCAGAGAATTTGTATTTGATCTTTGAGGCAATGGGAGTTTATAGAAAAGGATAATGTCATAAAAACACTTATGTTTCTGAAAATCTACATTTTGGCAGTTGTGGATGATGGTTTAGAGAGGGAAGAGACTACGGGTAGGGAGACTAACTAGGAGAATATTGCAATAGTCCAAGAGAGAGCTGACAAGGGCCTGAAACCACCCAGGCTCAGCAGAAACCCTGGCACTGAGCTGACCAATACAAAGGCCATTTCAAGAAGGCATGGTCACATTTTCAGGTTGCAAAGGGGCTATTTGCTTCAAAGGAAGAATGGTAGTGTGTCTGATGATTATGTCCCATCTTCACTCCACTTATTTCCTGGGGTAAATCAGTGCTAAGATTGTTACCCTGTCAGAAAGATGAGCCATGGTCAAGTTTGGGACTTTCCATATGTATGGGACCAAGCCAATCTTTGCCTCTGATTCTTGACTGTTGACCTTTTAAGGAGAAAAGGGGATGGGAAGAGATTTGAAAGATGCTATGGAGGTGAAAACGGATTGATCTGGGCCAGCATGAGGGGAGTGTGAGGAATCACAACACTAAAGTTGTGAACTTCAGTGAGTAGGAGGAGGGAAGTTAGGAAGGGGGTAAATTTAGGGAGAAAGATAAGAGTTGTGTTCTGGATATACCAAATTTGAGATGTTACAGGACATCCAATCCAGTTTCTAATACCAATTGTCTAAAGCAGCAGGCCATTAGAAAATTAGTCCAAATGAAATTTGAAATCAGGTGAAGTTAAGACCAATCTTGTGCTAACCCTGGAAGAGTTTTTGGAGTTATAAAAATTTACAATTATATGCACAAATAAGAACAGAAATCACTTATGGATACTTACCAACATAAATAGTTTGACTCCATTCACTCCAAAGTCCATTTTTTCTACAACTGAAATGTACTGTAGCTCTTATTTTTAAAGAATGCTTACAAGTAGGATCAATTACCAAGTTGAAAGAATTTCCTTGAATTTTCTGGATCTAAACAAACAAATTGAAAAATCGACAAATCTATTATTGAAAACTCTACTTTCAACCAATCTATAAACATTTATTAAGACCTATTACATAAGTGTTGGGAATACAATGAAAGACAAAAATAGTCAAATAGGGGAGATAATATGAAAAAAATCTGCACAAATAAACTGTAGACTGAAGAAATTGGAAATAATAGATAGATAGTAAAATTAAAGGGGATCAGGAAAACTTTCTGTAGAAGAGATTTGAGCTGCAACTTGACAGAAGTCAGAAGATCAGAAGATGGAGATGAAGAGAGAACTTCAGGCATGGGAGACAAGCAGTGAAGATACCCGATGCCAGGAGATTAGCTTCTTTTGTGAGGAACAGCAAAGAATCTAGTGACAAGATCACAGAGTACATGGTGTGTGTGTGTGTGTGTGTGTGTATGTGTGTGTGTGTGTGTGTGAGTAAGGTGTAAGGGTGCTAGAAAGGTAGAGAGAGGGTATTTAAAGGTTTTTAATGCCAAACAGAAGACTTGGCATTTTGCCCTGGAGGTGACAGCAAACTGCTTCAGTTTATTAAGTAGGAGGATAACATGGTCAGGCTTGGGCTTTAGGAAGATCACTTTGGCAACTGAATGGAGAATGGACTGGAATGGGGATAGACTGGGTAGGGGCACCAAACAGTAGGCTATTGCAACAATCCAGATGTGAGGTGGAGGGCCTTCACCAGGGGAGTAGCAGAGTCCAAAGACAAAAGTGGGCATATACAAGAGAAATTATGAAGGTAAAAGTCAAGAAGTCTTGGCAACAGAATAGATATAGATGGATAAAAGAAAGTGAGAAATCAAGGATGAAACCTAGGTGTTAGCCAGAGTGACTGGGAAGATGTTGGTGCCCTCAAAAGTAGTAGAGAAATTAGGAAGAATATAGGGTTTGTGGAAGAAATGATGAGTTCAGTTTTGAACATACTGAATTTAACATGTCTATAGGACATCCTGCTCAAGATGTCCACTAGTTAAGGTTGGACAAGTGAATCTGAGAAGCATTTGCATAGAGATGACCAAGAAAACTTCAAGAGACATACAAATGAAAGATGGCTGGAGAAAGCCATGTCCAATTCACAGAGAAGTAAAGCAATGTATTAAATTCTGAATATGTATGGAGGCTTTACAATATACTATTCTAATGCTTTGTCCCAGAGGGTAGGTGAACCCCCTGAGTTTTTGAAGACTATGCCAACAGGGTGCAAATGGATAGAACTTCCATTCTAGAAAGGCTTTGAATGTCATTCTGACAAAAGAGAAACTTGGCTTTATAAGGACCAGCCTAGTATGGAGAAACTCATCATTAGTGGGATAGCCACTTGGTAGTGATTTTTTTGGCCATAACGACCCCTTGGATCAGGCCTGCACAAACTGTGCCCCACCAAAGGATATCAGGTGGCCTGTGAAAAATGTGGAGGATGTTTTCCTCTACATTTTTTGCAGGTGGCCCTAAAGCTTTTGGTGGGTCACAGGTTGTGCAGGCCTGTCTTAGATTATAAATACTAACTTAGTTGTTGGTACTCAAAATATTAGATCCTTTTCTAGTGACCAGTTGATGAATTATTGGAGGAACTAAATTGTATAAGTCATTCTTTCCTCATTATAGATGAAGTCAAAAGGCAAAATGATATTGTAGCAAAAGGTAAAGATGGGCCACGTGCTTTGTTTGGAGATTCCGATAAATGAGCTGATGATGTTGGTTTTAGTATGCATGGAAGGACAATGGGAAATATCATTTCTTAGGACACATCATCATTTCCCATTGCAGTGCTGATTATATTGAAACGGAGTTGTGATCATCATTTGGGATTTCCCCTCCAATGCTACAGAATACAGCTCCTCTAATCTACTCCTGCCCATCCTGCAGAGTTTTTGTCCAAGCTCTCCCAGGCAGTATCCCCAACATGCCAGAAGTCTTCCCCATTTACTTCTTCCATTTCCAGAACACCAGTGGAGCGCCTAGAAGATGTTCATCAGGAATTCCTGGCCCTTGTACCATGAAAGAGCTTATTTTTCTCTATCATGTGTTTCTCTGATAACATCCTTTTTGCCCACTACTCTTCAAAGTTTGTTCTTGGTTGTGTTTGGCAGTGGGCTCGCACCCACCATGGACTGTTTTTTTAATTAATCCCTTTTTTAATTCTCAAAGATGATTTTGTTCATCTCTCCCAGGCATACGAAAAGGCTCACATTAAATATTGTAAAAACATCCCCAGGAAAGTAGTAAAGCTTATGACAACTGTCACTGAGGATGACGAGATTTTGAAATTCTACTAAAAACTTTCAAATGTAATCAATGTGCATTTAATGCTCACTTACTTCAGTGCAAAGGTAGACAGATGGAAAGAATAAAGAACATGTTGAAAAGCATCGTTCAGGAGTAAAAACTAAGACAGAGCAAAGGATCGAAGGCGACACTGAAGTCTCATGCTGATAGAGTGTTGAAGGTCTCCTTAAAACAAAACATGGGAGGTGCTGAATTTGCAAACACCAGGAGGAGTGGAGGGGGAGGAAAGGAAGGAAGGAAGGAAGGAAGGAAGGAAGGAAGGAAGGAAGGAAGGAAGGAAGGAAGGAAGGAAGGAAGGAAGGAAAGAGGAAGGAAGGAAGGAAGGAAGGAAGAAAAGAAACATTTCAACCAAAAGAAAAGCACGTGTTACTGATGTGAGTCATTTCCGAATCAACTGTACATGGTCTAACCTCCAACTTGTTGCAAAAATCAAAATCAATATCAAATTAGCAGAAAGAAGAAAAATAAGAAATGGCATGCAATTGAAGCAACCCCAATTAGAATTAATTAAATAAGCTGCTGCAATTAAACATGAGAAAGGGAAAAAAGAACAGATGTGGACACAAACTACCACCATTTTCTAAGAAAGTTTAGGTTTAATGGATGTGAATCAATATCCACAGCAAGGAGACTAAAAAAGTCCAGAGCCTCTACAGTTAGCAAACGCTTAATTACCTTACCAAGTAGAGAATATGCTAGCCAAAGGCAACATCAAATTAGAATATAAAGTTGCTCATTAAATCTTATGGGGGAGAATGGTGTAAAATCATGAGTAGTATAGGCTTATAAATCACCAAGGAGCAATAGAGGGAAAAACAAGTATACAAAAATGTAATACAAGCCCCAATTAAATCTGACTATGTCAAATGCATTTAAGAATAAACTTGAAGTAGATAATATACTGACAGAATATGGAAAGATCTTTAATGACTTCCATAATAAACATTTTTTTCCATTAATAACAACAAAACTGGCATGCCTTAATTCTAGTATCAAAGTTTCTGACGTCCTCCACTGTTAGGAAGTAGGCATGGTATTGAAGAAAACAATGGTGAAAAGAGCAAATGACTAGAGAGGAAATCCATGTTGGAGGTCACACAGGTGAGGGATCATTTCTCAATATTACCCAACAGAAAGGAGAATACTAAAAGATTGGAAAAATTCTCATGCCTTATTTTTACTCAAAAAGGTACTCAATATATCAATTAATGTCAACTGGGATGCTTCCTTTCAATTCAATACATCAAACATTTATGGAGTGCCTATTGCATTCATCCCAATGTGCTAGGCTCTTGAGATACAAAAAAAGTGAAGTAATCCCTTCCCTTGAGTGTAATAATCTACACACCTAAGATATTTCTGTATAAGAAAAGGCAAAATTTCCAAATAATATGCTAAAGCAGACCATGTTATTATGCTCACACAATCAATTAAAAGATGCAGACAATATGATTCCTCTGCAATTACTTAATATAATTTACCTAAAATGTTCTCCTACAAGATGTCACTAATTCATATGCCAAAGCAAAACAGTATTTCTTGGAATACATAATAATAAACATAATTTTTTAAACAAAATGTACCTTATTTATTAATTGTCTTTTCTTCACTGTCACTTTCCATCTACCATTTTCTAGAATGAACACTCCCTTTCAAAAAGAGAAAAACAACTAAGCAAAAGCTTTTGATGCAGAGTCCATTTCTGCCAACATGTAAAACATTCTAACCTTATTTTCTTACACCTCAGTAAAGAGACGTATTTATCATTATCTCTTCTCTGAAACCTTCATTGGTATTTCCAACATTCAGATTGAACTTCTTTCTACAAAATTTTATTTACATTATTATATTGCTTGTTATGTATGTTATTCTATTGGTTTTGCTTATTTTACTCTGTATTACTTCATACAAATGCCCTTGTTTCTCCAAATTCCTCATATTTTGTCATTTCTTACAGTACAATAATACTTCATTACTTATTCTTCCAAATTATTTATTTATTTTTAGTTTTCAACATTCATTTCCATAAGATTTTGAGTTACACATTTTTCTCCCCATCTTTCCCCTACTCCCCACCCCAAAATAGCAAGCCTACTGAATACCTGTTCCCCCAATCTGTTCTCTCTTATATCATTCCCCACCCTCTCCCACAACTTTCTAGTATGGCAAGATGGATTTCTATTCCCCAGGGCCTGCATATCTTATCTCCCAGATGTATGAAAAAACAAAACAAACAAACAAACAAACAAACAAACAAAACAACAACAAATTTTTTTAAAACATTTGTTTTTGAAACTTTGAGTTTCAGAGTCTTTCCTTTCTTCCCTCCTACTCCACACCAACTGGAAGACAAACAATTCAACATAGTTTGTACATATGTAGTTAACATAAAACATTTCCATAGTAGCTATATTGTGAAAGACTAAGTATATTTCCCTCCATCCTTTCCCACCCCCCATTTATTCTATTTTCTACTTTGACCCTATCCCTTTTCAAAAGTGTTTGCTTCTAACTACCCTCTCCCCCAATCTGCCCTCCTTTCTATCAGCCCCCCTCTTATCCCCTTCTCCCCTGCTTTCCTGTAGTTATGGTAAGACACTCAATTGAATGTGTATGTTATTCCCTCCTTAAGACAAATTCAATTAGAATAAGGTTGACCCATACCCTTTTACCTTCCTGCTTTTCCCCTCCATTGTAACAGTGTTCTCTTGCCTCTTTTGTATGAAATAATTTACCCTAACCTATCTCTCCCTTTCTCCTTCTACCAATATATTCATCTCTCATCTCTTAATTTTATTTTTTAGATATCATCCCTTCATATTCAACTCATCTGTGCCCTCTATGTATACATACACATACACATGCATATAATCACATATAAATTTATGCATACACACACCCTCCTATACAAACATATATATGTAAGTACACACACACACACACATATATATACATATATATTCCCTTCAACTATCCTCATATTGAGAAAAGTTTCATGAGTTACAATTATCATTTTTCCATGTAGAAATGTAAATATTTCAACTTTAATAAATTCCTTATGATTTCTTTTTCCTTTTTACCTTCTCATGTTTCTCTTGATTCTTGTATTTGAAAGTCAAATTTTCTGTTCAGCTCTGGTTTTTTCATCAAGAATACTTGAAAATCCTCTATTTCATTGAATGACCATATTTTCCCCTGAAGCATTATACTCAGTTTTGCTGGGTAGGTGATTCTTGGTTTTAATCCTAGCTCCTTTGCATTCCAGAATATCATATTCCAAGTCCTTTGATCCCTTAATGTAGAAGCTACTAGGTCTTGTGTTATCCTGATTGTGTTTCCACAATATTTGAATTGTTTATTCCTGACTGCTTACAGTATTTTCTCCTTGATCTGGGAACTCTGGAATTTGGCTATAATATTCCTAGGAGTTTCCTTTTGGGGATCTTTTTCAAGAGGTGATTGGTGAATTCTTTCAATTTCTATTTGGTCTTCTGGTTCTAGAATATTTTGCTTGATAATTTCTTGAAAGATGGTGTCTAGGCTCTTTTTTTTTTATCATTGTTTTCAGGTAGTTCAATAATTTTAAAATGATCTCTCCTGGATCTATTTTCTAGGTCAGTGGTTTTTCCAATGGGATATTTCACATTGCCTGATCTTTTTTTCATTTGTTTGGATCTGTTTTATAGTACCTTGATTTCTCATAAAGCCTTTAGCTTCCAATTGCTCCAATCTAATTTTGAAGGAATTATTTTCTTCAGTGAGTTTTTGGAATTCCTTTTCCATCTGGCAAATTTAGCTCTCTAAGGCATTCTTCTCCTCATTGGCTTTTTGGACCTCTTTTGCCATTTGAGTTAGTCTACTTTTAAAGTCATTTTCTTCAGTATTTTGGGGGTGTCCTTTAGCAGGCTGTTGACTCACTTTTCATGATTTTCTTGTATCATTCTCATTTCTCTTCCCAGTTTTTCCTCCACTTCTCTTACTTGATTTTTAAAATCCTTCTTGAGCTCCTCCATGGCCTGTGACCAATTCATATTTTTCTTGGAAGCTTTTGATGCAGGAGTTCTGACTTTGTTGTACTCCTCCAGTTCCATGTTTTGATCCCTTTTGTCCCCAAAAAGGATTATATGGTCTGATTGCACTTCCTCTGCTTGCTCATATTGACAGTCAATTACTTGAGTTTTGAGCTCTTTGCCATGGTAGAACTCTGCTTCAAGATTGCAGAGAGCTTTGTCCCAAATTGCTGGGGTCTTTGCAGCTGGTGGAGCTAATAGTTGGGTGCCCTCTCTGCAGCCTCCACAAGCTCTGGCACACTGGCCACACATCCCAGAACCACCATCCAAGACCGCAATCCAGATCTAAGAAAGTTAAAGCAAGAGCAATTGCCCTCTGAATAGTCACTTGGTCTCCCTACAATCTGTAGGCCAGGAGCTCTGGAAGCAGCCACACGACAGCCCCATGCCTCTGCCGCTTTTCACCCTGGGGGCAGTGGCTGGACTGTGCTCTTCAGTCCCCCTGTTTTCAACAGAGTTCCCCACTGACCTTTTACTTTGTCTTTGGTGTTTATGGGTTGAGAAGTATGGAAACCACCACTAACTGCTGGTGATTCATTCTCCTGAAGTCTGCTCTGGATGGTCTGGGCTGCCCTGGGGCTGTAATTGCATGGCTCATGAGGGACTGGGCACAGCTCCCAGCATACTGCAATAGACCTTTCCTGTTGGTCTGCCAGGCTACCATCAGTGGGAGATTTCTCTGTCTCTTTGTGGGTTCTATACCTTTAAGATTTTGGAGTAATTTTTTTTATACGTATTGGAAGTTGTTGGGGCAGGAGCCAATGCCAAGTTTGTGCTTTTACTCTGCCACCTTGGCTCTGCCCACTACTTCATTACTTATTATTTTCCCTTACCCATTCCCAACCCACCTCTCTTGTGAGCTTCTCTACTTCTGCCAAGAACACCATCCTTCCAGATTCTCTGGTTTTTAATTTTGGTGTTATCTTTGACTCTTTATGCCCATTCACACTGATTCATATCCAATCAGTTATCAAATATTGTCATTTCAACCTCTATCATGTCTCTTAAATCTGTTTCTTTCTTTGCCCTCATACATCTATCACTTAGTTCAGATCCTCATCATCTCATCTGGACTATTGCAATGACTTCCTAATTGATCTTTTAGCTTTAATTCTTTCCCTACTTTAATCCTTCCTCCAAATAGCCAACAAAGTGATTTTCTTAAGGTGTAAGTCTAATAATGCCACTGCCTTATGCAACAAGTTCCAAGAGGTTTTTTATATCTAGGACCAAATATAAATGCTGCTTTTTGTCATCTAAAGCCCTTCACGACTGAGATCCAACCTACCTCTTATTACACATTACTCCACTTCATATACTTTATGATCTTGCTTATCTGGTATTCTTAATATTCTTCATATATTATACTCTATTTCACACTTTTCTGCCTTTCTTTGGTTCTTTCTTGAACTGGCATGCCTAAAACACAATCCTTCCTTACCACCATTTTCCAGATTTCTAAGAAATTCTCACTATTTCTCAATTTTCTTTTAACATTCAGTTTAAGTACCACCTTCTGCATGAAGACTTTCCTGATCTCATAGTTGCTACTGTTTCCCCTCTACACCCAATCACCTCATCTCTATTTTTTATTTCTTTTGTATGTACCTATTGTCTAGACTGTCTAGACATTACAGCTAGACTGTAATGCCCTCAAGGTTAATGACTGCTTCACTTTTGTCTTTGTGTATTCAATGCCTATTGCATGAAGATTGCTTCCTAAATATTTGTTGATTGGTTGATTGATTGATTCATTCATTCATTCATTGGGAGCATGGTGGGACTGTTATCCAAAACCAGATGATGAAAGAATAGTTTAGGTTGGATAGGAATATAATGAATACGGTTTCAGAGTCTGAGGTGCCAACAGAACATAAAGATGAAGATATCTATCAGGTAGCTGGAAATGTGAGTTCAGAGTTCAGAATGGACTTGAGGGCTGGAGATAGGAGAGTGATCTAGATAGTGGCACAAGTTGAAGGCATAGGAGTGAATGATATTGTCAAGGGAAAGAAAATAAAGATGTTTTAAAAGACTATAAAGTTAATTGGAAACAGAGCTTTGGGGAATTCATACTTTAGGGGTAAAAATGAATAATAAGAGACAGAGTACAGTGGTAGAGGTATAAAGTGAACCATCAGTGTCCTCTGGCATAAAAATCAAAGGAGTCAAGAGTTTCAAGGAAAAAGTAATCAACAGTGTCCAATGTTACAGAGATGTTAGGAAGTAGTTAAATTAAGGCAAAGGATGACCTGGTTGCTAAATGGGCATTGCCTCAGATGAACTGATTCCTGGGAAAGATGTTAGCTTAAAAAGACCAAGGTCACCCATTACATTCGGGGCCATTGTCAGTCATCTTGACCTATGTCTCGCCACTGGACCCCAATAGACACTGATGACTCTGGCGGAGAGAATGAGACTGATAACTTTACCCAGCTCTGCCTCATTTAAATCTAATTTACTTTCAAGTCAAGACATCACCCTCCTGATGTCTTTGGTCCTCTTTAAGAATGAAAGATAAACAACAATGTCAAGGAGTATGAAGATTAAGAAAAGATTTTGTATTTGGTAGGGAGTCGCTGTTTAAATTAAAGAGAATAGTTTTTTAAATCAATGGGCCCCCAAACCAGATTATAAGGGATAGAGGGGTAAGAGGATAGTAAGGAGGTACAGATAGTAAATAGAAACTGCTGTTTCTAAGAGTTTGACAGTGAAAGAGAGGAAAGAAATGTGCTGTGGAACAGTTTTCCTGGGGGAAGTCAACTAGTCTAGAGAGACTGAACCCTCCACCTTGCCTTCATAGGCATCATGGTTCAACCAGGGAAATAGTAGTAGATTATTAACAAAGACTGCCAAAGTATATGCAACACTATCTATTAGAATTACCTTTGAATAATCCCTTCTTATATTGTAGATGTTCACTTCATAATCAAAACATTGTCTAGGCAAGTTAGAAACTGGTTTCTCCCATTGCATATACAGACGATTTCCTTCCAGTTTTGCAGTGAAGTTCACCGGGGGATTCACTTGATCTAGATTTGAAAATAAGAACCAATTTCATAAGAACAGATGCTACCAGGCACCATTTCAAAATCGTAAGGCATTTCTAGGACAGAATGTGAAATGTCTACAATTGCAGGAGCTATCAAAGATCCTGGCAACCAAGTGGATTGTTAAACATAATTAGCTATCTCTGATGCAGCACAAGTTGAATCACTTTTTGCAAGACAAGAATACCTACCCATGACCAAGGTCATCTCCAAGGTGAAAGGTAAAGTTTCTCCTAGATAAGTAGATAGGGTCCTTGCTTCTTCCTCAGACGTAAAGATGTCCTGTTCCCTACTCTTAATAGAGTTTAAAGTTATGTCTCCACTCCCAATGAGACTTTACAATGCCTTCTCAAGTGCATTATAAGATTTTATTCTCCATATGACTCAGTCAGGGTAGACAGTCAAGATGCCATGAGTCAGAATGAATGGAAAGTACACAGAAAAAAGAATGAGAGGACCTAGTTTCCAGTGACTAACTATGTGACCTTGGACTGTTGCCTTCCCCTTTTGGGGTCTCTATAAAATCTATAAAATTATGGGGTTAAATTAGATCTGAGATACTTTCTAGCTCAAAAATACTCTGATTCAATAGAATCATTCATCTGTATAAAGCTTTTTTTTCCCTTTTGAAGGTACTTTTCATCTGTTCTCTCACTTGGCCTTCTCAGCTAGGCCTTATGAGGAAGGGAAAGGAGGTAGGTATTACTCCCTAGATCACAGGTCAGATCATTAAATTAGAGCTGGAGGGACTTCAGAGCTCTAGTACAGCTCTTCTGTTTTGACAGATAGGGAAATTGAGGACCAGAGAGGTGAGATAATTTGCCCCAGGTCACCCAGTGGAGTAATGAAGTCCAGACTAGAATCTAAATCTCTTCATTTCGAGATCAGGATTTTTTGTCTCACTATCATTTGACTAGATTATTTTCCTGGTTTTGGAGAAGTTAAATGCTTCCTTTCAGGTTATACATATAATAAGCAGAAGGTATGGATAAGGACTGAACCTATGATTTCCCAGATGAGGAAACACTCTGCCAAAACAGGTTGACACTTCATCTGAAACATTAAAGAGTTGCCTAGAACAGTGGTTTCAAACTCAAATAGAAACCTTGAGGGCAGCATATTGACTTAGAAAACCACAAATTAACATTATATATATATATATATATACACACACACACACATATATATATATATATATATAGTATTGTATTTTAACTTTTTTTAGACAATACCTGATTACATTTTAATATGATTTAAGTAGGTACTTAGGAATTTCACTAGCTTCTTGGGAGTTTGACACTTCTGGCCTAGAGCAATGAGAGGTTAAGCAGGGGTAGGGAACATGTCACAGGTGCCCTCTAGGTCCTTAAGTGAAGCCCTTGGATGGAATCATTAAAGGCTGATGCTGCCCTAATCCTGTTTATCTCCCCATTAAAGAGAGACCCTGGTACAGTAGGAAAACACTGAAAATAGAGTTAGAAGGTTGGGATTTCAAGAGGCTCTGCCACTTATAGTTGTGTGAACTTCAACAAGTGCTTCATTAGGTCTTTTCATCTGTAAAATGGGGATGATAAAATTCATCTGCCTGACCTACCTGACAAGGCAGTCATAAGGATAAATAAATAAATGTGTGCATGTGAAAATTTAAAATTCTAAAATGCAATAGTTATATTGACTATACATAATAATGTAATTATAAAATACAAGTCATTATTATAAAGGTTTTCCACTCCAACTTTAGATTTGGGAAATAGAATGGCATAGTGTACAAAGAGCTGGTCTTTGAGTCAGAAACATCTGAGTTTAAATCCTGCTTTAGACACTAGCTGGGCAATCCTGGGCAGGTCACTTAAGTGTCTTGTTCAATTTCTTCATCTGTAAAATGAGGAGGCTGGTTGGCCTGACTGACCTCTAAGGTTCCTTCTGATCTATGATCCCATGAGTCTTCTTACCAATAGCATGCAGGTCAAACAGCTGATCCAATGGTTTGATGGCAATTTGTTTGCTTGAGCCATTAACATGTATTGCCAGCTGTCCATACCCTTTTCTATTTATGGCAGTCTGTGGAAACCAGCAAGCTATATTTCTATTCCATGAATCTTTTCTATATTCTTGGCATTCTTCAGTGTATATGTCAAACCTAAATTGTAACACAGATAAGTATCATAAAGCCGGATAAAATTAGTTATTTGCACATATGTAAATAAAGATAAGGCAGCTAGGTGGTTCAGTAGAGTGCTCAGTCTGGAATCAGGAAGGCCTGAGTTCAAATCTGCACTCAGATACCCTGAGTAAGTATTTTATCTGTTTGCTTTAATCCACAGGAGAAGGAAATGGCATACCACTCCAGTATCTTTGCACTATGAACAGTAATGGTGCGCTATGATCCCCAGGTCATGAAGAGTTAGGCATGACGGAACAAATGAACAGCAAATAGAGACAAACCTGTAGAACAAGAAGTACTGAGTATCCTCTGGGGCATTCTTGCCAACAAACCAGGTGCAATGGAGAGAGACGTCATCCCTCAAGATGTTAGTGACACAAGTCAGATTCTCAGCTGATGTCCCAGGAGCTCCTGTGAGGCCAACACAGTGTTAATCAAAGATATCCCTAAGACTGAGAGGCACTGAAGCAGAGTGGATAAAAAGCTGACCTCAAAGGCAAGAAGATCCTTGTCACCTCTCTCCTAGGCTACTATGATAGGCTCCAAGTAGGTCCCCCTTTTTTCCAGTTCTCATCCCCTCTCCAATCCATCCTTCACAAAGCTGACTAAAGAATCTTCCCAAAGTATGGCCCTGGTGATGTCATTCTCTCAGCTCAAGAATCTCTAGTTGTTCCCTGTTGCCTCTTGAATTATCAGAAATTTAGGACAAGATACAATCTCTCCATCTGGGGAAGAAGGAGAAGAGAGAAAAAGGGATGAGTAGGATTTAGATAAAAAGAATGAGGTAGCCACTCTAGGCAGGAGAAAGTATTTGAATAAATATAGGAGAATATAAGACTTTTGGGGGAGAGAGTGAAGCCAGTTTGGCCAGAATAAAGGATTTGTGTAGGGAAATAGTAAGAGCCTGGAGCAGCTAAAACCTCTCTAAAGCAGCAATGAGCTGAATTGTTAGGGATTGCTCAGAGAAGCCTTCATCAAGCCCACAGCTGCACTAGCTCTATAGCTCTGGGAGCTCCAGGAATACATTTGGCTCCCAGAACAAAGGGCTTAAAAGACAAGAGCTCAGTGAAGCAAAGTTAAAAAGTAGTACTCTGGAGAGCTCCATGCTCTCGAAGCCGATCTGCTGAAATTTTTTATGTCTTGGTGTCACAAATGCTAGCAAGCCTTCAGGCCAGCAATGAAATTGTCATAAGTGAGGAAGAAGGTATGTTATTGTCAACAGTAATCCCTAAGAATGCAGCTGTAGAGAGTCCCTGAGCAGAAGAAAAATACAGGCAGTTGAAAAATTCATCAGATGGAGTAGGCTAACAGTTTGTTTGGCAGACAACTCAAAATGCTGGGACAGAAACAAGCTGGTTGAGTGAATGTGAAGGTATTTTTAGGGACATTAGGTGAGAAGGTCTATTCAATGACTGATTTAGCATGACCTAATCAACCAAATCAACCATCATGAAACCAATCCAGTTGCACATAAGTATTATGGTCTACATGAGGAAATCTTTTCATTCACAGAAAGACTGGGTGAACTGTGCTCAAGTACATTCTGAAGTTATTAAGGGAAAGTTCTCAAAAACTTCATGTCTTAGAAATATCTTTTAATAGTTTGCTTTGGACTTATTCTATTTAGTTCAAGTCAGAAGTGACTTTAAATTATTAATGGTTTTTTTTTTCAAAGTGTGCTCAAACCTAGTTGTGAAAAAACTGAGTTGATTTCTAAACTTGAGTCAACCTGTGGTTAGCATGGTTTCTGGTCTATCCAGTACTCCTACTTGAGAGTGACTAGAATTAGGTCTGTGCTCATTGTACGGTAGGTGTTCCATGCATATTTGTTGAACGAGTGGAAAGGTTGATCAATTAGCAACAAGGAATATAAAGATGATGTTTCTCAAAGAATGAGAAGATCCTTCAGATTTTGTTTCCAGTCACTGATGTAATTCTAGAGTCATGGGACTGTGTCACATCGTTCCTTCCAGGTCTATGACATAGGCAAGATAGCTAAGTTTGAAAATACATATTAATAAAATAAGACTAAGAAGACATCTGCATCGCAATGGAGGAAATGAGATGATGATGATGATGATGATGATGATGATGATGATGATATCTGTATTTTTCCAAGTATTTTCATGCTTTTCATCATCATTTCTCTTTCTGTCTAAAAACCAGGCCAACTGCTTCCAGGTGTGTTCTCATGTCCCAGAAACCAAAAGTATATTTTTTTTTACTTTTAATTTTTTCTTTATTTTTTTTCTTTTCTAAGTGTTCAGCTGAAAGTTGCACAAATTAAAGGGCTTATTATATACCCTAAATGTTCTCTGTAAACTAATAATCCAAGCAGTGGTTCTTATACCCTTGACCTCAGATGGTTTGGTCTTAATATCATCTACAATTCTGCCAACTAAGTTCTCTTTATCAGTTTTAGAATCCAATCATCTACTGAGTACCATCTGGACATTATGGGACATACAGTGGTTATAGAATATAGTCTCCATCCCCCCAAAACTTACAATATTGCTGAGAAGGAAAAGCAAATATAAAAATAGGTAATAACATATTTTAGAGCCCTTTAAGACTAAAATTGTTTCATAACAATCCTATGAGGGAAGTTTTAAGATATCCCAAAAAATCACAGAATTGAAAGGGACCTCAAAAGGCATTTAGTTCAACCAATCCCTGGGGGAAAAATCCCTTCTTCAATAGACCCTAAAAGTGACAAGAGGAGAGGAGAAAATAAGGCATCAGAGTCAGGACTTGATCCCAAGACTTCATGCCTTGAGGCTGTAACTATGCTGCTTTTGTGAGGGAAAATATCAAGAACAGAGAACTGAGGGTTTAGTGAGGAGCCTATGGTAAAGTCTGCATTTGGAGACCAAGAAGGGAGTCCGGGGAGAGAGAAGAAGCACTCAGAGATGGGAAAAGGCAGCATTTCTCAAACTTTTTTATCTTAAGAACCCTTTATGTAAACACTTAGAAATTACTGAAGACCTTGAGCCAAAGAGTTTTTGTTTAGGTGGCTTATATAATGTTATTTACTGCATTAGAAATGAAAACATTTTAGCAGTATAAATAGTAAATAGTTTTGATCTCATAGATCCCTTGAAAGAATCTGGGGATTCCCAGGGGTTCTTGTTCTACCATTTGAGAACAACTAGTATGAGAAAACCATGGGACATGTTGTAGTTGACTTCTAATAGTGGTAGTGTAGTATAGAACAGTAGAAAAAGCCTTAAACTTGGAGTCAAGAGAGGCTGGTGTTTGGATCCCAACCCAGACCCTTAAGAGTTGTGTGACCTTGGTAAAGTCATTTAATTGCTCTAAGCCCCAGGTACAAAACGGAGAGAATAACACATGTACAACCTACCTCACAAGGTTCTTGTTGAGGGGAAAGAACTATAGAAAAATGAGGTGCCTTCTGGGGACCAACAGGTGCCAAGGGAGGGACTTTAAATCTAGTTCATCTCCTGGCCATTTAGAAAAGAACAAATCTAGATCACCCCAGACAGAAGAAGAGGTAGCTGGCTGGCTAGATAGAGATATAACTTTATCAAATATGCATACACATAATATTTTATAAAGTTTAGTGTCAGGAATGTCTCCATTGATTTAAATCTTCTGAGTCAGAAACAAAGAAAATCTAAATCGCAACCATTAGGTCAATACCTACTTGGCTCTTATCACCTAGAATAGTGATTCCTAATCTTTTCATAAAAGAGGGTTCCTTTTTACAGTCAAAAATATTGCAGATATTTTTGGACATTGCTAGTGTGGGAATTTATAATGGGCTTTACGTCTCTTGCTTTCTCGGTGGGTAGGAGAGGGAGAGGTGGGAGAGAGAGAATTTAGAACTAAAAATAAAATAAAATTGATTTTTAAAAATAAAGGCTATAACAACTGAGAAAAAATGCTTCAGACCCTCACATGGTAATAGTTGTACAAGTAGTGCCCATTCACTGAGAAAATACAAAACAAAAAGTTACTTTCGATTTAATAATGGTTTTAAATATACGAATATACTAGCAAATCACATCAGCTTCTGCACACATTTGAAAAATTGTAATACATAGGAGACATCATTTCTTCATTCTCTAGAAGGTATGTTTAGTGTACATGTGGACTGACCCCTTGTAATAACTTTGGTCCCCTTCCCTAACTCCATCTCCACCTGTCCAGCTATCAGAGAATTTTAGATTTAGAAGATATCTCTGGACCATTTAGTCCAACCTATACCTTAGAAAGAAATCCCATGGCTTCATAACTTCTAATGACAGGGAAGTCACTACCTCCAGAGGCAGCCTATTCCAACTTTAATTATTAGGAAGTTTTTGTTTAGATTTGGTCTAACTTTGCCCCCTAGCCTATCCTTCTCTCTGACTTTCACATACTGCTCCTGGTTTTACCTTTGGCAAGAAACAGTATAAATCTAATCCCTCTTTTACATGGAAGTCTTCTAAGTACTTAGAGGCACCTATCATACTCCCTGAGTTTTCTCTTCTCCAGGATAATCTCAATTTCTTCCATTGATGTATTGACCTAAACTAAAGGCTTTTTACCAGCCTTCTTCTAGATACTCTCCAAGTTGAATTGTGATGCCTAGAACCAAGCAAAATATTCCACATAAAGTTTGACCAGGGGAAAGTATAGGAAAACTATTACCTCCTTATGTCTGTGTAAGAGTGGGGTCAAAACCATCCCATTTGACTCTGGTGCCTTGACTAGTTACAAATACTTTTTGATTAAATCAAACAACCAGTCGTACAAAGACAAGTGATATCAAAGTTCAAAGACTTAGAAATATGAAGGAGAATCATTGGCTCTATAGACATCTCAGAGTTGGGGATGCAGGCTGATGGAAGTCCCCAAAAAAGGTCATTTCTTTCATGGAATTCCCCTCCCAATGCTTATTTGTCTACAGACAACCATAATATAATCTGGTGTTTCACTATGTGAATCTTCCCAGTAAAGTGAATTTTGCCTCAACCACAAAGAGGTCGGGGGTTAGATAGATATCCAGTCAGAACTAGTTATAAATGGAAGGCTATGTAGACAGCCTAACCTCTCCCCAAATATCAGGAACTTTCCCAACTTAGGGGTCAGATTGTGACAGACCTTAGAATTTTTTATCTAAAATAAATTCTCTAAAGTCAAAGAGAAGGAAATGATGTGGACCCATTTCATTGCCTCCTATATTATTGTAACAAGCTGTTACACCTATAAGGCATACCTTTCTTAATCAAGCTGAAAATCATGTTAGCTTTCTGGGTTGCTACATCACATTATTGACTCATATGAAACTTGTAATTTGTAAAAAGAAAAAAACACCCAGATATTTTTCTGACAAACTACTTACGATGATAATGATGATAGCATATATATAGCACTTTAAGTTTTGCAAAGTGCTTTGCAAATATCTCATTTGTATCTTTACAGCAGCCCTGTGAATTAAATTCGATTATTATTCCCATTTTCCAGATGAGGAAAATGAGATAGAAGTTAAGTAACTTGCCCAGGACCTCTCCCACACTGTATTTATAAAGTCAAGTCTTTAGAATTTAAGTACAAGACTCAACTTTCATACTATTCAATTCAGCCCCATGTTTTAGTCTGTCAGGAGCTTTTTGGACCCTAACTTGATCACCCAGAGCATCAGTTATCCCTCCCAGCTTTGTGTCATCTGCAAATCTGATAAGCATGCCACTACCACTCTGCCTTCAGCCAAGTACTTGCAATTACAATTGCGATTGCTAAGGACCATTGGTCAGCCATTTGTGTTCCTCCCTCCCCAGTGCAACAATCTTTTCCCTTGGCAGAGAGAAAGAGAGAGAGACCCACAAAGAGACAGAGAGAGACAGACAGACAGACAGAGACAGAGAAAGAGAGAGAGAGCAGCATTGCCCTCTATTTGTCATCATTTATCTGTACCAAGCAGAAGCCCCATCCCTTTCTTGATCTCTATCTTTCCTCTAAAATAGCTCTAATAATAATAGCTAGCATTTACATGGTTCTTTAAGGTTCACAAAGTGCTTTTTACTTCTATTATCCCCATTTTACAGATGAAGAAACTAAAGAAGAAAAATGTTAAGTGATTTGTCCAAGATCATACATCTAGTAAGTGTCCAAGACAGGATAGGAACTCAGTTTTTACAGACTCCAAGTCCAACACTTTATCCTCTTTGCCACTTTGCTCCCTAAAAAGAGACCACCCCCAGCACACCCCACCCACACCGGACACTTTGTTGTCCCTAGATTTCCTTGCCAGAATAGGCCCATTTTGAGTTTTAGTGCTCCAGATAGTATTCTTGTAGAACTATGCACATGTCTCTGATCATCCTCCTTTATTTGCATTTGTTTTCATCTTCTGTACAAAACATTTTAAAATGTAAGTTTATTGGTTAGTGCCGTGTGCATCCAAATGGCTCTCTTTAGACTACTTCAATTCTTTCTGATCAGAATTATTTTCTTCTCTGTCCTCAAAATTTTGTCCTTGGTGTTTCCCAGTCCTTGTGAATTGCCTTATCATGTAGAATTTTAATCCATGATATCCTACCTAATCCTCCTCTGAATCCTTTGACATCTGCTCTTCACAAATCCAGAGTACATTTCATATGATGCCTGGCTTTAACCTCCTCTCTCCATCACAAACTCTAGGATGGAAAGGTCACCTTCCCCAGATTCCCTATCTCTTCACTCCAGCAACCAGCTCTTCCCTGTTAGTGAGAAGCAGAATCCAAAAGAGCATTTCCTTTGCTTGGTTCCTTTACTTTTTGAAGGATAAAACCTTTATAAAGATTAATCAAGGAATTTAACTGAACTGATAGGCTTTTGGCAGAAAGTGAGAGGAGGGAGAAAGGGAGGGAGAAAGAAGAGAAGAGAAGAGAAGAGAAGAGAAGAGAAGAGAAGAGAAGAG
>NW_027185761.1:33136897-33149158 GCF_028583685.1 Petaurus breviceps papuanus | reverse complement strand
AGAAGAGAAGAGAAGAGAAGTCAAGAGAGGAGAGGAGAGGAAGGAGAGAAGAGGAGAGGAAGAGAGAAGGGAAAGAAGGGAAGAGAGGGAGAGAGAAGGGAAAGAAGGGGAGAGGGGAGGAGGAAGGGAAGGAGAGAACGGAGGAAGAGAGAATGGGGAGGGGGAGGAAGAGGAGGAGAAGGAAAGAAATGAGGAGGACAAGGCAGTGAAAGGAGGAGGGAGGGAGAGCTCCCTCCAGCAGATATCTGCATATGTGAAGTCCCCCTTCACTACTGTATTATGACTCTATCTGCTTACAACCTGTTTCTCAATATCTTCATCTGTTTCCCCCATCTGTTCAGGTGGTTTCCAGTATACTCCATTATCAAAATCATTTCTTCTCATTCTTTGATGATCAGCCAGCTGTTCTTTTTTCTGCTTTCCCTGTCTCTCTGGATCCAAGGTTATGATAACCCATGCCTCTTTTTTATCTATCCTTTTTCTTTTTAGGCAGAGAGCACAATTAATGTCACATTAAACCTGCAGCCAGGACTTAAAATTCTACCTCATTTACTTACTGCCTGTGTTACCCTAGACAAGTCACTTAACATCTGACTGCCTCAGTTTCATCATCTGTAATGGGGATAATTGGGATAATAATAGCACCTTCTTCCCAGAGTTGTTGTGAAGACAAAATTAAATAAGATTTATACAGTACCTAGAAAGCCGTAAATTCTATAAATGCCAGCTCTGTCATTATTACTATTTTGAATAAATATTAATTAGAGTGGTCTCTTTAAACACAGTTTCAAAGATTTGGACCCAAATTCCAGTTGTGAATTTCATCCCACCAAGTGTTGGTGATATCTATTGGTTCAAATTTGTTTCAGCCTCTGGCTCATCTTGCTTGTTACCTAAAGAACATGTGTGTATGGGTCCACAGACCACATGTAATGGTTAGGAACCACTGATATAGAGTTGATAACCAGTGACAGCCCTCAAAAAATTATGAAGTAGGAAAAAGTTGGTTGGGGATTTCCCTTCTTTTCATTGCCCTTTCTCCTACTCTTTGACTCTTTCCACAAACATCTACTGTGTCTTGCTTCATCAGAAACACTTATGATCCTTACTCCATGATGCCTGATGCTCTCTCTATCTACTCCTTCCCAATTAGAATTTCTCTTCCTTTTGTCCGTTTCCTTCTTATGTCCTTGTCAAGTTGAAAATCAATCTAAGAAACTAATTCCTAATAAGGTGTTAATGACTGACAAGGGTTTAATGTATCATCTACTCCTATAGGATGGTTGCATTTTAACTATAACCCAACTCTTCCAACTCTTAATTAAGCATTCATTCCCCTATACCATTATGTGGTTAACTGGATGACTTTGCCTTATTATTTTTCTTTTTTGCCTGTAAATTTCTTAGAGTTCTTCCTTCCTTGCCCTGTGATACCTCTAAGGTTCTACTATTTTCTAAGCAAAATTATTAAAATAACCATTCAATTTTCATTATGTTTAAATCATAATTCAACTTTGTGATAAATTCTTATCAACCTTTAATTTGGCAAGATTGCTTTTCTGAGTTTTCAAGTCATGAAGCACACACTAAACAATTAAAGCATATCCCAGATCACATCTTACCTGGAGGGGCTTGAAGCTCAGCTGAAACCCAGCTACTTTGGAAAACGCTGGAATCACAATGAAAAATTGTCTGCACGCTTGCCGAAAATCCCTGGTGAAGTGCATTTACACTTCTGCTTTGGGTCCTTTGAGTTTCATACTGGAAATAAATCCCAGAAACCATGAAATATGGTAAGGAAACACTCATAATAAGGAGACTACTTCAATTAAATAAATATTATCTCCTATTTTTGAAAGCAATGTCTAACCACAATGCAACAAAAGAGCTTTGCTAGGTGAAATCTGTAGCTGGATAAAAATCAACATTTGAACTTCCCGTGAATTTCCACATTGTTTGTGTGATGCTGTTCTGTTTTCTAGTTTAGATTAAAAATATTTTTTCCAAAAAAAAACAAAAAACAAAATCAAGCTGCAATTCTAGCACATGTTCTTTCTCAATAGTAAGAATTTAGAATACAGCTAAATTTCCTTTGCTTTATTAGTGCTACCCAGGATGCAAAATCTCTTCCCCCAAAGTGTATTCTATGATATTTGGCCACAAATGATCGCTTTGGAAGGAAGATTGAGTCAGGTTAATTCGTCTCCTCATCTGCCTTCCTCAGTGGGGTTAAGTTTGAAATTATATGTCACTCAAATGGACGGTGTGCAAGAAATACATATCTTTAATACTCACATCATCCTCATTTGGAGTATTAATTCTCACTTTATATTTTACACCATTTATCTTTGGATCCTGGTTAGGATTTGGTTTCCATCGTAAAAGAACTTTCGATAAACCAGTTACTATAATAGTGAAGTTTACAGGTGGGAGAAGTAAAACTGTTGAATTAAATGAGAGAAAAAATGTCAAACCATATAATATTCAATTTTTATATTGGAAATTAAAATACGATGATAAAAACATTGTTCTAATTCAGAGGTTCTTAACCTGGGGTCCGTGATTTAAAAAAAATTAATAACTATTTCAACATAACTGATTTGCATTTGTAATTCTATATATTTAAAAACATTCTGAGAGGGAGTTTGTAGGCTTCACCAGATTGGCCAAGGGGTCCGTGACACAATAAAAGTTAAGAATCCCTGCTCTAGACATTGCCTGGCACAACATAGATGAATTATCATTGTTAGCTTCATTAGCATAAATCATCATCTATACTAGAAAGCAACTCTAAGTCAAGTTTGATTTCTCTCTATATTTTCTAATCCAAATAATTCACCTATTCTTGTTGTGTGTCCCTCAGTTGTTTACATTTTTAAAAAGTGAATATTCTACCATATGACTAACAATTTTCAGTCCACTTCTCTATGGTTAACTAGGATGATTAAATAGGCACTGAAAGCAAGTTGATTTTTTAACACATCACCATCTTCCTTCACTTCTGATTGACCACTCATTTTCCCCAAAATGTCTCTTGGGCTTTGTCTACATGTAAAAAAACAACTGATCCATTTTGGTTCTTTAAGTCATGTGGCTCAATCAGACAAAATTTCAAAAAGGTTTTTTCTGCATACAGCCATAGGTCAGTTCTCTCTTCCTTCACCATTAAGTCCAAACTCTTGGGGGGAGATCTAACAATTTGAATAAGAGAACTGAGGGGATGCAAAAAGATTTTGAGAAGCTGGAATAATGCAACTATTCTAATAAAAGATGGAATTGAATTGGGGATGGGGATGCACTCCTGTTCCTGCTGCTGGGGAGACTGAAACTGGTAGATTGCTTGAGCTTGGGAATTCTGAGCGACAGTAGGGCTAAAATCAATCAGGCATACACACCATCTGTCACCAATATGATGAGCCCCCGGGAGCGGGGGGTCACCAGGCAGTCTATGGAAAGACAATCTTGCCAGAAGTTTGGCCAGAAATGTAACAGGTCAAATTTTCTGTGACCAGTAGTGGGATTGTGTTCATGAGTGGCTGCTACACTTTTAGTTCAGGATAGAAGGAAGAAGAAGAAGATGAAAAAGAGGAAGAGAAGAAAAGGGAAGAGGAGGAGGAGGAGAAAGAAGGGGAAAGTTAAGCAGGATAAATATAGAATCTCTCTTTCCTGTATGACTCCTATTGAACTTTCATTCTGCAAATAATGGGAAACCCAGCAATACAAGGTCAAGGTCAACCACAGAGGCTCATGATAAATAATCACAAATATGGAGATTTTTTTCTTTAACATATTTTTTTTTAAACCACAAGCAGAAGTAAGACAAGGGTGGGGTAGGTATTGCCCATTCTTCTCAAGTGGTTTTCTTTAGCATTCCTGCTCCCAGAATGTGTCCCTGAGATAAAGTAACAGAGTCACACAATTCATGGGGGCTCGAGCCAATGGCAGATATGAGAGAATCGTAGCCCCCCAGGGCAACCAGAGACCCTTTAGGTAAAGATAATATGAAACATACCTGTCCTTCAGGCAATGGAGGCCAAAGTAGTATCTCTTACAATAGTATATTTAAAGGACATATATACTGACAAGAATAATCTCTGACCAATATTATGTACATACATACATAAATATGTGTGTCTATCTATATACACACATATATATATTCATATGTAGACACATATATACTTACATACACACATATTACATATACTCACATCCATGCACACAATTCTCCAATTGAGGTTCTACTTAATTTAATTTAATGTACTTAATTTACTATTACTAAAAAGAGAAATACATTTGAATCTCTGTAGCTATTACTTACTTTCTTTTTCCAGACATAAATTTGCTTGCAATGCTACAGATGACCCAATGAGAAACAGGAAAATCAACACCATGATGATCATATTCTATTGAAATCAAGAGGTCACATAGAAAATCAGCCAGCAGTGTCTTTTAAAAGTCTGACAACTAAATATTACCATACAGTTCAATTCAATCCAATGGATAACATATGCAAATGTGAAAATATTATGTTATTATTACTGTTCTTATTGTTATCTATTTCTTAGTAGGTATCAGAGACATCTCCTCCACTAAGCTCACCCTCTGATTCCTCCCTTGAGGCATCTTTGAATGGGCCCTGGGAACTCGGAGGCTATTTCACAAAAGCAGAAGATATGGCAGGGCCAAGTAAGCTATAAGGGCTTCTAGAGCAGGCCTGGAATGATCTGGATGTCTGCTGCCCAAGGACCAGCTTAGCTAAGTTTGGAAAGACTCATCACCAACTTGGTCACATGAGGGTGAACTGCTTGGCCACAGCAATGTACAAATAACTTCTTCTTAGTGATAGAGAGATTGTGATCTGTAGCACAAGGGAAGAAAGTATAAGAGAAGGCAATAAATAACCTAGCAGAGACTGATCTCCAAAAATAAATGGCTCAAAGAGCAGTCTACACAGCTCAACACAAAGTATATAATACATTTCTATATTAATATATATTCATTTAATTTTTAATAATTTATTTATATATTGATGTAATAATAATAATTACATAGAATAGGGTATGAAAGAACAGGACAGGAAGTCAGTCCACAATAGATACTGATGCAACATATATCCATCAATAAAAAGACACAGACAGATGAGAAAAAGGGAAATATTATAACAAGATCATAGGGTGCCCATTAATAATAAAATGTCACATGAAGAAGCTTTGAGACTCCAGTTGGAGTGTGTATTTTCTAACAGTCTTGCACAGTGCCCCTTCTCAACATTTGCTGCTGTCTTTCCAAACCCTCCTTCCACATGTACATACATGTAAACAGATCGCATTATGAAAGACTCAGAAAGGAAACTTGCAAATGGTCAAGTGCCTACTCACTGCCCTTGAAGGGCTTATATTATAGTAGAAGACATTAGAGCTGAAAAGAACAATGACACAAGACAACCTATCTCTGCGTGTTCCATAAACAGCACAAGTAAATATAAGTACATAAATAAAGATAGAATAAAATAAGATATTTGTAAAGTGCTTTGCAAACCTTAAAGTGTTATATAAATGCTAGCTATTATTACCATGAATTATATATGTACAATAGTGATCATAAACATTATAATATTCAAACAAGGGAAAGACAATTATAACAGGGAAGAATCATGAAAAAGAACTTTAATAAAAATAAAACATACCTGTGATGAGACTATCAATATAAACAATCTTATTGTTCCATGGGTAAGAAATGGCTGGGGATTAGCTGGGGAGAACACAATGGAAATCTTGGGTTTCTTTTTCTCCAGCTTTGAACTCCAATTTGAAGACTCAGCTTAATCTGTAAATACAAAACAACGTCCCGTTGATCATTTCCTTCATTGACTGGATCTATAGTAACACATACAGTATTTTCAGTTGTTTATTAAAATTAGACTAATTAAAAGAATACAGAATATATTTTCTTCAGCTTTTTGCAGTGGGTCTTGGCTAAAATTGAAATGACCCTTAATTGTGAAAGGACCTGGAATCAACTTTCCTGATTATTACTGAATGACAATGGGACACACACACACACAGAGTATGTGTGTATATAAGCACATGAATGCATGTAGGAAATTACTTCTCAATACCTCAAGGACCTGTGTCTGGTTCAGTCAGTGTAGGTTCTCCCTCCACCAGTATCAAAGGCAACCTTCCAAAATTGTACTAGGTAATCACCAAGAGTCACTGTACATAGAGACCCTTCAGTCATCCTAGTAATGAGCCTCTCTGCACCTCACTAAGCGGGCTCTCAAATACCAGATGGACAGTCTGTTGTTACGCCTGTGCAGTAACACACACCATTGAAATAAATAGCACAAATCATTTATCTTCCAAACAAGTGTGTACAGATAATGGTTTTCCAAAAGAAGACATTTATTTGTGTATAGGGTTTTCCCTCCTCACTTGAAAATTCCACACCAAGTAAATATACTTCAAAGCCTTCCAAATCCTATGACCAACCCACTCTGACCACAGCTGATCTCATTAACTCTGGACAGCAGAAAGGGGACTCTTTCCCAAAACTCTGTACCTACATCACAGACTGCCCATTGTATATTTCAAACTGGAGATCCCACAGACATCAACATTCTCACAAGTATGTTGAAGTCATAATCTTCCCTCCTACACCTCTGCTTTTGAGACACCCTATATTGTGGAGGCACCCGGGCTTGGCACTTTGGTGTCACCCTTGACTCCTCACTCTCACTCACTCCATATATCTAATCAGTCATCAAATCTTAATATTTCCATCTTTACATATCTCTTGTATATGTCCCCTTGTCTCCACTCATATAACCACACCTTAGTTCCAGTTTTCATCAATTCTCACCCGAGCTATTGAAATAGATAGTGAAAGGCTTGCTAAATAGAGCACTGCACTTGGAGTCAGGAAGACCTGAGTTCAAATCCTGCCTCCGACACCATCTGCACAACTTTGGCCAAGTTATACATACTCCCTTAATTTTCTCATCTGCAAAATGGGAATAATAATAGCACCTCCCTCACAGGTTTGTGTGAGGATTAAATGAAATAGCATATGTAAAATACTTTGCACACCTGCTCACCAACTCCAATTGCACTCTTTTATACACAAGATCAATAGAAAGCCCTCCCCCACCTGATTCCTTCCTACCTTTCAGTCTCCTTATCAAATTATAAGAGACTTTAGACTCTACAATCCAGCTCATCATTCTACAAATAAACTAAGGTAGAGAAGTTAAGAACCTTGACCAAGGTGAAAGAGGCAATAAACAGCAGGGATGGGATCTGAGCCCAGATTGAGAGATAGACTGACATATGGAGAAGAGAAAAGACAGAGTGAGAGAAGAGAGAGACAGAGAGACAGAAAAACAGAGAGATGGAGAGAGACAGAGATAGATGGAGAGAGAGAGAGAGAGAGAGACAGAGAGACAGAAAAACAGAGAGAGATGGAGAGAAAGATGGAGAGACAGAGACAGTGACAGAGAGAGACAGGGAGAGATGAAGAGAGACAGAAGAAAAGGAACAAGAATAAGAAGGAGGAGGAGGAAGAGGATAGAAGAGGAAAAAGAAGGAGAGACAGAGAGAAAACACATGATTACATGGAAGGTAATCTCAGGAGGGAAGTCTCTAGCAGTCCCTAGTGGTCCCAGGAAAGAGTTTAAGCTGAGTGTCAAAGGAAGCTAGAAATTCTAAGAAGAGGTGAGCCAGAAAGGCACTCCAGGCATGAGGCATAGCCAATGCAAACGGAAGGAGACTGGAGATCAAGTGTCATATGGAAGGACAGCATGGACATAAAAACAGTCCTTGGCTTAAGGAGATCACATTCACATAAGGAGACAACATGTAAATAACTAGGTGCATAAAATACCTATCCATCTATCTATTGGAAAATGGAGAGAGAGAAAGGGATTTAAATATATCATCAAATTCCTGGAAGGGAGGAGAAAGTAAGAAGACTGGAAAGGAAGGAAGAGGTCAGATTGTGAAGAGCTTAAAATGGCAGGACTTTACATGTGATCCTGGAGATAAAAGGAAGACTATGGAGTTTAGGAGAAAGGGGAGACAGATATACTTAAACCTACTCTTTATGAAAATTTCTCTGGGAACTGTAAGGAGAATGGTTAGAGTAAGGAGAGCTAGGTCAGGTATTAGAAGGTATTTCAGTAGCCCAGGTAAGAGATGCTGAAGGTGGGATGGCTAGGTGGTGCAGTGAATAGAGCACCAGCCCTGGAATCAGGAGAACCTGAATTCAAATCTGACCTCAGACACTTAATACTTACTAGCCATGTGACCTTGGGAAAGTGACTTAACCCCAATTGCCCTGCCTTCTTCCAAAAAGAAAAAAAAAAGAGGTGCTGAAGGCCTGAATCAGGTGATGGTTTTATGACCATAGAAAAGTCACTCACCCCCTCAATGCCCTTGGAAACTTTCTGAGACTCTAAATTTGCTGAGGTCAGTCAGTCAGCTAACTGGAATTCTTAAGTACTTACTATGTGCCAATCTCTGTGTTAAATGCCAAGAACATGTAGAAAGGCACAAGACAGGCACTACCCTCAAGGAGCTCAGAATCTAATGGGGGAGACAGCATGCAAACTTTGTACAAACAAGCTACGGTCAGGATAAATAGGGCATAATCCAGAGAGAGGGCACTAGCATAAGAAGGATCAGGAAAAGCTTCCTGTAAAAGGGGGGATTTTAGAAAGGAAGCCGGGGAAGCCAGGAAGAAGAGCCGAGGAGGAAAACATTGTAGGCATGGGGAACAGCCAGTAGTGCCTTCCTTTGGGGAGTGCCCATAAGCCTAGAGCTGAACTTTATCCCCTGTTTTTAACAGCAGTATCACCAAACCCCTCCCAGTAGTAGGAGAAATAGAATGAAACATGCAAGAAATTGAGGGGGGTGGTTTTGGGAGGGGGAGATATCCTTTCTATGCTAATAATGATGATGTCTGAGAATACTATATTTTCCTAAGGAATTGATTTGGATATGTATTAACTTCAACAAGTTTCAGTATTAAAATCTTAGAAAAGAAAATAATATATAATATGATGACACTATGAAGCCCATAGGTGAATTTTGTCTATTTTGTTAAAGTTATTTCTAATTATATGCATGATAGTATTTCAAAGAAGTAACTATTTCTTACTATACATTGGAAACAACGATGTACCTCTCTGTTTTTGTGTTGCTAGTTAATTTTTGAAAATGGTACCAAAGCAATGGAATAGAGCTGTTAGATATCTCCAATAGGAATTTAAAATATTCTGAAAAACCTGTGGATTTCTGGGCCTAACCTTGCTCCTGCGATAGCCCTTACCTCTGTTTGCTAATCCTATACTGGTTCTTTTTCTAGACAATCCCCCCCACCAACACACACGCCTAGAGCTTCTCATGATGGAAACTAGTTCCATGGTCAAGCTTGGATACCTTCCTGCCTATGACAACATGGTTGGAAAAGGAATCAGATGCATCTCAGTAAGGTTTCCCATCCCCATTTCTTCTAAAACACCTAGACCACATCCCCACCAATGAACTGACTTCCAGATCACTCTGCTGGCTTTTGGAGCCTCTAGAGATTTGGCTGTATCTAAGTGCCAGCAGACACAGGGTGCCCTCTCCCTCCCAACTGATCTAAAGGCCCATTTCTCATTCAGTTGAGGGCCCAATAAGAGAAAGTGTTGAGGGGAGCCTGTCCTTGCTCCCTTCTCTTCCCCTTCTCCTGGCTCTCCTGGCCCTATGCTGATCAGCTCCTCCCTCCCTCCCACACCCTCCTCTCCATCATCACCCTCATGGGGTGAGAACCAGCTTCAACCTAATGAGCCCTGCAAGCACACTGTCCGGCTCTCCAGGCCTTACCATCTACTATGTCAATCCATCCTCCAGACCCCTCAGCTTCTTCATCCCCCTTTATCAGATCCTTCTTATACGTGCTTTATCCGACAGGAAATATATGAGTTCCTTGAGAGCAATGAATGGTTTTGCTTTTGTATCTCAAGTGCTTAGCACAGTTCTTGGTCCAAAGTAAGTTGTTATTGATCATTTATTTCAGTCATGTTAGACTCTTTGGGGTTTTCTTGGCAAAGATACTGGCGCAGTTTACCATTTCCTTCTCTAGCTCTTTTACACATGAGGAAACTGAGGCAAACATGGTTAAGTGACTTGCCCAGGGTTACACAGTTAATAAGGATCTGAGACCATATTTGAACTCAGAAAGATGAGTTCCTAACTTCAGGCCCAACTCTACACACTGTACCATCTTGAATTTTTTTTTCATTCATTCATTCATTCTTTCATTCATTTTTGCCTCTATTTACTATCACAAGGATATCACCTTACCCTTTCTTCCCTTTCCCCCTTGCTCATTCATGTTTCCGCATATATCACTCTAGGCTTTTGCCTTCCTTGAGTGAATTTAAATTTGCCTATTAAAAATCATTTGCTTTTAACATCACTGGCCAATCTGTTTCTTCTGTGGAAACTTTGAAGGACCCCAAAACAGCTTCAAGTAACTGGTATGAAACTGTTGGAATCATATTTTTCTTACAATATATCATGCCTTGTAATATGATAATTATACAAAGTAATCTTAGTAAAATTGTGACTACTAAAATCCCATCTTAGTTTACATATAACACTTGTATTTTTATTTCCTCTTCTTTTTCTTAATGATCTTTTCCTTACTAATGATGAAATAACTTTAAAAGTCAAAAAAAAAGTCCCCTGGTCAAAGGAAAATACAATAAATAGGAATTCAGAGGTAATAATGATGAACAAATTAATGTAAGAATTTAGTAGTTGCATTTATATAGCAATTAAATTCACTTTACATGTATTATCTCGCTGGATTCCCATAATAACCTGATGAGATATTCTATCCTGTAAGGGGGATTCCTAGAAAGATGGCACAAGAGGAGGAGAGAGGATAAAGCGGGTGCCCTATGCATTTCTGGAAGGGATACCCAAAATGATACAATGTCCAGAATTATTTGTTCTCTTCAATGAAGGAACTGCGAGAATGGATCAGTTGAAATCCAACATGATGCCATAACAACTCAGTAGTATGGCAGGATTGTGAATTTCAAGCTTGGTAAGATCCTCAAGGATCACCTAGCTTAGTTCCTTCCTTTTCACAGATGAGGAAGCTTGAGGCTCAGAAAAATGAAGGGACTTGCCTAGGATGACTTGGGTAATAAGCAAAGCCAAGACTGGATAAAGGCTCTAAGTTCAGCAGTGCTATAAATTATCATCTCTGTATCAAAAAAAAAAATAAGCTGAATTACTCCTTATCTTGAGCAAGTTTCACCTTTGTTTTAGTGTGTAATAATAAAGAAATGCAAAGATACTTCAAATAAGACAGGAATACTAGTGTGGGAATGTGTTAAATAGCTCATTTCTCAGTGGGAGGACTTAACATAAATAGCCAGTATCAAACAATTCTCCTAATGAGGATGTCAATAAATCTTATCTCCTTTCACTATAAATTATGTCTAGAGTAAAGGCTCATAAGACACCAAGTCCCTAACCTACAAATCTGACATAATTGCTCCAAACTCTACCTCTCAGAGGCTCTTGATAAGGTTCAGCGGGGCAGTTAATTGCCCCTCCAGCGAGCCCTGTTACCTGGCTCTGTATTTGAGTCCTGTTTTGAAATTGATGAAGTCACATTACCACAAATCGGAATAAACTAGTGACCTAGGAGAGAGAGAGAGAGAGAGAGAGAGAGAGAGAGAGAGAGAGAGAGAGAGAGAGAGAGAAGGTTTGATATCTAGGCTAGGACATCATGGGCAACGTTGCACAGTTGAACAATCTGCAATGGAATTTCCCCAGGCATTCCTGCGAATTGATGAAATTCAACCTTCAAAAATTGGTTTAAAAAAAAATACTAAAAAGGACATTTTCTGCCCCCAAACTAATCCCACTGTTTGCAGAAATTTATTTTTTTAAACCAGAGCCCTGCTTTCAGTACCTTTCTGAGTCTGCCGTGGTCCCACCCAATTTCAGATTAACCTCACTGAGCTTTACCTCTCACTGAAATTGAACGTCCGCCTGCAGGATTTATGCTCCACTGGATTCTCCTGCACGTAGGCTCTTCTGATTAATGGCCAGAAATCTTTCTTAGAAGTATCTCGAAGATTCAAGTCTGCTATTGAAATAAAAACGTAAAGTCCTTCATCGCTCAAGAGTTTAACGACAGTCCCGAGGACAAGAAGGATGCAGCGTTAGAGGTGTTCAGAAGATGGAGGGAAAA